>NC_134690.1:39008218-39320218 GCF_050947455.1 Rhinoderma darwinii | reverse complement strand
GTTTCCTAGCTGGTAGAAAACAGGAAAGAAAACTATGGAATACAATGATAAATGTGAGCTTTAGCCAGTTTTTATTTATTAGTATTTTTATTATTACTGTTATTATTTATATTATTACTTTATCTTTTTCCAGGAAAAAAAGGTGTCAAGGTTAATATTTTCTATTTCTTAGTGGAACTTTTTGTGAGATAATGTAATGTCATTTTCAAAATGCCTATAAATCAAAACGTCTCATAGATAAATGATGCCGCAAGCAGCTTATGAGCTTATATGGCATACTGTCAACATGGGCATTTGTCACGTCAAAAAGTGGAACTAAAGTCAGAAAATGTACGCCCTTTATCTAATTGTATACTATCAATTTTTCATCGCTGCTATCATCCAACTATTCATTCACTTGTAACAGTTCTATTATATTACCAATAAAATAAGGGAGATCCAAATATAGATATTTTGCATAGTGTTTGCCCTTGGGGATATTAAAATATTTTTTTCTTAGAGCAGGGAAATCAGGAAAACAGGATGTAATTTTACCAAAACAATAGAAGGTTATTTTTTTTTATCCTAAGGAAAATCTTTGCTGTTTGTTTTAGCTATATAGAAGAATTTTAATTCCAATATACAGCAATTTTAATTTAGGAACAACTGGGTCACGTGGGAAATATAGTAACATACTTTCCAGTCCTTATAAATTATTATATTTATTACCCAGCATTTTTATTGTCAATTATGTGAATAGCGCTGCATTGCTTTAACCCCTTCCCCCTGCTTGCATTCTGGTCCCTAATGGCCAAGCAATTTTCTAAATTGTTCTATTGTCACATTCGAAGAGCTATAACTTTTTTATTTTTGCGTCGACATAGCAGTATAAGGTCTTGTTTTTTGTGGGACGACTTGTAGTTTTTATTGGTACCATTTGAGAGTAGATGCGACTTTTTGATCACTTTTTATCAAATTTTTTTAAAGTCAGGATTAACAGAAAACAGCAATTCTTCCATAGTTTTTTTATTTTAGTTTTTACGGCGTTCACAGTGCGGGTTAAATAATGTAATCGATTTATAGTCGGGGTCGTTACGGTCGCGGCAATACCAAATATGTGCAACTTTTTTGCTTTATTGTGTTTTTTTTTAATAGTAAAGCAGTTTGTAAGGGGAAAAAGTGGGTTTTTCATTTTTATTTTTTTTTCACCTTTTTTTTAATTAACTTTATTCAATTTTTTTTTTACTTTTTTACTAGTCCCACTAGGGGACTTCACTATGCGATCCTCCGATCGCTATTATAATACACTGCAATACTTTTGTATTGCAGTGTATTACTGCCTGTCCATTTAAAACGGACAGGCATCTGCTAGGTCATGCCTCCGACATGAGCTAGCAGTCATTCACAACAGGCAGACCTGGGGGCCTTTATTAGGCCCCTGGCTGCCATCGGAGACACAGACACTCGGCGATCTCATCGCCGGGTGTCAGTGGGATGAGAGGGAGCTCCCTCCCTCTCTCCAAAACCACTCAGATGCGGTGCTCGCTATTGAACATCACATCTGAGGGGTTAAACGGGTGAGATCGATACTTATATCGATCTCACCCGGCAGAGCAGGGACGCCCCTAGCCCTCAGCTACCTCTGGCAGCTGGGAGCAGGGAGATTTGACAGCTCCCTGCTCTGTTTACTTTATTCTAATGCAGCGCCGTGGAATGGCGGCGCTGTAGAATAAAGCCCATTAATGACCGCCGTGAAAAGGCTTATCAGCGGTCATTAAGGGGTTAATGGAAATTCACTTAATATAGCAGTTTAGTATTAGACATCATTATCACCAAAAGAAGCCATATTTATGTATTATTTCAATTTTTTTCATTCTAATCTGTCCTACTCTCCAGAAAAAAAAAATCTAATTTATTATTGATAATCTTAAACTGACCATACAGCTGACGATACATATCTGATGACAGCTTTTTCACCAGTCTCCACCATAAACATGCACCATCGACTTGACCGGTCATGTTGGACAGTCAGCGGCCCCCATACACATTAGATCGCACATGGTTTGTTTGGACAACTTTTCTCTCATGTGTATGGCGATAGGTGAGCATCCCAGAAGTTAGACCTGGACCTATCAGGCATTATTTACTTTAAAGAATACGATTCAGGCCCCATGCACACGACCGTGCCCGCAATAACGTCCCGCTATTGCGGGAACGGCCGGCCGCTGACTGACAGCCGCATTTTCGTGCCGTGCTCCCATACAAAGTATGGGAGCACGGCCCGCAAAATGCGAAAGAACGGACATGTTCCATAATTCCCGGAACATTTCCACGGCACTGACAGCCTTTCGTAGTGCTACGGAAAGGTGTCAGTGTTCAATGAAAGTGAATGGCTCCGTTTTTGCGCACCGCAGCTGCGGTCCGCAAAAACGGAGGTTTTTTGCTGTCGTGTGCATGGGGCCTCAGACATTTCCCCCAAAGGCCATCAACATTAAAAAATAGAAAAATATATAATATATTTACAGTTAAGAATTTTTTCCTTCCCCCTTCCCCTCACAGTCTCAATGGAGCCCTGGTGATGTGATGTAATATAATTGCAGCTCAATGGCATGTCCCTATAAATACAAGGTAAATACAAGCCCATGGTAAAAGATAGGCCTGATGGGGATCAGAGGCAGCAGAAAAATAATGTCAACATTATAATTAAAATACCATAATAATTGTAAGCATATAAAATTTTTCATGTTTCTATGTTTTTTACATGTCACACTAGAAGAAGACATTTCTTTAAATACTCGATTATCTGTCCAAGATAGGAGACTTTATTCAGCAGCTGTGCGATTTCCAAATATAGGATATACACTGGCAACAGTCTATTGTCTACAAGGCAACCACCGCTGCTGCTTCTATGACCACATTTGATATTGCTATGTGCCGTACCATATAATCCATATGGGCAGGGTTGGATGAGCCAACCAGAGCACCAGGGTAATCTCTAACAGGCTCTAACACAATAATGGGCCACAAATGTCCAGCAGATTATAACTTTTGGAACCTGACTTTGGAGCCAATCACTTGACACTAGGGTCTATTTCTTATGGGTTGATTCAGAAATAACCTATTAGACCTTACTGATGATAAGTCCTATGTGTGCAGTTGAAAGTTGACTTACATATGTTCTATATAGAAGGAGGGTGGGCCCTCAGAATCAAATTCACTGGTGGGCCCAAGTAACCCCAGCCTGGCACTGCATCTGGGACTTCCTTCCACAATATCTCAGACAAGTTGTAGCATGGATACAATGACCTAGAAGCTTTTCTGAACTGTGCACTTTGTGCGGCCCAATGTTAAAGGAGCTCCGATGAACACAAGAATGAAGAGAGCCCTGCACTTGGAGGACCTCCACAGCCGCTTTGACTTTCATCAGATACAGCACCACCTTCACGTGCACTTATGTCTGGTATTCAAGAGATTGCAACTACAACTCAATACCAGATACAGGTCACAGGCAATGGTACCCCTTTTTCTGGTAAAAGCTAAAGGTAATGCTTAGCTTGGTGCTCTTGTGGTTGGCGAGGATTCGATAGGTTGGACCTGTACCGATTACATATTAACCCCTTCCCGACATTTGTCATAAGTATAAGTCATGGAAAGCCAGTGCTTCCCGCAAAATGTCCTATACTTACGACAAATTGATGGCACCGGCTCGGAAGCTGAGTCGGTGCCATGATCCCCGGATGTCAGCTGTATCTTACAGCTGACACTCTGCTGTAATCGCGGGGACTGAAGTTAACTTCAATCCCCGCCATTAACCACTTAAATGCAGCGGTCATAAGCGATCGCTGCATTTAAGGTGTTTTCAGCTCATCGACAACTCAGCAATGAAATCACCGTGGTGTCAGTGGCTGCAACGGCAACCAGAGGTCTAATAGTGGCCTCCCGGTCTGCCTAGTACGGAAAACTTTCAGCCCCTCGTCCGGAGGCTGGGCCTAAAAGCCTGAGATGGCGTCATCAGCGGTGGATATCATCTGTATGTTACAGCTAACATCCACTTGTAATGGCAGGGACCGGAGCTAGCTCAGATTCCTGCCATTAACCCCTTAGATGCAGCAATCGGAAGCGATCGCTGCATCTTTGTGGTTGTCAGCAGATCGGCAGCTGTGCCTTGCTCCGCCATTACGGAAGCTGATTAGGCCTCGCTAGGAGGCGAAGCCTAATCGGCTTGCTGTCAGTTAATGACTGACAGATCTAATACATTGCACTACATAGGTGGTGCAATGTATTAGAAAAAAAAATCTGACAGTTGGACCTTCAAATCCCCTAGTGGAACTAAAGAAAAGTGTAAAGAAAGTGAAAAAAAAAAAAGTTGTAAAAAATATAATAAAAGTTTCAAGTAATAAAATAAAACATAATCACCCTTTTTCCCTTATCAAGTCCTTTATTATTGAAAAAAATAAAATAAACCATACATATTTGGTATCACCGTGACCGTAATGGCCTAAACTATAAAAATATAATGTTATTTATTCCACGCGGTGAACGGCGGAAAGAAAAACGTAAACAACAATGCCAGAATTAGTTTTTTGGTCACTTTGCCCTACAACAATTTAAATAAAAGGTGATCAAAAAGTCGCATGTATCGATAAATGGTATTTATAAAAACTATAGCTCGTCTTGCAAAAAACAAGCCCTCATACAGCTCCGTCGACAAAAAAGTTAAAAAGTTATGGTTCTCACAACATGGCGACAGAAAAAATACATTCTTTTTACAAAAGTAATTTTATTGTGCAAAAAGTTGTAAAACATAAAAAAGTGCTAAATTTGGTATCGCCGGAATCGGACTGATCCGCAGAGGAAAGTTAACATGTAATTTATAACGCATGGTGAACGCTGTATAAAAAAAACACTAAAAAAACGATGCCATAATTGCTGTTTTATGGTCACCTTGCCTTCCAAAAAATAGGATAGAAAGTGATCAAAATGTTGCATGTACCCCAAAATGGTACCAATAATAACTACAGCTCTTCCCGCAAAAAACAACAGCCCTCATACCGCTACATCTATGAAAAAATACAATTAGTTAAGGCTCCAATAAGTCAGGAAATAAAAAATATGCAATTGTGCAGATCAGAGGGGAACATTTCATCTGTTTCAAGAGGCGACTTATCGGGGCCCTAAAATTAGGGAACCAGGAAGGGGAGGGCCCAAACATATCTGCTGGAAGCGAGGGTGCTCGTATTATACCACAACACTTCCCAGCAAAATTCCCCAAACTGCAAAGGTGCAGAATGCGAAACAAAATGGGGATAAGAAAGGACCATTTATCAGTGCGACACTGACCTGTGCATAAAGGATTGCTTCACAGCGTAACAAATATCTATGGATTATTTTATTGTTTACCCCATTATTATACCACCTGACTATGCCCCTGATGTACTCTGCCCAGCTTACATGTACCACCACATTATAAACTGAAATACCAATAAACTCCAAACAAAACTAATACCAAGCAAAATCAACGCTCTGAAAGCCAAAAGGCGCTACCTCCATTCAGAAACCTACAGTGTGCCCAAACAGCAGTTTACTTCCACATATATGGCAGCGCCATACCCTGGAGAACCCTTTTAACCATTTTTGGGGTGTGTGTCTCCAGTGGCATAAGCTGGGCATGACATATTTGCCACTGAATTGGCATATCTGGGAAAAAAATTGAAATTTATACTTTGCACCATCCGCAGCACATTCATTTATGGAAAAGACCTGTGTTGTGAAAATGATCACTACAACTCTTAATAAATGCCTTGAGGGGTGTAGTTTCACACACACAGCATAATAATTAGAGAGCTGTCTTGTTATGGTGGCACAAGCTGGTCACCACATATTGGCATATCTATAGAAAAAAATCCCATTTTCGCTCTGCAACATCGAGTGCACACTAATTTCTGCAAAACACCTGCAGAGTTAACATGCTCACTACACCCATAGGTGAATACCTTGAGGGGTGTAGTTTCCAAAATGTGGTAATTTCTGGGGGGGTTTCCACTGTTTTGGTCCCACAGGGGCTTTGCAAATGCAACCAGAAACCAATCCAGCAAAATCTGCACTCCAAAAGCCAAATGGCGCTCCTTTCCTTCTGAGCCCTGCGGTGTGCCCAAAAATCTATTTATGACCACATTTGGGGTATTCCCATACTCGGGAGAAATTGCTTTACAAATGGGGTGCTATTTCTCCTTTATTTTTTGAGAAAATGAAAAAGATTGCGCTAAAGCTACGTCTTATTGGAAAAAATTTAATTTTTATTTTCACTGCCCAATTCAAAGAAAATCTATGAAACACCTGTGGGGTCAAAATGCTCATTACACCCCTAGATTAATTCCTCAAGGCATGTAGTATCCCAAATGGTGCCCCTTTTGGGTACTTTCCACTGTACTGGTACCTTAGGGGCTTTGCAAATGCGAAATGGTGTAAAAAAACCAATCCAGCAAAATCCGTGCTCCAAAAGCCAATTGGCGCTCTTTCTCTTCTGATCCTTGTCGTGTGCCCAAACAGCAGTTTATGACCACATATGGGGTATTTCCGTACTCCAGAGAAGTTGGTTTACAAATGTTGGGATTCTTTTTTTTCCCTTATTTGTTGAGAAAATGAAAAATTTTGAGCTAGAGCTATGTCTTATTAAAAAATAAGGATTGTTTTTATTTTCACTGCCCAATTCTAATAAAATCTATGACACACCTGTGGGGTCAAAATGCTCACTATAATCCTAGATAATTTCTTCAAGGGCTGTAGTTTCCAAAATGGGGCCACTTATGGGGGTTTCCACTGTTTTGTCCCCTTAGGGGCTTTGCAAATGTGACATGGCCTCAGCAAAACACTCCTGCTAAATTTGAGCTTCAAAAGCCAAATAGCGCTCTTTCTCTTCTAAGCCCTGCCGTGTGTCCAAACATCCATTTATGACCACATGCGGGGTATTGTTTTACTCGGGAGAAATTGCTTTACAAATGTTGCCATGCTTTTTCTCCTTTAGTCCTTGTGGAAATGAGAAAACATTAGCTAAACATACATTTTCTTTGAAAGAATGTAGATTTTAATTTTCACGGCCTAATTCCAATAAATTCTGCAATAAATCTGTATGGTCAAAATTCTCACTATACCCATAGATAATTCCCTTGAGGGGTGTAGTTTTCCAAATGGGGTCACTTTTGGGGGATTTCCACGGTTTTGGCACCACAAGAGCCCTTCAAACCTGACATGGTGCCTAAAATATATTCTAATAAAAATAAGGCCCCAAAATCCACTAGGTGCGCCTCAGCTTCTGAGGCCGGTGCTTCAGTCCAGTAGCACACTAGGGCCACATGTGGGATATTTCCTAAATCTGCAGAACCTGGGCAATAAATATTGAGTTGCATTTCTTGGGTAAAACATTCTGTGGTACAAAAAAATGGATTCAAAATGAATTTCTGGAAAAAAATAATGAACTTTGTAAATTTCACCTCTACTTTGCCTTAAATTTGCGTTTCTTTGGTAAATCTTTGTGTTACAAAAAAATTTATTAAAAAAAGAATTTCTGCAAATAAAAAAATGTAATTTGTTATTTTCACCTCTACTTGGTTTAATTCCTGTGAAACGTCTAAAGGGTTAAGAAACTTTCTAAATGCTGTTTTGAATAATTTGTGGGGTGGAGTTTTTAAAATGGAGTAACTTATTGGGGATTTCTAATATATAAGGCCCTAAAAGCCATTTCACAACTGAACTGGTCCCTGAGAAAATGGCCTTTTGAAATTTTCTTGAAAATGTGAGAAATTGCTGCTAAAGTTCTAAGCCTTGTAACGTCCTAGAAAAATAAAAGAATGTTCAAAAAAACTATGCCAATCTAAAGTAGACATATTGTGAATGTTAATTAGCAAAAATTTTGTGTGGTATAACTGCCTGACTTACAAGCAGATACATTTAAATTGAGAAAAATGCAATTTTTTGCAATTTCTCACAAAATTTGGGTATTTTTCACAACAAAATAATAAATGTACTGAGCACTTTTTGCCAGTAACATAAAGTCCAATGTGTCACAAGACAATATTCTCAGAATCACTTGGATAGGTAAAAGCATTCCGAAATTATTACCACATAAAGTTAAACATTTCAGATTTGAAAAATGAGGCTCTGTCAGGAAGGTCAAAAGTGGCCAAAGCGGGAAGGGGTAAATGGCATAGTCTAGCAATATGCCATCAATTATTATTTGTGTGGTACCTCTTTATTGAATAAGCAGAGACATTGACAATTGAATCCTACTGGGCAGATTGTACTTAGAAATTGTAGTTTGGAAACTTCCAGCCCAAAGAGGAGGTACGATTGCATTTCTCAATCATGGGAGGTCTGCAGGAGAGGACATTGATGGGGTAACTACTAGACCAGCTTAGTAGACTTGTTATACTGTCACAGGTGACCTTCATAGAAAGCATCTAGGATTTTGTTTTTTAATCACAAGGTTGGGAACCGCCAACATAGTACAGCACTCACGTCTTCATAAAAAAGTGTAAAAACTTTAATCCTGTCGTGATTAAAGTTATTCCACTTTTGCACCTTAACGTGAGTGCTGTCTATTCTTCTGTTGGTGGAGCCTCTAGTTTGACTTGCACAACGCATACTAATGTGACTTTGTCTTCGGATGCTGTCCTTTTTGTTCTTTTTGTACTAAGGTTGGAAACCAGAGAATAATGTTATGAATTAGCCCCCAGCCCAAAACTTTGCAAAAAGAAAGGACATCTAAGATATGATGACAGTATGACAGGCTGCCAGTATGTATCTGGTTAAAGTGCTCAGTGGGGAAAGAAATCTAATTGGCTCATACGTTCTAATGTCGTAGCTGCACCACACAAAACATAACAGATCTTATAAATAATTGAAATGGTCAGAGAGAGATGTACTAGGCTCAGACAGCAAAGCTCTTTCCTTTAATTTGGTATGTAACCCTGCTGTGCTACTTCAGGCATATAGAGCTCGTTCAGCACTCAAGCATCTTCTTGATCTCTGGATTCTGCAAATAACATATTTTCTGTTATTCTAAGCTCACAACATATTTTTCTTATCTCTACAGCCATGAAATCCAAGATGTCATTGTTTAAGAAAAATATAATTCATGTTTTGTTATCCTATGTACGAAGGAAAAATATAATTTGTTGTTGTCCTTTTCATAACTGTGGTTTTATTTTACATTTGAATGTATTTTATGCTTTGGAAAAACGTATTGTATATTGTGACAGAGAGGTGGATTTCTTAACAAAAAAAATATTGCATAACACTGTTGGTAGATTTATTATGTAATCATTCATCTTTCTCAGTAGAATCCTTACCAATATAAGTGGCCAAACCATAGTTAAAGAGTGACAATCGAATGGGTACAATCAGATCATTGTGGGTGGATCGGGTTTTGTTCACCAACATTTTTGTCTCTTGTGTTCTCTTCTGATTTCTATATCACTTGTATATACTGTAAGCATGGTCTTATTACATGCTTGAAAACCATCTTATGTTTTGATAGTACCTTCTCAACAGTCAAGGCACGGGATGCCACTTTTGTAAGAGCATGGGGTATCACAATTGTTAGTTAACAGGCACATGAACTCAACCCCTCACCTATCCAACACAATATATGTTTTTTTCATTTTCCCTCATACCATATAAATAATACAGTTGGGAGCGTCATCTTGACTGTAGAAATCAGTCTGCTGGCGGTAGGTTGGAAAAACATGACCTATCACAAAGACGTGTATCCAGATCACATGTAGAAATGACAAGTCTTATATTTTACATTCATGAGAACCAAGATTTAAAGGGATTGTCCGATGAGAGAAACCACCCCTCAATATCCTATCCAATGAAAAATAAGCAACATTGTAAATAACTTTAATTTAAAAAAACCTAAGCAGAGAAAAGAGAAACTTGATCCAGCGCTGGGTCTAAAAGGAAGTAATATTCCAACTTTATTCCAAATATATTAAAAAGTCCATATAAAAAAGGGTGGATGCATCAGATAGCAGGCCTACGCGTTCCAGACAAATCGCTTGTCCTTACTCATGGCGTGTTGCATATACTATAAGATACATCTTGCATTTATATCCAGTGAGTTCAACAAAAAGAAACTCCCACGTCCTTCTACACATCCAATGGCTGGATCCAAAGTGAAGGGTCAAATGTTACTGATGAGTGAACAGAGCAGAGTGAATACATTTCGGCCTGCTGTGTGATAAACCTCAGTATACACCTGTGTTTATTTGGCCACCATATGGGTGAAGTGTATACGCCTATTGGTCTGATGTGAACTCCATACTAACAGAGGGGGGAGAATTCAAAAAATGAGAAGAGCATTTTATATTGAGCCAGTCTAACGGATATAAATGCAGACAGTATAAAAATGACTATGTTAAAATCATACAGAAAGATGATTAAAAACAGTATGTTAAGAAAAAACAATTGTCAGAAAAAAAGGGGAAGGGACTTATTTAAGTATGATACACTTCACAATAGAATTGCTACACCTTGAAAAGTTAAGTTATGTATTCCAAAAGAACAACAATTATGAATCAATAAGTTATGTTGAGAAAAGAATAGCAATTAAACAGTCAAACGCTAGAATTAGCTTCTGGTAATATGTCAAGTTCCCCCAGATTAATGTCTCTAGTTTTATTAAAAATATTACATTATATATATATATATATATATATATATATATATACAAAGCGCACAACAAAATGGAGAACCACTATCATTCTAAGGTTTAAATTGAATCAAAGTAAAAAAAGAAAAAAGAAAAAATGGATTATAAATATACATAATATAACCCCTTTGATAACGGGACATACAATCTGGTATGGTATGTAAAATGTTCAATAATCCAGAAATGACTAGAGGACATGACCTCTCAATCCAAAAGTAGCAATACTAATGTGTCAAGTTCCCTCCATATTGGGGGCACTAGTGTTCGTAATTTTTTTTTAATTTAAAAAAAAAAAAAAAACTACTGTTTCCCCGTTTTGTCTTCCAGTCATGTAATGCCGATTGCCAAAATACCTCTTCTTCCTCCAATGTCACTCGCGCATCACCCAAAATCCTGTGTGCGGGTACGTCAGCTCCATCGTCATCAGTGGGTCAGCCTTTCAGCATCTTTAACTGAGGATGCACCAATCAGCTTAACAGACCCATGCTCAGCTCACCTTCCCATTGTGCCTGCACCCGTTCTTCACTACAGAAGCCCCCGCTATTCACATCTCATAATGACTGAGCATTCACAGTTGATTTACTTCACAATGCATGCTTAGTCCGTTTTCAGGCGCACAGCATGCTGGGAGCAGACCGGATACATACATAGACCGGAAGAGTAGCATGTAAACAAAGGGCTGCACGAGAAGAGGCAAAATTCGGAGGGGAAGCATGATAAAAACAAGTATTTCGGTGGGTTTTAGACGGCAAAAGTAATGAGACAAATATGATTTTTAAAAATAAGATTTGGTCGGAAAACCCCTTATAATTCTTATTCTAAACACATTTCTTCCTCAGTGAAAGTGGCTCTCCGTCCTGGATAATAGAGGGGGTGTCTGGTGCAGGGCACCACCTTTATGATGTCCACACGCACTTATAGGGCATATGGGGCAAAGATTTTACTTTGTGGAGTATTGGGCCCAAAAGTGTGTGCTACAACCAACATTTAACATGTTAGTTATAGTCTGAGGTATAAGTCTGAGTAATAATTTCAGAATTACAAAGGAACATTGATGGCTTAATAAAATACAAGTGAAGAAATAGCAGAAATGCTTGACTAATACGACATGTAGCATGGTTAATATTCTAACAATTTATGAAGTCAGGTCAAATGAAAGTCAGAATAACTTTGAGAAAAAGTAGTTTAATTTGAATATTTTAGTTAAATGCTCTATCTCAGGTCTAGATATTAAAATATTTTACCTGACGATGTCTGGTAATTTGTCTGTAATGATTTTTTGTGGTTTAAAATGAGAATTATGATTTTCTTTGTCATTGCCTTTGTAGTACAAATAAAAAAAAAACGGAGATTGAGATCAATAGCAAATAAATAATAGTTTTGTGTGTACATTTTTAAACATTTATATATGCAAACCGTCAAGCAGAACAAATCAGATATAGCGAGCACTTAGGACTGTGATAATTGAGTCTTATGTGCAGTAATGTGTGTAGTCCTTCCTGTTTAAGTGCATCCTTTGGGCACCAGTCTTTTTCAGCCTTCATCTTATAACTCAAAAATAAGCTACTGCCCATCGACCACATCAGCTTTACTGGGGCTAGTGTTGGAAATTCTGTTAGCTTTTTCACTGTAAGTTAACTCTATTGTTTAATGAAAAAAAAAAAAAGTGTATCTAGGTTTTTAATTAAAATTTTAGACAATAGTATGCATCCAACTTTGTGGTAACAGTTTGGGGTTCGGCCCTTTTAAGTTCCAGCTGACTGTGCCCCAGTGCACAAGGTCCATAAAGACATGGTTGGGTGAGTTAAGTGAGTAAGAATTTGACTGGCTTCACAGGACCCTGACCTCAAACCATCCAACACCTATTGGATAAACTAGAACGGAGGTTACGAGCCGGGCCTTCTCCTCCAACATTAGAGTCTGACCTCACAAATGCTCTTCTGGACGGATGGGCACAAATCCCCACAGAAACTCCAAAATCTTGTAGAAATCTTTTCCAGAATAGAAGAAGCTGTTATAGCTGCAAAGGGAGCCCGACTCCATATTAATGCCCATTTAATATGGAAAAAGAGGGCCTTTGTTCACGAATACTATTTGGACCCCTTTTTTCCAACTGCTTGTTTGATCATAGTGGAGTCATAGCCAATGATCACCACTATCCAGAAAATCTTTCACTGGTGTGCTAATCCACCAGTAATTGAGAGATGTGGATTATAATAATCCTAGTCTCTTTTACGTTCTCTATTTTTAAGGGGACCAGTGAGCACCCTTGCCCACCGGCCCCCTGTGCAGTTATACAGGCTGCACATATAATGTGTAGTCCACTGCTTTAGAAAGAAATTTTATATCTTGACATTATTGGGCCATGTATTTGATATATGCTCTATGGAGAATTTAACACTTAGGGTTGTGGCTATAGGGGGTGCAGAGGTCGTAGAAATTAAATATTTTGACATTATTGGGCCATGTATTTGATATATGCTCTATGGAGAATGTAATACTTAAACATCATGCACACGACCGTTGTGCCACTCGTGCAGTTTTTTGACGGCATCTGAGTGGCACCCGATAGTCTTCACGGACCCATTCACTTTAGCAGGTGAATCAGGTCCATGACAAAATGGTCTGAGTCTCCGATCTGAGGAAAGATAGAGCATGTCCTATCTTTCCTCGGATCACTAACGGGACCCGGACGGCACACAAGGTCGTGTGCATGAGGCATTAGGGTTGTGGCTATAAGGGGTGCAGAGGTCGTAGTCGCACCCGAGCCCTGGTTTTAGAGGGGGATGAAAGGCCTCTGTGCCACAGAGGAAGACACCAGAAGTATAAATGGTAGAAGGTAGGTGGGGTGCCCTTTTACAGATTTTGCATTTGGTCCAAGGAGCTGCAAATTTTTACCTCTCATAGCAGCCAATCAGATTATTTTATTTTTATAGTACAATATAAAAAAGTTCTGATCAGTTGCTATGTATTACAAAGCATTTTCCCAACAAGTAAGTGCAGACCAGTTATAATAAATGTCACATTGTTTCCCTGATCTCCCGGCAGGTTTTACACGCTGAACACTTGTGAATGCCCAGTGCTTTCGAGCAGTTAGATTTCTTCGCTTTATTGAACAAGTCACATTTGAGAGCCATTTTCCAACACTAAAGCATACAAGCTGATTAAATGTTAATACGGGTCTGATGTAACATTTGGAGTATAATGCATTTTAAAACAAGTAACTGCAAGGTGACTACAAGTTGACAGAGGAAGTAAAAAGCCTTTTCTTTCGTTCGATTGAGTTCAAAAGTTCATTTTGCCCTTTACTTGAACTTGCTGAAGGAATCCTCATTTATAATTTATGCACAAATCTGTACAAAACTCAAAATTCGAACTTCAAGTCAACCTGATGTGTCTCCATGACGGCAGTAAATAAATAAAAGATGACAAACGCCATGAAGATAATAAGCAAATAAAGAAGACCCAATGGGGAGATTGTCTATAAAAATGGTGGTAGATGTAAAGAGAGATATAAGGAGGTACAAAAATAAATACCGTAGAGATGAGATTATTGAGTCAGGAGGTCAGTTAAGAATGGAAAACCTCATCTATGTTGTGCATATGTTTAGCTGCTTTTCAATGTTGAGTATCCATTATTGTCATAAGAATGTTGCTCAATATAATATTTTTGTGGAACAACAATATTTATTTATTTATTTACGTTAATTATATAGCACCAACATATTCTGTACAGAAATCACTCATTGTCCCCATTGGGGCTCACAATCTGAATTCCCTATCTGTATGTTTTTGGAGTGTGTGGAGGAAAATTACGCAAATACGGGAAGAACAAACTCCATGCCGATGTCGTCCTTGGTTGCATTTGAGCCCAGGATCCCAAGTGAATAGTGCTAACTACTGAGCCACCACGCTGCCCAAATACAGTTAGGTCCAGAGTTATTTGGACAGTGACACAATCTTCATGATTTGGGCTCTGCTGCCACCACATTGGATTTGAAATGAAACTGAGACGCAATTGAAGTGTAGAATTTCAGGTTTAATTGAAGGGGTTGAACAAAAATATCCTGTGGAACGTTTAGGAATTGCAGCCATTTTTCTACACTGCCGCCTCATTTTTAATGGGATCAAAAGTAATTGGATTAACATTACCATAAATAAAATGTTTTTTTTAATACTTTGTAGAGAATCCTTTGCAGGCAATGACAGCCTGAAGTCTGGAACCCATGGACATCACCAGACGCTGGGTTTCCTCCTTTGTGATGCTTTGCCTGGCCTTTACTGCCGTTGTCTTCAGTTGTTGCTTGTTTGTGGGTCTTTCTGCCTTAAAGAGGCTCTGTCACCAGATTATCAAATCCCTATCTCCTATTGCATGTGATCGGCGCTGCAATGTAGATAACAGTAAAGTTTATTTTTTTTTAAAACAATCGTTTTTGACCAAATTATGAGCAATTTTATATTTATGCAAATGAGCCTTTCTAATGTACAACTGGGCGTGTTTTCTCTTATTTCCAACTGGGCGTGTATTGTGTTTGTAACATCTGGGCGTGTTTACTTGTTTTACTAGCTGGGCGTTGTGAATAGAAGTGTATGATGCTGACATATGATGCTGACATACACTTCTATTCACAACGCCCAGCTAGTAAAACAAGTAAACACGCCCAGATGTTACAAACACAATACACGCCCAGTTGGAAATAAGAGAAAACACGCCCAGTTGTCCATTAGAAAGGCTCATTTGCATAAATATAAAATTGGTCATAACTTGGCCAAAAATTATCGTTTTCAAAAGAATAAACGTTACTGTTATCTACATTACAGCGCAGATCACATGCCGATCACATGCAATAGGAGATAGGGATTTGAAAATCTGGTGACAGAGCCTTTTTAAGTTTTGTCTTAAGCAAGTGAAATGCAGCTCGATCAGGTTGAGATCTGTTGATTGACTTGGCCATTGCAGAATATTCCACTTCTTTGCCTTATAAACTCCTGGGTTGCTTTCACAGTATGTTTTGGGTCATTGTCCATCTGTCCTGTGAAGCAACGTCCAATCAACCTTGCTGCATTTGGTTGAATCTGAGCAGAAAGTAAATCCCTGAACACTTCAGAATTCATCCGGCTGCTTCTGTCTTCAGTCACATCATCAATAAACACTAGTGACTCAGTGTCTTTGGCAGCCATGCATGCCCATGCCATCACACTGCCTCCACCATGCCATCACACTGCCTCCACCATGCCATCACGCTGCCTCCACCATGCCATCACACTGCCCCCACCATGCCATCACACTGCCTCCACCATGTTTTACAGAGTATGTGGTGTGCTTTGGATCATGAGCCGTTCCAAGCCTTCTCCATACTTTCTTCCTCCCATCATTCTGATACAGGTTGATCTTAGTTTCATGTGGTTCCAAAACTGGGCGGCTTCTTTAGATGTTGTTTGGCAAAGTCTAATCTGGCCTTTCTATTTTTGAGGCTGATTAATGGTTTTCACCGTGTGGTGAACCCTGTGTATTTGCTCTCATGAAGTCTTCCCTTTATGGTAGACTTAGATACTAATCCACCTATTTTCAGGAGAGTATTCTTCACTTGGGTAGATGTTGTGAAGGGGTTTTTCGTCACTATGGAAAGGATTCTGCGGTCATCCACCACTGTTGTCTTAGGTCAAGATGCGTTGAGGTTAAATAGTGAAATTCTGTCTGTTTGTAACCACTACTAGGGGGAGCTTACTGCATATGGACTTATATATTATAGGGGTTGTCCAGTTTAGAAATCCCGTTTTCATATTCTCAATTAGGAAATTCTGAGGGGTTGTGGGCAAATTCAGGATTTTTAAAGGAGAGATTTCAAGTGCGTAGGTGCCCAAAACAGAGACAGCAAAATTTTCCAGATTATACAGACTTTTCCAATTGTCTACATAAATTACATCCTACACCTTGACATGGGGTGGTTTTGGGGTTAGTGATAATATTCCTATTATACTGGTCGTATAGGGTGGTTTATAGCTATGGTGGTCTAAGGTGAAGAAGAAGTATTGATATACTTTATACATGGTAGTTATGGCTTAATATGTCATATCCATGGAGGTCTATGGTGCTTTAGTAATCAACTCTTAACCATTTTATATAATTATATTAAAATATGATATTATTATATTGTTTAGGATGGTGCACAGTGGTCATGGGCAGTGTACATATAATTGAATAAAATTGAATTAATAGGTCCCAAAGTCTTATAAAGGTCAGGGCTGTGGTTTGTTTTTTATTTTTTTTTAATTCTAAATAATGAACTCAAAATCCCCTGATTTTTTTCACACCACCCTAGTGTTACATGAAACAATTCTGCTTCACTGCGGCTGCAACTATGGGGAGCTCACCACATAGGAATATTTACAGTTCTGATTGAACTCAATAATAAATTCATACGCAGTGATTATTTCAGCCTTCAACTGGATTTTTTTCTCTTTGAACTGCTTAAAAGCTGATTTCCAGGCACTGGAACCCCCCCCCCCCCTGTCTGCCCATGGGGATCGCCCACTTAGGCCCCTAAGCATTTGGCCAGAGAGGAAAGCAGTTACAAATCTCTTACTCTGGAGTACCTGTCCTGTCCTATCCTTTCCTGCCTTACACAAACAACCAAGTGATATGAATTGCTAAATTTCCCCAGCGGTGGCGCTGCACGCTAATTAAACACTTACTGTCAGCTTCCTTACAGGTTACAGTTGATCGTTTGGGGTCCAGCAGGGGGTCACTTTGTCATCAGGTTATTATCAAGGGATCCTTCTAACAATTAATGTTTGTCCAAAGCAGAGAACCTCTTTACACATAATAATAGTTCTGTATGTAGCAAGCTGCTACTCTCCCTATAGTGGCTGCATACAGTCTAGAAGTAGAAAACTGGTAGAAATAATTATTAATTACATTGGATCAAAGTGATAGTATAGTAGCATATTTCATGTTAAATAGGCTGTTTGGTTTAGAAAAACTGATTTCAAATACTATGCTGAGAAATTCTAAATTATTAGCGATGGGCCCCCCATTTAAGAGCCTGTTCCATCAGTCAGACTGGAGAGCGGCTACAAATAGCATTTCTTGCTCTCAGAAATGGCCAAAATTATCTGTACATTACACAGAGAGCACAATGATTACAATGGCCACTGTGTAATGCTTCATTTCCCCTGTGGTGGCGCTGTAGAGGAATTAAATACTTGCTCCCAGGTTACCCTACAGATTACTGCTGATCTCTGGGGGTCCCAGGAGTGGGACACCCTGTGGTCAGGATATTGTCGCAGAACCCTTCTAACAAAAAAGCATTGTCCAAAGAGGACATTCCCTTTAATATTTTACTTTGGGCTGTCTTTCTGAATATTATCTACTCTAATAGGTACATTACATATAGCAAGTCATATTACGTTCAATGAAATAGTTAATAGTCTAATAATTCACAATATTCGATAATTCATCGCATATTAGATTCCATTAATGTATTGTACTTTTATTAACAGCTTTATTTGTTTCTTGATCTATATTGTTTCTATTATACTTTTAAGGTAATAAATATCAGATATTTTGGTAGGCTGTTTATTTTTAGTCCCCCTTCAGAGCTTCATTCTGTTGATTGCATTTCATTGGCTGAAATGTGAGCAGCTTTTCCAGTATTTAAAGGGGTTTTCCCATGAGAGACATTTATGACATATCCACAGTATATGTCATAAATGTCAGATAGATGCTGAGCTACGCTGTTTACGTAACTTCCATAGTAGTGAATGGCAGTTACTGAAGCAGTGTAGCATGCGAACTATGCTGTTTCCATAACTACCATTCAGTTCTATGGGACTTACGGAAAAAGCGTAGCTCAGCGAGTTACGCGGTTTTCGTAACTCCTGACCATATAAATTTTTTCATGGTCGGTATTTACCTCCTTCAGCTGCAACACAGAGCGGCAGAACAGGGTTTAGGGGACCCATTCTGGAGATAGGTGAAGGTCCCAGAGGTTGGCACCGCACCTATCTGAAATTTATGACATATCCTGTGGATATGCCATAAATGTCTCTCATGGGAAAACCCCTTTAAAGGTTCAATGTTAGTCTCACTTTGACGTCTTGACTTCCATTTTTACAGGATCCTAAAGGACACTAACAAATCCATTCACAATTGGTCTGTCAGGCTTCTGCTTTTGGTACTGGATGCAATATCTTAGCATGTTGCACTATTCTGGTTGTCAAAAACGAATGGACACCTGATGGCAAATAATTAATGGAAGCGTGACCAGAACCTTATATTTATTTGTATTCATTCTTCTGGAGTTACATGTATACTTCATTTATATATTTATAAAATGAACAAGTTTTTGAACTATTAAGACCCATTTACAGGAGTGTTAAGGCCCTTTTTTACACGGACACATGATCGGGCAAACAAGAGTTCATAGGAACCCTCATTCCCGATTATTGCCCTATGAACGAGCAAATTATTTTATCGTTTATGCAGCAATAAATATCATAGTTTATGCAGCACATCTTCCTGTGTAAACAGGGAGATGTGCTGCCGACGTAATGGAAATAAATGGGCACGAGCGATCAGAGTAACGATCCCTCATCCCCATACATTACTGATCATAGCTACTTGTGAAACGAGCAAACGAGCACTGATCAACGAGCTGTCTCATTGATCGGTGCTCGTTGTTACGGCCCATATTGCCCGGTGTTAACGGGCAAAAGGGAAAATTAGGGAATTTGTGAATGATCCAAGAGAACGTCCATACACCCCTTTCTCCCCCACTCTCACACCTCGTCATTCCAACAAAAGTGATTGCCACATGAGGGCAAAGATGGTGCTCTTGAACAAAAACTGTAAAATGTCTCAGTTTCTAAGTTTTAATAAAGTATTGTTCACTTAGGACAACCCCTTCTATAAGGGTTCCCCTGTCTTGCTGCAAGAACCTACAGCGATGATCTGCGCAGGAACCTGACAACAAGTCTTTAATTTGTAATGTACGCACTTGCTGGGTTTTCCAAAGTGTGAGACACTCTTTATAGGTGATCTTCACTTTGGCTTATGGATGAGGTTCTTGAATAGCGGACCCCTCCCTATTCCCTAGCACCATATCATAAAATGTGTTCTCTAAACCTGGAAACTCCTTTAAATTCAAATATTGTCCCTTTAATCAAAATTTCAATATGCGCAGGAGAGATTTAATTCCACAACAATAAACTAAATGGTTTCCGACACAATTCTCTATGAATACTATTATCTCTCATGACCATTTTCTAAAGATTATAGACAATGTATGTCAACAATGATGTATGTGAGAACCGGTTCAGAAATGTATATAATGCATAATTCTTTAAAATACAAAACAATTTTATTTTAGAATTTTATTTTACAATACCGTTTTATCCAGTCAACCATATGTAGGTCATTCGTACGTTTGGCAAGTGTAGGTCCAATGTCTTTGATACGGCTTCCAAACTCATCTAAATTGTCTATATTCCCAAGGCTCTGTGGAATGTAAGACAGGCTACATCTGTTGTAGAACAATTTTACATATTTATATACAGCATGACATAAGAATGCCAACATTTAAGAAGTCAAAATGACTTTCATTATAGCAGAAGAAAGGACAGAGGACAAGCATACCTTCTGTGAGAGGTGGAATGGGATGCTATTATTATGTAAATGACTTTGAAGAATAAATAAAGCGTTATGCTAGCAATCAGAGGCATATAAACAGCTTAACAGGTATTAAAACAATCACAGTGATGAGGGCTTGAGAGGGTTCCTTCTATCTGCCTATCACAATTGCCGAGCATTTTGTGAGATGAATGTACGAATGTACGAAATGAGAATTTAGAATAACATCTAGATGAGTCTCTTTATTTATTTATTATGTAACTAATTTCATATGCCGATTCCTCATCAAGACCTTGCCAGTAAAATATGCACGTCAATGATTGAGCTCGCCAGACACTGAAGAGGTACGAGACGTCTGCTGATCCTGAAAAAAATATTGTAATTGTAAATTGTTTTCAGCTACAAAATGGCAGGTATTGCATAGAAATGAGGAAAACTGGAGTACAAATAGAATTATGCCTTGTTCTTCCCAATACGATTTACTAAGTTTACATACAATTATTATCCGTCATTCTAAGACCTCGACCATACATGGCCGTTTTCAGGATCCATATTACACAAATGAATATAGCCACCAGTCATCTCAATGGGATCATTCACACTACCGTATGAAGATATGGTATATGTAGATGGTTTTATGTGGAGTTCACATAATAAAATTACATCATGCTATATCGGACCAGTTTTTCCTCAAGAAGCACTGTTTTCGTCCTATATACTAGTTAGGGTTACGTTTTGCGTACCATAAATGCAAAAGCGGACATTAAAATTTGAGCAAAAGTATTTGTTTTAATAAATAATTATTTTTTTTCAGGACTAAAAGAGGTTATTCCAAGGTTGCCATTTTTTCACCTATCCTGAGAAATGCTGATTCCTGGGGTCCCACTGATCACTAGAACGGGAGTCCCAAGACCCCCATACTTTCTTACTGCGTGACCACAGTGAGAAAAAAATTCTTAAATTGAGTGGCCACTGGGATCCCCACCAATAACTAGAGCCAGAGTCTCAAGTCCCCCAGTTTACCACACTGCACTCCCTGCAGTAAGAAGGAGCTTTAGCAGAGGACACGCATGCGCAGTGTCACTCCATTTAAATCTATTAAACTGACGGCGGCAGTCGAGTACAGTGCTTGGCTGTTTCCATCAGCCTCAAAGTCATTAAATGGAGTGGCACCGTGCATGCTTTTCCCCCACTCAAGCTTCTCCTACCTGCAGGGGGAGCACTGAAGTGAAACGGGGGACTTGAGACTCCGATTCTAGTGATCGGTGGTGGTTTCAACATCATGGGCCCCAGCAATTAGACATTCATCACCTATCCTGTGGTTAGGGAATAAATGTTGATCTTGGGATAACCCCTTGAAAATGTAAGGCCTTGTGAATTTCTTCTGTTACCTTAAATTGTAAGTATATAATACGTCCCATTTTTTTTTTATTTCAAGAATCATAGTTCAAAATAAAATACAAACAGTATTATTTAGCTAATATATAGGAAACAAAGAAAAAACAAAAATGTTATAATTTAAAAAAAAATTAAATTGTAAAATGTTATGTAATAAAGAATAAGAGCAGAAACTTGCATTATACAGATGGCAGAGCCTTGGGGGACAAACTATGTCCGACCTGGTTGATTCCAGTCAGGAGTATCTCATGTGTCTTAGTTCCAGCTGTCACCAGGCAGCATATTGTTAATGTAAGCTTTGTCTGGTAATACCCGCTGTGCTAAAGACCATAACAGCTTGTAATGTGTCTCACTTAATATTCAGCAGAAAAACAAATGGTACAAATGCACTGTCCAAGTTATCAGGGCAGAATAGTTTACTTAGCACTCAAGTATCAAAAATGTATGACACCTGACTTTCTTTTGAGCCCCTTATAGTTTCTCAAATAAGTTAATTATTGATCATGTGTTATTATTGCACTTTAGGACAACTCATATTTTTTTCTATAGTAAGATAATTTTTTTTTGGTTCACTTATTGGTGCAATATTTTTTGTAAAGTGGAAATATTATTGCCTTTATCATTCCGTATATACCTATACACCTTTTAAGTAAAACAGCAATTCTGGCATTGTGATTTTTTTTTCTAAGGCGTTCACCTGGTGGGTTAAATACCATGATTGTTTAATAGTTCGGACTTTATAGACCAATTGTGTTTACTTTGTTATTGCTTGCATTATTTTATGAGAAAAATGGGAGAAATTACTTCAGAATGCTTTAACCTACTCTGAATGGTCCCCAGTTATAAGTGGTGTACCCCAGGGTTCAGTGCTGGGACCACTATTATTCAACTTATTTATTAATGATAGGATTGGATTAATAGCACTATTTCTATTTTTGCAGATGACACCAAGCTATGCAATATAGTTCAGACTATGGAAAATGTTTGTGAATTGCAGGCAGATTTAAACAAACTAAGTGTTTGGGCGTCCACTTGGCAAATTAAGTTTAATGTAGATAAATGTAAAGTTATGCACCTGGGTACGAACAACCTGCATGCATCATATGTCCTAGGGGGAGCTACACTGGGGGAGTCACTTGTTGAGAAGGATCTGGGTGTACTTGTAAATCATAAACTAAATAACAGCATGCAGTGTCAATCAGCTGCTTCAAAGGCCAGCAAAATATTGTCGTGTATCAAAAGAGGCATGGACTCGCGGGACAGGGATGTAATATTACCACTTTACAAAGCATTAGTGAGGCCTCATCTAGAATATGCAGTTCCAGTTCTGGGCTCCAGTTCATAGAAAGGATGCCCTGGAGTTGGAAAAAATACAAAGAAGAGCAACGAAGCTAATAATGGGCATGGAGAATCTAAGTTATGAGGAAAGATTAAAAGAACTAAACCTATTTAGCCTTGAGAAAAGACGACTAAGGGGGTACATGATTAACTTATATAAATATATGAATGGCACATACAAAAAATATGGTGAAATCCTGTTCTATGTAAAACCCCCTCAAAAAACAAGGGGGCACTCCCTCCGTCTGGAAAAAGAAAGGTTCAACCTGCAGAGGCGACAAGCCTTCTTTACTGTGAGAACGGTGAATTTATGGAATAGCCTACCGCAGGAGCTGGTCACAGCAGGGACAGTAGATGGCTTTAAAAAAGGCTTAGATAATTTCCTAGAACAAAAAAATATTAGCTCCTATGTGTAGAAATTTTTTACTTCCCCTTTCCCATCCCACTTCCCCTTTCCCATCCCTTGGTTGAACTTGATGGACATGTGTCTTTTTTCAACCGTACAAACTATGTAACTATGTAACCTATCCAAGCGATTCTGAGATTGTTTTCTCGTGACACATTGGACTTTATGTTACTGGCAAAATTTGCTCGATACATTCAGTATTTAAATGTGGAAAACACCAAAATTTAGAGAAAAATTGCAAAAATTAGAATTTTCTAAATTTAAATGTATCTGCTTGTAAGACAGGCAGTTATACCACACAAAATAGTCGCTAATTAACATCCCCCACATGTCTACGTTAGATTGACATCTTTTTTGAACATCCTTTTATTTTTTTAGGACATTACAAGGCTTAGAACTTTAGCAGCAATTTCTCATATTTTCAAGAAAATTTCAAAAGGCTAATGTTACAGGGGCCAGTTCAGTTGTGAAGTGGCTTTGAGGGCCTTATATATTAGAAACCTCCAAAAAGTCACCCCATTTTAAAAACGTCACCCCTCAAAGTATTCAAAACAGCATTTAGAAAGTTTCTTAACCCTTTAGACGTTTCACAGGAATTAAACCAATGTAGAGGTGACATTTACAAATTTAATTTTTTGTTGTTGCAGAAATTCAATTTTAATAAATTTTTTTGTAACACAAAGTTTAACCAGAGAAACGCAACTCAATATTTATTGCCCAGATTCTGAAGTTTTAAGAAATATCTCACATGTGGTCCTAGTGCGCAAATGGACTGAAACACCAGCCTCAGAAGCAAAGGAGCACCTAGAGGATTTTGGGGCCTCCTTTTTATTAGAATATATTTTAGGCACCATGTCAGGTTTAAAGGGCTCTTGTGGTGCCAAAACAGTGGAAATCTCCCAAAAGTGACACCATTTGGGAAACTACATAAGGAAATTATCTAGGGGTATAGTGAACATTTTGAGCATTTTGACCCTACAGGTTTATTGCAGAAATTATTGGAAGTAGGCCGTGAATATGGAAATCTACATTCTTTCAAAGAAAATGTAGGTTTAGCTAATTTTTTCTAATTTCCACAAGGACGAAAGGAGAAAAAGCATAAATTTGTAAAGCAATTTCTCCCGAGTAAAACAATACCCCATATGTGGTAATAAACGGCTGTTTGGACACACGGCAGGGCTCAGAAGGGAAAGAGCGCCATTTGGCTATTGGAGCTCAAATTTAGCAGGAATGGTTTTCGGAGGCCATGTCCCATTTGCAAAGCCCCTGAGGGACCAAAACAGTGGAAACCGCCCACAAATGGCCCCATTTTCGAAACTACACCCCTTGAGGAAATTATCTAGGGGTATAGTTATCATTTTTATGCCACAGGTTTTTAGGTTTTTTGCAGAAATTATTGGAAGTAGGCAGTGAAAATGAAAATCTATATTCTTTCAAAGAAAATGTAGGTTTAGCTATTTTTTTCTCAGTTCCCCAAGGACTAAAGGAGAAAAAGCACAGCAAAATTTGTAAAGCAATTTCTCCCGAGTAAAACAATAACCCATATGTGGTAATAAACGGCTGTTTGGACACACAGCAAGGCTCAGAAGGGAAAGAGCGCCATTTGGCTTTTGGAGCTCAAATTTAGCAGGAATGGTTTGCGGCGGAGATGTCACATTTGCAAAGCACCTGAGGGACCAAAACAGTGAAGACGCCCCAAAACTGACTCCATTTTGGAAACTACACCCCTTCAGCAATTCAACCGTGGGTGTAGTGATCATTTTGATCCCACAGGTGTTTCATAGAATTTATTAGAATTGGGCAGTGAAAATAAAAACAATCCCTTTTCTTCAATAAGACGTAGCTTTAGCTCAAATTTTTCATTTTCTCAACAAATAAAGGAAAAAAAAACAAACAACATTTGTAAAGCAACTTCTCTGGAGTCCGGCAATACCCTATATGTGGTCATAAACTGCTGTTTGGGCACAGAGTAGGGCTCAGAAGTGAAGGAGCAGCATTTGCTTTTGGAGTACAGATTTTGCTGGATATGTCGCATTTGCAAAGCCCCTGTGGGACCAAAACAGTGGAAACCCCCCCAAAAGTGACACCATTTTGGAAACTACACCCCTCAAGGTATTCACCTAGGGGTGTAGTGAGCATGTTAACCCTGCAGGCGTTTTGCAGAAATTAGTGTGCACTCGATGTTGCAGAGTGAAAATTAGATTTTTTTGCATAGATATGCCAATATGTGGTGCCCAGCTTGTGCCACCATAACAAGACAGCTCTCTAATTATTATGCTGTGTTTCCCGAGTTTTAGAATCACCCTACATGGGGCCCTAATCTTTTGCCTGGACATTTGATATGGCTCAGGAGTGAGAGAGTAGCATGTGAAATTCAGGCCTAATTTAGCGATTTACACAGAATTGGTTCACAATTGCAGAGGCTCGGATGGGAAATAATAAAAGAAACCGCTGACAAGTGACCCCATTTTAGAAACTGCACCCCTCAATGAATTTATTAAGGTGTGTAGTGAGCATTTTCACCCCACAGGTCTTTTCTATAAATGAATGCGCTGCGGATGGTGCAAAGTAAAAATTTCAATTTTTCCCCAGATATGCCAATTCAGTGGCAAATATGTCGTGCCAAGCTTGTGCCACTGGAGACACACACCCCAAAAATTGTTAAAAGGGTTCTCCCGGGTATGGCGGTGCCATATATGTGGAAGTAAACTGCTGTTTGGGCACACTGTAGGGCTCAGATGGTTGGGAGCGGCATTTGACTTTTGAAGCGTAGATTTTGCTTGGTAGTAGTTTTATTTGAGTATTACCGGTGTTTCCGTTTATAATGTGGGGGCATATGTAAGCTGGGTAGAGTACATCAGGGGCATAGTCATGGGGTATAATAATGGGGTAAACAATAAAATAATCTATAGATGTGTGTTACACTGTGAAACAATCATTTCTGCACAGGCCGGTGTCGCACTGATAAACTGTGTCTTTCCTTATCCCCTTTTGGTCCATACTCCGCACCTTTGCAGTTTGGGGAATTTTGCTGGGAAGTGTTGTCCTGGTATAATACGGTCGCCCTCGCTTCTAGAAGATATGTTTGGGCCCTCCCCTTCCTGGTTCCCTAATTTTAGGGCCCCGATAAGTCGCCTCTTGAAACAGACGAAATGTTCCCCTCTGATCTGCACAACTGCATATTTTTTATTTCCTGACTTATTGGAGCCTTAACTAATTTTATTTTTTCATAGATGTAGTGGTATAAGGGCTGTTTTTTTGCGGGAAGAGCTGTAGTTATTATTGGTACCATTTTGGGGTACATGCGACTTTTTGATCACATTTTATCCTATTTTTTGAGAGGCAAGGTGACCAAAAAACTGAAATTCTGGAATAGTTTTTTAAGGGTTTTTTTTATACAGCGTTCACCATACGTTATAAATTACATGTTAACTTTATTCTGCGGGTCAGTACGATTCCGGCGATACCTAATTTATAGCACTTTTTTATGTTTTACAACTTTTTGCGCAATAAAATTAATTTCGTAAAAAGAATGTATTTTTTCTGTCGCCATGTTGTGAGAACCATAACTTTTTAATTTTTTCATCGACGGAACTGTATGAGGGCTTTTTTTTGCGAGACGATTTATAGTTTTTATAGGCACCATTTTTAGATACATGCAACTTTTTGATCACTTTTTATTTAAATTTTTGTAGCGCAAAGTGACCAAAAAACAGAAATTCTGGCATTATTTTTTACATTTTGTTTTCCGCCGTTCACCGCGTGGAGTAAATAACATAATATTTTAATAGTTTAGGCCGTTACGGTCGCGGTGATATCAAATATGTATGGTTTATTTATTTTCTTCAATAACAAAAGGGCTTGATAAGGGAAAAAGGGCGATTGTGTTTTATTTTATTACTTCAAACTTTTATTATATTTTGTACACATTTTTTTTCAAATTTTTTTTTTTTTCACTTTTTTTTTCACTTTACTTTAGTCCCACTAGGGGACTTGAAGGTCCAACTGTCAGATTTTTTTTCTAATACATAGAACTACCTACGTAGTGCAATGTATTAGATCTGTCAGTCATTCACTGACAGCAAGCCGATTAGGCTTCGCCTCCAGGCGGGGCCTAATCGGCTTCTGTAATGGCAAACAGGAGGCCATTGTTAGGTCTCCTGGTGTCATAATAGCAGTCGGCAGTCGTGCATCTGAGAGGTTAATGGCAGGGATTGGAGCTAGCTTATTATTTGATATTGTTGGCCAATCATATTGCTATTCGGTTCTGTGAGAGACAACTTGAGACGGATCGTGTGCTTCAGGTACTTCGACGTGCCCTAACCTTTCAGAGAACTCTTCTAGCCTTCACCTCTACTCATTGGACAAACCCATGCAAGTTGAGAGAATTCAGATCCCTGCTGAGGAACATCTAAGAGGATGCACCAGTAACCTATATCTGTTTTGTGGTGAAAATACACACTTTCTAAATAATTGCCCGTGAGGCCAGGAAACTCCAATGCTTAGGGCAACTACAAGAGGCTACTTTAGGCAGTATGTCTGTCTCTCAAAATTACTCTACCAGTCAGTTTGTCCACTGTTGGAGTTTGCTTCACAGTCCAAGCATTTCTGCCTCTGGTAACTCGTTATCAAATCCCAGTGCTCCAACTGGAGAAGCAGCATTTTTATTTTATTTGTGGATGGGAAATTATTATCCGAGGTTATCCACCAGGTCACTGAGCCTATATCCATGCAAGTAGGAGCACTTCACTATGAATTAATCTCATTATACATGTTGAGAAATTCTCTCAGTCCTCCTCTTCTGGATCTTCCTTGGCTTCAAAAACATTCTCCTGTGATCAATTGGACGTCTGCTCATATAACCCGATGGGGGGAAACCTGTCATCAACAACGTCTATCTGTCATTTGTTCGCCAAGGCTCCAGTCTATGTAACCGTCCTAAACGGTTTGCCTAAACCCTAGGCCAGTTATGCAGACATATTCTGTAAACGTCAAGACTCTTCCACCATACAGATTGTACTATTGTGCTATTAACTTATTATCCCATTCTAATCCTCCTCAGGGTAGGGTATACCCTTTGTCTGTTCCTGAGACAGAAGTTATGTCACAATAATCAAAGAAAACGTGGAGAAGGGTTTTATTTATTTTTTTCCTGCTAGAGCAGGCTTCTTCTTTGTTGAGGAAAAAGAAAGTTACTTAAAGAGGACATGTCACCAGTTCAGTAAAGCCATGCTGATGATGTCAGTGTATTTGTATCCCAATCCTTTTTTTACTCTCTGAGTTATGAGCCATTTTCTTATTATGCTAATTAGGCTATACTAGCCAAAGGAGCGGAAATGCTGACGTTTCACTGGCAGCAGTGTGTATGTTGGCTGTATGATGCTGTTTTATCCGAATCATACAGCTTCTATCGCAATATCACGCTGTTCATGTAAGGAGAGAACCTGTGTGATGCTAATGGGACAGCATCATACAGCCAACATAGACCCTGCCCGCAGTGAAAACTCAGCGTTACCGCCCATTTGGCTAGTATAGCCTAATTAGCATATTAAGAAAATGGCTCAGAACTCGGAAAGTAAAAAACGGATTGATTATGGCGGACTAAATGAAACAAAGAACAAATATCCTCTGTAATATTATATCACTAAATATCTGGTGAACTTCTCAATATTAAAGTACATTAAAACGTAAACTTTTAATTGACCTACTTTAAAAAACTAGCAATATACTCTTCAACAATAATGCCAAAAGTTCAGAAAGGAGAGGCATTGGTTTTAATCGATCAAACTTGTTGCATCAGACAGTTTCGTAAGAGAGTTGATAGAATAGAGAAAAAGTCTAACAACCTGATTCTCATCCTGGTGCACTGCAGAATCTGTCTTGGCTTGGTTACTATCTCAGTCCAAGTTAACCACCTCTCTACTTGATCATTTTGTTGACCCAACACGGTTCATCTGCATTAAAACTTCAGGGGTCAGTTAGGCAGAGTATGCATCAAAATGCCAGAGGCATACCAAAGCATTGTGGTATTGTTGGCATTGAGCCAAACCAATTTGCTTAGAAAAGCTGTGGTTCTTATAGTGGTAACTCCTCCTCCTCCTCCTCTTCCTCCTCTTCCTCTTCCCCTTCCCCTTCATCTTCCCCTACCTCCTCTTCCTCTTTCTCCTGTCCCACTATTGTCCAATGAAGAGTCAGCGCATAACACTGAAATTCTCAGGATTTCTTACAATTTGATTCGTATCCGTGAAGGAGAAGAGTGGGAAACCGTATTTAACCCGAGAGATGGACAATTTGAATATCTGGTTATGCCCTTTGATCTCATTAAGTCGCTCGCTGCATTTCAAGAACTAATTAATACCATTTTCTGTGATCCCTTATATAGCTGTGCTGTGGTTTATTTGGATAACATTATTGTTTTCTCCCCAGATCTCTATACCCATTTCAAGCAAATACATTAGGTCCTGTAATGTCTAAGAGAGATATTTTATATCTGATTAGGGATTTCAAATGAATCGTGCTAAGTTGTCCACAGTACTTAAGTGGCCATAACTCCAAGGACTCAAAGCCATTGAACGTTTTCTAGGAATGGACTTCTTTTGTGGCACCCATCTAAGCTCTCACCAAAAAGGGGTTAATGCTAAAATTTGGACACTTGAACTTGATCAGCGTTTCTCAGTCTCAAACAAACCTTCTCATCTGCCTCCGTTCTTCTTAGACAGGTAAACCATTTATCCTGGAAGTGGATGCTTTGTCTGTAGGAGTGGGCGCAGGTTTTTCTCAGAAAAGATAAGGAATAAACCTTCTGATGTGGATTTTTCTCCAAGGCCTTCTCTCCTGCCGAGAAAAAGTTATGGAATCGGGGATCGCAAACTTTTGGCCATTAAATTAACTCTTGAAATATGGAGACATTTACTTGAAGGAGCCCATCACTATCTATACTGTCCACAAAAATGTATTGCACCTGCAAACTACACATTATCTAAACCCTCGTCAAGCACGTTGGGCTTTGTTCTTCTCTCGATTTAACTTCTTCCTCTATTATTGACAAGCTAACAAAAAAATGTTAAGGAAGACACCATATCTCGTTCCTTTGAACCTGAAGATCAAAATCCTGAGCCTCAATTTTTCAGTGACCTGAGTCACATTTTATCAATGGCACCTGCTAAAGTTCTTAACATTCCTCCATTTGTTCCTCTTAGTCAAAGAAAACAAATTCTCCACTTTCTTCTGTAAACTTTGATGATTTGCACTGCGCATGCGGCAAAACTTACATGCGCAAACGCAGTTCAAAATGGAAGGGAAGTGGCCAGCATGCCCCGCATCCCGTAATTAGGAGGAAAGTGTACTTGGAGCGGCTTCGGAGGAGGAGCGTATGACGGTCTGTGATTGTTTTTGACTGAGGTTTCCTCAGTCAGAGACACACAGACCATCATTGGGTCGGTGTCGGGATCAGTGACATGTGGGCCACCTGGTCCTGACCTCTTGTCCCGTGACCAGACAGTGGGGTGGGGGTGGATTGTCAGACTCACCAATCACAGCCCCGCTTGTAGCTTTCCCAATCTTAATTAGCGTGGGAAAGCTACAAGCGGGGCTGTGGGATTGGTGAATCTCACAGTCAGTCCCATATCATACTGCATGCAGCAGCAGCGGCAGCCAGTCTGAGTCTCACTCTGAGTCTCTAACCAGTTACCACCCCCATGCAGCAGACAGACCTCGCTGATGGAAGAGACTGAAATAGTGGCCACTGTAATTAAATTGACCCCCAACTACTACTGTTTGGCAAGTTTACTTTACATAATGGGGCCGTGTGCCAACTGACTTTTACTAGTAGTACTGTAGTGTAGTGGTCAGCGTATTTGCCTTACATGGGAAAGGTCCCCATTTAAAAGCCAGGCAGGATTTTTTTTTTTTATTAATATCTCAATTGTATTACTTTAATCGTATTTATATTTAACTTGAGTTGTACCCGTACTCATCTTTACTATCCCATTTGTGTGATCAGTTATAAAAGGTGTTACTTATGCTCTTTATTATCACTTACTCTTGATTTAGTAATGTGTCTGTAAAAATTTTGGTCTCCCCGTAATTTTTAGCCCAGTTGTCCAGAAATTTCTGAAGTGGAGGTTTGCAACCCTGATTGACATGCCATATGAGCCCTTATTTAGATGTACCCATATTCTAGATGTAACACCAGGAACCCTTCTTCTGGACAGGGCATAAGTATAGGGGTGCAGAGAATGCAGTCGCATCTGGGCCCTTGTAACTCAGGGGGTTCAAAAGGTTCCTGTGTCCATAAATGATGCATGACAGTTGGGGGGCCTTGTTGCAGATTTTGCATTGGAGTCCATAATCTTCAAATTATGCCTTTGCTTCTTAAATATGGACAGTTAAACACAAGTACAATATTCTCATATAAATAAGACTTCAGTATTTTTGGAACAAGCTTTTAAAGGGGTTATCCCAAGATCAATATTTATCACCTATCCAGAGGAAAGTTCCTCCTAACTGCAGCCCCCACTGCAGCCCCCCCGCAGTGACGAGAAGCTTGAATGGAACAGAAGATGAGCATGAGCCATGTTGCTCCAATTAATATCCATGGGGCTCATGGAAACAGCCGAGAGCTACACACGGCTGTCTCCATCCGTCCCATAGACATTGAATGGAGCGGTACTGTGCCTGCTCGACCCCCGCTTCATTCAAAGTTCTACTCACTGTGGTTGTGCAGGGAGGAAGAATGTGGGTCTTAGGTCCTCATTTTAGGAATCTGAGGGGGTCCCAGTGGTGGTGCCCTCAGCAATCAGACATTTATCACCTATCCGGTGGATAGGTAATAAATGTTGATCTTGGGATAACCCCAATAAGAAATAAGTATGCACTTTTTGTTTCAATCTTGATCTGTTAAATATCTTCTTCTTTGGGAGTTAATATCAAACTCTTGTATGGGAGAGAGCCACAATATGTAACACATTGAGCTTTAGTAAACAAAGATCTCTTCTATCTTGAGGTATTTTATAATCAATTTGCCCAGTTCACTCCTCAGGGGACCCTCCTGTTATACCATGATGATTGCAGTGATAAATCCATCATTATGTTCAGTTCCGTGGAAACAGCTTTGAGCCTTGCCAATTGTGGAAAATCTCATGTACGGCAGTCTGATCAGTCTAACTTGAGCTGACTATGATTGATTCTGAACAAAATGTCATGAACAATCAAATACTCAGTTTTTTTCAGCAACAGAATAGAATTGTCACCCTTAATCTTTGCAGAACTTAAAATAGAGCACAAGTGATTGCTTGAAACATATGGTAATTATGAAGAGCTGTCAATCTTCCAGCCTTTATAAATTGTGTCTCTATCTTATTTACCATCTACAGAGCTAATTGTACCTTCTCTGAGATTTTATCTTTTTAAAAATAAATGTCATTTAAGGTAGTAGTTATTTGAAGTGCACTTTTCACTTCAAGTATAATATAGAATAATATAATGCAAGGCTATATAATGTAATACCAGATAAGTTAAGTTAAGGTTTCCTAGGAAACTATTTAATATGATGGCAGGCAAAGATGTAATAAAAATCTGAGTAGTAGAACTTCTGGACGCATCCGCGTTCTTCCTGATCATCAATCTTTATCAACTACCTGAGCAGCTAATGCTGGACGAGAAAGTGGCACAACACGTGCACAACTCGAGATCTATCTGGCGAGCTAAATATTTTATACTCTGGAGTCGAGAATCATATATAGATTCCACGCCCGACTGGAAACTCGACCTTAACCTACCGAGCACCCCTCCTTCGATAGACCTGGTACTCATATCCACAGTAGCGGAGGAAACCAGGCCACTTGCAGGGGAACGCCTGGGATCTTGCTCGATTTTGGACACAGTTGTCATACCATGGTGCTCTTTCTGTTGAAATCGGCCCTGGTGGAGTCATCGTCGCCATTGCACATTTGGACGCTGAGGTAGGCAGACACGCGCTGGCTACACTGTGACTGACCTCCATCCATACAACGGAACATACATCAGCCTGCACTCACCTACTACTCCTGCAACTCAAAACCATCCTGGCATGGGTGGGTTCCGGCCGGTTTGCCCTGGTTCTCCTAAACTGGTTGCAAAAATTACAGCCAGTTCGCAGAACCGGGGTGAAGCGGGAAACCTCAACCGGTCCCCTGAAATCAATTGTATCTGCGTCCATAGGACACAAATACAATTTAGTTGCCTAGCACTGCCCTGGGGGTTTAGCGATGATGCAGTCGGCGCGAAGACGTTCTCGCTCTGCTGCGTCGTTCTGCTGGAAAGGGGCCTAGTGTGGCTGGAGGATGGCGCGGAAATGGGGACAGTTAAGGATATCATTTTTATTTATTTTCCTTTTACCGTGGGCAGTGTTGGGGGCCTTATCTATAGGGGAAACGAACTACAGGGGGACTATAAAGGTGGCACTAACTGGAGGACACTATATAGGGGGCACTAACTACAGGGAAATATAGTGGGGGCACTAACTACAGGGAACTATATAGGGGCACTAACTACAAGGGACTATATAGGGTCACTAACTACAGGGGACTATATAGGGGCCCCTATATACAGGGGACTATACATGGACCCTAAGTACAAATTACTATATAGGGGCCCTATCTACAGACAATACCTGAGGGGGCACTATCTACAGGGGACGCTACAGGGGGCACTATCTACAGGAAACGCTACAGGGGGCACTATCTACAGGGAACGCTACAGGGAGCACTATCTACAGGGAACGCCACAGGTAGCACTATCTACAGGGAATGCCACAAGGGGCACTATCTACAGGGAACGACACAGGGGGCGCTAACTACAGGGCATGCCACAGGGGGCACTATCTACAGGGAACGCCACATGGGTGACTATCTACAGGGAACGCTAAGGGGGCACTATCTACAGTGAACGCCACAAGGGCCACTATCTACAGTGAACGCCACAGGGGGTACTATCTATAGGGAATGCCTCAGGGGGCACTATCTACAGGGAACGCCACAGGAGGCCCTATCTACAGGGAATACCACAGGGGGCCCTGTCTACAGGGAATGCCACAAGGGGCCCTATCTACAGGGAATGCCACAGGGTGCACTATACGGGGAATGCTACAGGGGGCCCGAACTACAGGGAATGCCAGAGGGGGCCCTATATACAGTAAACACCACAGGGGGGCCCTATCTACAGGGAATGCTACAGAGGGCACTATACAGGGAACGCTACAGGGGGCACTATACAGGGAATGCTACAGGGGGCACTATCTACAGGGAACTCTACAGGGTGCACTACTGGTAATGGGAATGCTACAGGGGGCCCTATCTACAGGGGACATCTACAGGGAACTCTACTGTCTACAGGGAGCAGTGTGTGTGTGTGTGTGTGTGTGTGTGTGGTGCATTACTTTACAGTGTTTGACACAATTTTATTCATGGGCACAGTGTATGGTACGATTATATTCAGGGCCACAGTGTATGGTACTATTAGATTTAGGGGCATAGAGTGTGGCACCGTGAGAATTGTTTCTTCATTTATAGGTGCAGAAATGTTGGAAGAGTGGGCTTCCGAAGACATCTGAGCGGCAAACTCTGCAGAAATTGGTCATGGCCAGGAGGTATCATCATAGAAGTCTGGACCAGATGAAAAAGAAAGGCAAAAAAGAACGACTCCAATCTGAGAAGACGTCATCGGTGAATCACTAAATGTAACTGTTTATTCTCCCTGTGACTGATCAGTACTGTAGTCACTGTATGATCTGCAGCGAGATGATGGGTGTATCGTTCTTTTCTGTGAAACATCAACTTCCATCATATACTTACCATCGTCCTGGCTATACTGGGAGCTGTAGTTTTATGTTGTACAAACTTATATGAAAGAATTTACAAATGATCTCTGTACTGAGCTGTATTTGTGCTTGTGCAGTATTTATATAGTGAGCTTTGTTCTGGTGCTGTATATATGTACTGAGCTTGGTTCTGAAGTTATGTACATTATAACAACTAAACTCAATACATATATACAGCACAAAAGAGAAGCTTAGTACACATATACAACTCCAGAACCAAGCTCAGTACATATATAAAGCAGCACAATAATGCTTAGTACATATTTACAGCATCAGAACCAAGCTCAGTACATATATATACGCACCAGAACAAAGCTCAGCACATATATACAGCACCAGAACCAAGCCCAGTACATACATACTGCACCAGAACAAAGCTCACTACAAATATATATCCCCAGAACCAAGATCAGTACATATATGCAACACCAGAGCGAAGCTCAGCACATATATACAGCACCACAACAAAGCTTAGTACATACTAGTCCTTCTCAATGAATTAGAATATCATCAAAAAGTTAATTTATTTCAGTAATTCAATTCAACAATGTAAACTCATATATTATATAGATTCATTACACACAGAGTGATCTAGTTCCAGCATTTTTTCTTTTAATGTTGATTATTATGGCTAACAGTTAACCCCTTGGAGACACAGACAGTTTTGGCCTTGTGGACACAGCCTATTTTTTCAAATCTGACGTGTCACTTTATGTGATAACAACTTGGGAATGCTAATACTTATCCAAGTGATTCTGAGATTGTTTTCTCGTGACATAGTGTACTTTACGTTAGTAAAAAAAAATTTTTTTGTGAAAAACACCAAAATGTAGAGAAAATCTTGAAAAACTAGCATTTTTCAAAATTGACATATATCTGCTTGAAAGACAGATGCTAATGCCACACAAAATAGTTACTAGTTTACATTGCACATACTGTATGTCTACTTTATGTTTGCATCATTTTTTGAACGTTCTTTTATTTTTCTAGGACACTACAAGGTTTAAAACTTGAGCACCATTTTCTCACAATTTCAAGAAAATGTCAAAATGCTATTTTTTCAGGGACCAGTTCAGTTCTGAGGTGGCTTTCAGGGCCTCATAAATCACCCCATTTTCAAAACTGCACCCCTCAAAGTATTCAAAACAGCATTAAGAAAATGTCTTAACCCTTTAGGCGTTTCACAGGAATTAAAGCAAAGTGGAGGTGAAATTTACAAATTTTTTTTTTTTTTTGCCGAGATTCGTTTGTAATATTTTTTCCCCTGTAACACAGAAGGTTTAACCAGAGAAATGCAATTCAATATTTATTGCCCAGATTCTGCAGTTTTTAGAAATATACCACATGTGGCCCTAGTGTGGTAATGGACTGAAGCACAGGCCTCAGAAGCAAAGGAACACCTAGAGGATTTTCAGGCCTACTTTCTATTAGAAAATATTTTAGGCACCATGTCAGGTTTGAAAAGGTCTTGTGGTGCCAAAACATAGGGAAACCCCTCAAAAAGACATAATTTTGGAAACTACACCCCCAAAGGAATTAATCTAGGGGTATAGTGAGCATTTTAATCCCACAGTTTTTTTTGCTAAATTTCCTTGAATAAAGCCATAAAAAATGAAAATCTACAGTTTTTTAAATAAAACATACAATGTTTTCATTTTTACAAGCAATAAAGGAGACAATTCACCCCAACATTTGTAAAGCAATTTCTCCCGATTACGGAAATACCCCATATGTGGTCATAAACTTAAGTTTGAACACACGGCAGTCTTCAGAAGGCAAAGGGCACCATTTGGCTTTTGGAGCTGAAATTTTGTTATAATGATTCTCATTGTCATGTCACATTTGCTAAGCCCCTGAGGGACAAAAACAGTGGAAAACAGTGGAAAAAGTGACCCCATTTTGGAAACTACACCACTTATGGAATTTATCTCATTTTAACCCCACAGATTTTTTTCAGAATAAATTGGAAGTAGGCTGTGAAAATTTAAATCTAAATTTTTCCCCCATAAAATTTCGTTTTAGCTTACATTTTTTTCCTTTTTCACAAGGGCTAAAGGAGAAAAAGCACCCCAATATTAGTAAAGCAATTTCTCCTGAGCACGGCAATACCCCATATGCGGACATAAATTGCTGTTCATACCCACGGCAGGGCTTAGAAGGGAAGAAGCATAATTTGGCTTTTGGAGCTCAAATTTTGCTGGAATGGTTTGCAGCGCCATGTCACATTTGCAAAGCCAATGCGGGACCAATTCAGTGGAAACCCCCCAAAAGTGACCCCCATTTGGGAAACTACATCACTGAAGGAATTTATTGAGGGGTATAGTGAGCATTTTGACGACACTGTTTTTTTTATTCAGAATTTAGTGGAGAGGCTCTGTCACCAGATTTTGCAACCCCTATCTGCTATTGCAGCAGATAGGCGCTGCAATGTAGATTACAGTAACGTTTTTATTTTTAAAAAACGAGCATTTTTGGCCAAGTTATGACCATTTTCGTATTTATGCAAATGAGGCTTGCAAAAGTACAACTGGGCGTGTTGAAAAGTAAAAGTACAACTGGGCGTGTATTATGTGCGTACATCGGGGCGTGTTTACTACTTTTACTAGCTGGGCGTTGTGTATAGAAGTGCCATCCACTTCTCTTCACAACGCCCAGCTTCTGGCAGTGCAGACACAGCCGTGTTCTCCAGAGATCACGCTGTGTCGTCACTCACAGGTCCTGCATCGTGTCAGACGAGCGAGGACACATCGGCACCAGAGGCTACAGATGATTCTGCAGCAGCTTTCGGCGTTTGCAGGTAAGTCGATGTAGATACTTACCTGCAAATGCTGATGCTGCTGCAGAATCAACTGTAGCCTCTGGTGCCGACACGATGCAGGACCTGTGAGTGACATCACAGATCTGCACTGACAGAAGCTGGGCGTTCTGAAGAGAAGTGGATGATACTTCTCATCAGAACGCCCAGCTAGTAAAAGTAGTAAACACGCCCCGATGTACGCACATAATACACGCCCAGTTGTACTTTTACTTTTCAACACGCCCAGTTGTACTTTTGCAAGCCTCATTTGCATAAATACGAAAATGGTCATAACTTGGCCAAAAATGCTCGTTTTTTAAAAATAAAAACGTTACTGTAATCTACATTGCAGCGCCTATCTGCTGCAATAGCAGATAGGGGTTGCAAAATCTGGTGACAGAGCCTCTTTAGTGGAATTATGTTGTGAAATTAAACATTTAATTTTTTCAGATAAAATTTGGACATTTTAAATTTTTACAAGGAATAAAGGAGAAAATGCACCCCAACATTTGATAAGCAATTTCTCCCAATTATGTCAATACCCAATATGTGGTAATAAACTGCTTTTTGGACACATGGCAGGGCTCAGGAGGGAAGGAGCAACACTTTTGAAGCTCAAGTGTTGCTGGAATCGTTTTTGGGTGTTATGTCGCATTTGCAAAGCCCCTGACGCACCAAAACAGTGGAGAACCCCAAAAGTGACCCCATTTTGTAAACTAAAGCCCTCAAGGAGTTTATCAAGGGGTATAGTGAGCATTTAGACCCCACTGGTTTTTTGCTGAACTTAGTGGAGTTAGGCCGTGAAAATTAATATCAACATTTTTTACACCAAAAAGTTACATTTTTTCATTTCTCAAGGGATAAAGAAGAAAAATCACCCCAACATTTGTAAAGCAATATCTCCTGAGTACAGCAAAACCCCATATTTGGTAATAAACTGCTGTTTGCACACATGGCAGGGCTCAGAAAGGCAGGAACGTTATTTGGCATGCAGATTTTGCTGATTTGATTTTTGGGCGCCATTTCGCATTTGCAAAACCCTGAGGTACCTCAGTACAGTGGAAGCCCCCAAGAAGTGACCCTATTTTTGAAACTACATCCCTCAAGGCATTTATCATTTGCCTGGACAAATGTCAGAATTGAAGAGCACCATACGCATTTGAGACCTATTTTGGTGATTTTTGCAGCATTGGCCCAGAATTGCAGTGCTCTGAGGTCAAATAGTAAAACAAACCCCCAATTAGTAATAATCCGCAGATATGTATCCGGTGTCACACTGATAAATGGTGCCCAATTTTATCTGCTTTTGAAACACACTGCACATTTTGTATTGCCATATTCTGAGGGCCAGAACTTTTTTATTTTTTCTCCAACGGAGCTGTGTGAGGGCTTATTTGTTACAGAACAATCTGTAGCTTTCATTGGTACAATATTGGGGTACATGCGATTTTTTTTTCCACTTTTTATTCCATTTTTTGGCAAGCTAGGTGACCAGAAGCAAGCAATTCTGACAGTTTTTTTTTGTTTTGTTTTTTAAGGTGGTCACCGTGGGCTATAAAAGACATTTGACTTTATTCTGTGGGTTGATACAATTACGACAATACCATATGTATATAGTTTTTTTTATGTTTTACAGCGTTTGTACAATAATTTTTTTTTTTAAATAATTGTTTTTTTTTGTGTCACCGTATTCTGAGAGCCATCTTTATCATTTTTCATCAAAAAAACTGTGTAAGGGTTTGTTTTTTGCGAAACGGGTTGTAGTTTTTATTGGCACTGTATTGATCACTTTTTATTCTATATTTTGGGAGGGGTGGTGACCAAAAAATAACGATTCTGGCACTGTTTCTTATTTATATTTTTTGTGGTGTTCAGTTTGGGTCGTTACGGACGCGATGATACCAAATATGTGTACATTTTTTAACGTTTTCATTTTTTACTATAATAAAAGAAAAAAAGGCAGTGTTTGTTAGTTTTTTTTTAACTTGAAACTTTTATTTTTACACTTTTATTCAACATTTTTATTAACTTTCTTTTTGTCCCACTAGGGGACTTGAAGGCCTGCACTTCTGACCTTTATTATAATACATTGCACTACCCACATAGTGCAATGCATTAGAGCTGTCAGTTATTCACTGATGGCAAGCCTAATGGGCTTCCATACGTGGCAGATCAGGAGGCCATTGTCAGGCCTCCTGTTGCCACAGCAACGATTGGCAACGCTGCACATTCAACCCACTAAGATGCCGTGATCAGTTTTGATCTGTGACATTTAAAGGGTTAATGGTGGGGGTAGTAGCTAGCTCCGTTCCCTGCCGTTACAACACAGTGTCAGCTGTAACATACAGCTGACACTGGCGGCTGATGTCGCAAGCTCAGCTTCTGAGCCTGCGCCATCTTGTTTCTGGGGACAGAAGCCTTTTAGGACCCGCCTCCGAGCGGGACCTAACAGGCTTCTGTACTTGGCAGACAGGAGGCCATCGCATCGCTGGTTTCCGATCTGCTGTTACCCCATAGATGCAGCGCTCGCGTTTGAGCGCTGCATTTAAGGGGTTAATCGGCTGGATCGGAGGCTAGCTCCGGTCCTGGCCATGCAGTAGGGTGTCAGCTGTAATATACACCTGACAAGTGCTGACAATGGTGCGGGCTCAGCTTCTCAGCTTACATTGCCTTGTCTTAAGACCTTGGCAACAGCAGCGTAATAGTACATGACATGTCACTAAGGGGTTAATGAAAACCCAAAATTTAGTCTCTCAGAAAATTTTAATATTATATAAGCCCAATTTCAAAAATTATTTTTAATGCCGAATTGTAAGCCTACTGAAAAGTATGTACAGTATATGCGCTCAATACTTGGTCGGGGCTTCTTTTGCATGAATTACTGCATCAATGCGGCGTGGCATGGAGGCGATCAGCCTGTGGCACTGCTGAGGTGTTATGGAAGCCCAGGTTGGTTTGATAGCGGCCTTCAGCTCGTCTGCATTGTTGGGTCTGGTGTGTCTCATCTTCCTCTTGACAGTACCCTATAGATTCTCTATGGGGTTTAGGTCAGGCGAGTTTGCTGGCTAATCAAGTGCAGTGATACTGTGGTTATTAAACCAGGTATTGATACTTTTGGCAGTGTGGGCAGGTGCCAAGTCCTGCTGGAAAATGAAATCAGCATCTCCATAAAGCTTGTGAGCAGAGGGAAGGGTGAAGTGCTGGGAAATGTCCTGGTAGACGCTGCGCTGACTCTGGACTTGATATGACACAGTGGACCAACACCAGCAGATGACATGGCCCCCAAACCATCACTGACTGTGGAAACTTCACGCTGGACCGCAAGCAACTTGGATTGACGCCTCTCCACTATTCCTCCAGACTCTGGGGCCTTGATTTCCAAATTAAATGCAACATTTACTTTCATATGAAAACAGGACTTTGGACACTCGGCAACAGACCAGTCCTTTTTCTCCTTAGCCCAGGTAAGACGCTTCTGACGTCTCTGGGTCATTAGTGGCTTGACACAAGGAATTCAACAGTTGTAGCCCATGTCCTGGATACGTCTGTGTGTGGTGGCTCTTGAGGCGCTGACTCCAGCCGCAGTCCACTCCTTTCCCCTAGATTCTTGAATGGCCTTTTCCTGACAATCCTTTCAAGGCTGCTGTTATCCCTGTTTTGCTTGTGCACCTTTTTCTACCACACTTTTTCCTTCCTCTCAACTCTCCATTAATATGCTTGGATACAGCACTGTGTGAACAGCCAGCTTCATTAGCAATGTCCTTTTGTGGCTTACCCTCCTTGCGGAGGGTGTCAATAACTGTCTTCTGGACAACTGTCACGTCAGCATCGTCCCCATGTTTGTGTAGCCTACTGAACCAGACTGTTGGACCATTTAAAGGCTTAGGAAACCTTTGCAGGTGTTTTGTTTTGATTAGCTGATTACAGTGTGATACCATGAGGCTACAATCTTCAACTTTTACCCAATGTTCTAATTTTTGAGAGACTACATTTTGGGTTTTCATTAACTGTTAGACATAATTATCAACATTAACATTAAAAAAAATCTGGAAATAGATTACTCTGTGTGTAATGAATCTATATAATATACTGTATGAGTTTCACTTTTTGATTTGAATTACTGAAATAAAATAACTTTTTGATGATATTCTAATTCTTGAAAAGGACCTGTAAATGAGATACTCTATGAGCCTCACTGAAAGACAATTGTGGCACTCTTTCCAAGATTTCTCCCACTGCGTATCTTCCAGGGGTCCTGTTTCTGCTTCCCACCTATCCGTACTACTCACCGAGTATTTAGACATCACCGGGATCATAAGCACTTTATAAACTCCTGCCGAAGTCCCTGCAGTCTCTATCAAACGGATAATCTCGTTATCTATTTATAATTTTCTAGTAAAGAATAACAGAGGGATGGTACAATGCAGAATTTTTAAAAAACATTCTCCAGAATAAATATTTTATGGAGAATACAATTATTTACTAAAATAGACATGTGGGTAGACGTATCAGGTCCTCTTTTAAGTCTCTGCTGCTCATGACAAAATGTCAACTGAGCAGCAATGGAAATCAACATAGAACTAGTACAATTGGGTCATGGGAATGCTGGGTCGGCTTCAGCCATGGCCTAGTACAGGACAGAGTGGGATCTCTGGAAAGGTGGGCTATACATAAGAAAAACTTTTAGGGCTCATCCACATGTAACGGAAATGCCGTGTTTTTTCCAGCCGGAATTTCGGCAGGGGCAGCATAGTGGATGAGATTTAACAAATCTCATCCACATGCTGCATAACATTTCCAAGCCGAAATTGACCTGTGGTGCGTATTTTTCGGACCACAGCATGTCAATTCCTGCTACAGAAAGTTTGCAGAATTGCTGCGTTTTTTATAGGAGACGTCTCCATCTCCTAACATTGGGAAAAACGCAGCAATTCAAGCACCATTTTCTGCCGCAAAAACCGCAGGAAATGGTGCGTTTTTGCCACAGCGGAAAGCCTTTGACTTTCAACAGAATTTTCTGCAGCAATTCCGTTGTGTGTGGACAAGACCTTATACTTTTAAAGCTCGGTAGGTCTGGCCTAAATTTGTAATAATTAAATTTTTGTTGCTAGAGTTGCACTTTCAGGCCTTATTCACATGATCGGGTGTGTCGTGGAAATTCATCGCTCAAAATATATTAGACTGAAATTTATACGAGTCCAAACAGACTCTCAAGGCCAGACCCCATTAGTCAGTATCCTAATTAGGATATTTCACCGATATATATCGAGAGAGGAGACAAAAACACACAGACATGCTGATATGTTCAAAAATACTCCTCTGAAGGATTTATTACCAGACTCAAACTGTTAAACTGAAATTCAAAAGGGGTGTAGGCTTGAGGTAAACCAATCAGAGACAATGTAACAATATTTGTTATTCAGTAAAAAGCATACAATAAAATACATCCCAGATACATCATTATAATTCTTCACACATCAGGTTTTACAGGTGTCTAATATCTTTTGGACAGAATATTCTCGTGGAGATGGGGGAGACCTTCCCTCACGCATACTTGCCACCCTCCGATCTCCCTCCCTGTCCATTCCTTACCAACTTCGCATGGGAACCAAGGTCAAAGATAAAACATACGAAATCAACATTACTTGTATTAAAGGAACAATGACTTTTCTATTCACTACAATAAAACCAAGATGGGAACGCCAGACAAGATGGCTGCTGCATGAAACGAAATCATTTAAACATTATCATCACTTTCACATAATACATATCTTAGTAATTCGGCATCCTGCTTGATAATTCACAATGTAATTTCATACAGAGAATATAAGCAAATAAATCATCCTTCACAAACCCCCCTTTTTCTCATATTAAATTACAGAAATTATATATTATGATTATGAAACTCAAGCAATATATCAATAGGGCCACAACTAATATGATGCCATCACCAATGTCCGGTTAGGGTATGGGGTCCCACCAGTGTATTGACAAGTCCTGTACATCATCGTCCTCTTCTTCTCCTGTCTTCTGATTAGAACACTTGATACTGCTGATGGATTCACTCAGGTCTTTGGTCCTTACTTTGAACTTTGCTGATGTCATCAGGACTTGGTTTGGTCCTTCTCATCTTTCAGACCCCGTCTCTTTTAGTTTATGTCACAAGGCTGTACACAACACCTCATGCTGTGAGCCTGGTGTGAGATCCCACGTAGGCGGATTAGTGGAGTGAAACCCTCCGCTCAGCTGTCTTCTTCCTCCGGTAAGTTACTTGTCTGGGCGGCTGCTTGGAATTGTGACACTGCCGTCAGTTCATGACAAACGCGTTGTACTGGCTCCGGCTGCGCCTGCCGCACCTCAGTAATGGAGTTCATCGTATTAAAAATCTTTTAGTTCATGTTTACTGGCACTTGCTGGGGACCCCCAGCCCTTGTCAATTGTTAAAATAAATACTAATCTGGTGATAACATCTACGTACTATAAAAGTTGTTCTAAGTACATACAATAACAATATCAGGCCCTTAAACGAAATCAAACAAACACCTTTTATTTAAGAAAAACTTCTCTGTTCCAATGGACATGGCACCAAGAAGATGTGTAATTATTGGGTATATTTCATTTGCACTTGGTGTCACGCTTTCCAGCAGGATTTGTACCTTGATCTGAGCTGATTGCCTGGAACATTTCCAGCTCACCAAAATATACACAGAATCCACATGTTTATCTGACAAATGTCGCAAACCAATTTTTCTTACTCTAATTTGTATTGCATGGGAAGGCCTCTCAAGGTCTGTTCTCTTCGTGGGAGGCGGGTATGATAAGGTTGGCACCGGTCTGCTAGGACTGTTCTGTAGGCAAATCAAACAGCTCTAAACAGAATTTAGCAGCAACAGCTGTAAAGCCTGGGACATACCAATTAGATCTTACCAAGTCGATCTTGCAGTCTTGGGGCATATGTGAGGTCATACACCATCAATGCAAGTGCCATCAAGAGTGCCTTGGGTGTTACCGGTTCACCTTCCCTTATCCGTCCACATTCTGTTAGAATCTGGTTCTCACGCCTTCCGCTCCCAGTTGGACTCTTCCTGTGGAGAACAAGCTTTTTCATTGTATAAACATTAATTGATCTTAATCAAATAATTAATTTGAATAAAAACATTAACAAATAACATCTTTACATCAAATGTTCACATTGAGCAATAACTAGAAGTGATACATGCAAACTAATTTTTCTTCTTTATATATATATATATATATATATATATATATATATATATATATATATATATACACACACAAACACTGCACAGAATTTTCCTTTCACAATAACAACGACAAAAAACAAATAACTAAAAATATTTTCAAATGGGAATATTCCACTTCTGTACCTTTTATCTGACGCATGACTCTAATAGTCCAATGCTAAGGCTGGTCCAGAACTTTACATAAAACTTAACTTCAGTATTTAATATTCCCACAACACTTCTTAAATACAATTATTAAACAAACTAACTTTGGAATAACATCTGGAGAACTGCTGATATCTTGTACAAGCATCAGGTCAATACTTGGGATAACATTGTTCCCCTGTCACTTACACACAACGTCTGCAGTGGGGAAAATACAGGCCGGGCTTCAGGCCCCCCTGAGAACAGATCTACACACATGAGCACATTGTCATACTCTTCTACCTCTGGTAGTTGTATGTTCTGCAGTCGCTGGGACTGTTAATCTGGCCGGGCTGCACTTTTCACAGGTACCTTTGCTGTTTTACCTATGTCACGCCGTACACACATCATGCCGGCTGCTACAAACCTAGTGGTGGCATTATTGTATCCAGGGACAAGCCAATTTACTGATACCTGGCTGCATATACCCTTATAGTCATGGTACCTGGCTGCATATACCCTTATTGGCTTACCCGATGATCCAATAAAGTTCTTACTACCAATGGGCCCATAATTGTGGGCGATGCCAAAAGCGTACCTAGAGTCAGTGTATATGTCGGCCGTCTTACCTTCTGCCAGGTTACAAGCCTCAGCGAGCACCTCCAGCTTCGCTCCTTGAGATGAACAAGAAAGTGAGAGTGGTTTCTGGGTGATTTACCTTGTGCCTCGTATCCTGTTCTACACATACAGTATATGATGAAGTATGTCTACATTACAAATTTACATTGGAAACCCATGTCACATATAGATAGATCATTTCAAAAGGGTAGAGTTTTATTGTTCCACATTCATCTGATGATCCAGAACACTTGTAAATCCCACCCACCAGGTCCTGTAAATACCTGATTAATACAAAAACAAACAAAATATGTTACTGAAATCTGGCATAAAAGAAACAATATTCAAACAATTTTTTTGTTTTGCCTTCTCCCCATCTAAATCTGTAAAGACTCATCTGTGAGTGACGTCACCTCTGCCTCCTGTGTAAATTTGCTGGAGGGGGATGGTTTCTTACACAATACCTCATATTGGGTGGAGCCTACAGCACAGCTTACCCAGTGCCATATTCACCGTTCTGGAAGGATCTGGAACCATCTACACAGAAAAACCTCAAAATGTAGGTTACTGTCATACACATTTAATCTGGGTTACTCCTTGAAGCTCATACACATTTTGTAGATCTCCTAGAACCAAATTCATTAATTCAAAACAAAATAAAACACAAAACAAAACTACCTGATCAGTCCCTTCACCATTCCCTCCTATTTGGACTCTGCGAAAGTAATGTAGCAGGGTTCAAAACTACAGGTCAACATAATAAAATTAGGCACTCTATCTGGGGGGCACTAGTTTAACCTCCTGTAATACACAACAGCCTGGAACAAAAAAGATGACTTTCTCCTGACAAAAATACATTTTATCTTTAAAATGACCTGCAACCATTTACCTGTAAAACATCTCACATTTTCAAAAATAACATTTAGGCAGCACCATAGTACGTGCCTCATGTGTGAAAACAAAAAAAAACAAGACAAATGTAATTAGTTATTCAATAACACAGAAAATAATATATCTGGTAATATTAATTACTGCAAACCAATAAGCTATACATAAAAATAGGGAACAGAGGGGGCACATACATTTTCAAGACCCCGTGTCTCACAATATCTGTATTTTAATTCATTTGAATCAACATCAAAACATTCCAACATTAAATCTTATCACATTATAACACATTAATCTGCAGTATAGCTTTTATCTTTTTACAAACAGATCCAGCCGGCTGTAATATTTTTCTCGCTTGGTGTAGTTACAGACGACTGCGCGTGCGCGAAGATAAGACACGTTCCATAAAAAAAAATGAAAAAAAAAATGAAAAAAACACTAACATTTTTAGACATTACTGCTGTTAAAAATAGGAAACATACAATATAGTTCTGCTTTTATTGTGGCCATTAGTTTCAAACTTCAGACATGTTACATTACACACATCACACATCACACAGATGTCTCATCACATCACACATGTTATATTGCACACATCACACAGATGTCTCATCACATCACACATGTTACATTGCACACATCACACATCACACATATGGCTCATTACATTACACATATCACACATGTATCTCACATCACACCTGTTTACTTTACACTCCCCCCGTTCTGACCCACGTTAGTCACTGCAATATACCCGACTGCTCCGTTTTCTTCACTCTTCCAATGAAAATTTACCCCTGTATTTAAATTGTTCTTTCTCACATCATCTTACTTGTAACCACCTGTAATCACCTGCTTTGTCCTTTTAACTTATGCCTTGTCCTGGCCACTCCACTCCCTTTCTCAACTTTCCACAAACCATTGTCTTTATCACATGCAAACATCCTTCTTATGGCTGCCAGCCTCTTCAACAATTTTTTTTCAGTGTGTTATTTTGCCTTCACCTACTTTACAATTAAAGCCCCAGCTCCTTTTGCTCATTCTAATGTTGGCCGGGACCAGTGCCCCAAAGCATCTTTGTCCAACTTCCTCCTGACCCCATGGTCGGAGAGCAGTAGGGTGATTTCCGGTAAATCCCCCACCTCCAGGCAAACAGGCCACGCCACGTTTGCTGACAGATATCTCAGACCAGTCTATTTCCTAGACTGTCTTACCAATACGATATCAAAAGTCGTTCCTCCAGACATCCTCTGATCCCTCACTGTATTGAACATCAAGAACAGACAAAATGCTGCCAATCAACAATTACATGAGCAAATTCTTCAACACAATCGACATTCATGAACCTCCATTGATTCAAGCAGGAGTTGGTCACTTCACTTATGCAGAACACTTGCTGCCGGGGTGTGTCTTTCGGTTCATACAGCCCGTGATGTAGCATATATCCCAAACTCTTTCCTCTAGCACTTTGCAATGGTTTCACATGCAAATTATATTTGGTAACATATATATTATCCTCCCCGCTCAGCCGTTCACTCTGTGGGTTGTAGTCTAGGGGGCTGTTATGTATGTTGGTGATAATTTCTTTACGGGCTATGGGTCTGTGCCAATACCAATGTCCTTCACTGTAATTACTACTACGACACAGGTGGCACCTGGGGTAAGTGTCAGGGTCATTCATTGAATACAGGATGTTATATTACAACGGTATTCAATCCAGCGGTCTGATGTTATTCTACTACAGACTTAATTACTTGGATGTTATTTTACATCAAAGTGCATATGCCGGATTATCATGTGCTAGAAATCAGTCTGTACTGATTCCCACCTTATGCCAGTCTGGCAATGCATACAACTGGTTTATGGACCCTTACACACAATATCACTGTCTGGCAATGAGTTAGGAAAATATAAAAATATAAATTATTTTCTAATACAGTATTCAAAGTTTTCCCTGTTGCACTGGATTCTACATTATCAGGACTTAACCATTGATTACCCTGTGGTACTACAGGATATTACTCACAACTATCCAACTGTCCTCTCACCTATAAACAGTCAATTACCTCCCAACTATAATCCCAGACAAACGGGTAACAGAACAACTATTAATCCTCAACAATTTGACACAACTAAATAACAAATGACACTACAACAGAGCAGCAAGCTTAAGTTTTGTTTTCTTACTGTCCAAACTACAATCTTTTCATTTCAAATACTTCTCATGTGAGTTACGACTTCTCTCCGCCATGCGCTACGTCACTGCATTCCAAAGGCGGAGGTCTTACACTTCTCACAATTTTTCTGGTTAACAATGTAATTGCTGGCAAAAATTCTCTCATGTCTTTCATTTTATCAGTTTAACATCACGTACACACCTGCAATCCTTCATCACACAAAAAGCTTCAACATACCTTTTTGGATCCATCTTTCAACCCACTTCTGACTAAGGAGCCTCGTCCAAAAGAAGTGACGTCTGACAGCTAGATTCCAAGGCTTACGCAATACATGTGTGAATGGTGTAAGAATAAGCTCCTTACCTACCGCATTTTTTTGTAATTCACAGATGCAAAGCCAGACCTCTCCAGTGACAGCTTATCAGACGTGCAATCTTCCTGGGTTTTATCGGCACCATTACTGTCGTGGAAATCCATCGCTCAAAATATATTAGACTGAAATTTATACGAGTCCAAACAGACTCTCAAGGCCAGACCCCATTAGTCAGTATCCTAATTAGGATATTTCACCGATATATATCGAGAGAGGAGAAGAAAACACACAGACATGCTGATATGTTCAAAAATACTCCTCTGAAGGATTTATTACCAGACTCAAACTGTTAAACTGAAATTCAGAAGGGGTGTAGGCTTGAGGTAAACCAATCAGAGACAATGTAACAATATTTGTTATTCAGTAAAAAGCATACAATAAAATACATCCCAGATACATCATTATAATTCTTCACACATCAGGTTTTACAGGTGTCTAATATCTTTTGGACAGAATATTCTCGTGGAGATGGGGGAGACCTTCCCTCACGCATACTTGCCACCCTCCGATCTCCCTCCCTGTCCATTCCTTACCAACTTCGCATGGGAACCAAGGTCAAAGATAAAACATACGAAATCAACATTACTTGTATTAAAGGAACAATGACTTTTCTATTCACTACAATAAAACCAAGATGGGAACGCCAGACAAGATGGCTGCTGCATGAAACGAAATCATTTAAACATTATCATCACTTTCACATAATACATATCTTAGTAATTCGGCATCCTGCTTGATAATTCACAATGTAATTTCATACAGAGAATATAAGCAAATAAATCATCCTTCACAAACCTCCCTTTTTCTCATATTAAATTACAGAAATTATATATTATGATTATGAAACTCAAGCAATATATCAATAGGGCCACAACTAATATGATGCCATCACCAATGTCCGGTTAGGGTATGGGGTCCCACCAGTGTATTGACAAGTCCTGTACATCATCGTCCTCTTCTTCTCCTGTCTTCTGATTAGAACACTTGATACTGCTGATGGATTCACTCAGGTCTTTGGTCCTTACTTTGAACTTTGCTGATGTCATCAGGACTTGGTTTGGTCCTTCTCATCTTTCAGACCCCGTCTCTTTTAGTTTATGTCACAAGGCTGTACACAACACCTCATGCTGTGAGCCTGGTGTGAGATCCCACGTAGGCGGATTAGTGGAGTGAAACCCTCCGCTCAGCTGTCTTCTTCCTCCGGTAAGTTACTTGTCTGGGCGGCTGCTTGGAATTGTGACACTGCCGTCAGTTCATGACAAACGCGTTGTACTGGCTCCGGCTGCGCCTGCCGCACCTCAGTAATGGAGTTCATCGTATTAAAAATCTTTTAGTTCATGTTTACTGGCACTTGCTGGGGACCCCCAGCCCTTGTCAATTGTTAAAATAAATACTAATCTGGTGATAACATCTACGTACTATAAAAGTTGTTCTAAGTACATACAATAACAATATCAGGCCCTTAAACGAAATCAAACAAACACCTTTTATTTAAGAAAAACTTCTCTGTTCCAATGGACATGGCACCAAGAAGATGTGTAATTATTGGGTATATTTCATTTGCACTTGGTGTCACGCTTTCCAGCAGGATTTGTACCTTGATCTGAGCTGATTGCCTGGAACATTTCCAGCTCACCAAAATATACACAGAATCCACATGTTTATCTGACAAATGTCGCAAACCAATTTTTCTTACTCTAATTTGTATTGCATGGGAAGGCCTCTCAAGGTCTGTTCTCTTCGTGGGAGGCGGGTATGATAAGGTTGGCACCGGTCTGCTAGGACTGTTCTGTAGGCAAATCAAACAGCTCTAAACAGAATTTAGCAGCAACAGCTGTAAAGCCTGGGACATACCAATTAGATCTTACCAAGTCGATCTTGCAGTCTTGGGGCATATGTGAGGTCATACACCATCAATGCAAGTGCCATCAAGAGTGCCTTGGGTGTTACCGGTTCACCTTCCCTTATCCGTCCACATTCTGTTAGAATCTGGTTCTCACGCCTTCCGCTCCCAGTTGGACTCTTCCTGTGGAGAACAAGCTTTTTCATTGTATAAACATTAATTGATCTTAATCAAATAATTAATTTGAATAAAAACATTAACAAATAACATCTTTACATCAAATGTTCACATTGAGCAATAACTAGAAGTGATACATGCAAACTAATTTTTCTTCTTTATATATATATATATATATATATATATATATATATATATATATATACACACACACACAAACACTGCACAGAATTTTCCTTTCACAATAACAACGACAAAAAACAAATAACTAAAAATATTTTCAAATGGGAATATTCCACTTCTGTACCTTTTATCTGACGCATGACTCTAATAGTCCAATGCTAAGGCTGGTCCAGAACTTTACATAAAACTTAACTTCAGTATTTAATATTCCCACAACACTTCTTAAATACAATTATTAAACAAACTAACTTTGGAATAACATCTGGAGAACTGCTGATATCTTGTACAAGCATCAGGTCAATACTTGGGATAACATTGTTCCCCTGTCACTTACACACAACGTCTGCAGTGGGGAAAATACAGGCCGGGCTTCAGGCCCCCCTGAGAACAGATCTACACACATGAGCACATTGTCATACTCTTCTACCTCTGGTAGTTGTATGTTCTGCAGTCGCTGGGACTGTTAATCTGGCCGGGCTGCACTTTTCACAGGTACCTTTGCTGTTTTACCTATGTCACGCCGTACACACATCATGCCGGCTGCTACAAACCTAGTGGTGGCATTATTGTATCCAGGGACAAGCCAATTTACTGATACCTGGCTGCATATACCCTTATAGTCATGGTACCTGGCTGCATATACCCTTATTGGCTTACCCGATGATCCAATAAAGTTCCTACTACCAATGGGCCCATAATTGTGGGCGATGCCAAAAGCGTACCTAGAGTCAGTGTATATGTCGGCCGTCTTACCTTCTGCCAGGTTACAAGCCTCAGCGAGCACCTCCAGCTTCGCTCCTTGAGATGAACAAGAAAGTGAGAGTGGTTTCTGGGTGATTTACCTTGTGCCTCGTATCCTGTTCTACACATACAGTATATGATGAAGTATGTCTACATTACAAATTTACATTGGAAACCCATGTCACATATAGATAGAACATTTCAAAAGGGTAGAGTTTTATTGTTCCACATTCATCTGATGATCCAGAACACTTGTAAATCCCACCCACCAGGTCCTGTAAATACCTGATTAATACAAAAACAAACAAAATATGTTACTGAAATCTGGCATAAAAGAAACAATATTCAAACAATTTTTTTGTTTTGCCTTCTCCCCATCTAAATCTGTAAAGACTCATCTGTGAGTGACGTCACCTCTGCCTCCTGTGTAAATTTGCTGGAGGGGGATGGTTTCTTACACAATACCTCATATTGGGTGGAGCCTACAGCACAGCTTACCCAGTGCCATATTCACCGTTCTGGAAGGATCTGGAACCATCTACACAGAAAAACCTCAAAATGTAGGTTACTGTCATACACATTTAATCTGGGTTACTCCTTGAAGCTCATACACATTTTGTAGATCTCCTAGAACCAAATTCATTAATTCAAAACAAAATAAAACACAAAACAAAACTACCTGATCAGTCCCTTCACCATTCCCTCCTATTTGGACTCTGCGAAAGTAATGTAGCAGGGTTCAAAACTACAGGTCAACATAATAAAATTAGGCACTCTATCTGGGGGGCACTAGTTTAACCTCCTGTAATACACAACAGCCTGGAACAAAAAAGATGACTTTCTCCTGACAAAAATACATTTTATCTTTAAAATGACCTGCAACCATTTACCTGTAAAACATCTCACATTTTCAAAAATAACATTTAGGCAGCACCATAGTACGTGCCTCATGTGTGAAAACAAAAAAAAACAAGACAAATGTAATTAGTTATTCAATAACACAGAAAATAATATATCTGGTAATATTAATTACTGCAAACCAATAAGCTATACATAAAAATAGGGAACAGAGGGGGCACATACATTTTCAAGACCCCGTGTCTCACAATATCTGTATTTTAATTCATTTGAATCAACATCAAAACATTCCAACATTAAATCTTATCACATTATAACACATTAATCTGCAGTATAGCTTTTATCTTTTTACAAACAGATCCAGCCGGCTGTAATATTTTTCTCGCTTGGTGTAGTTACAGACGACTGCGCGTGCGCGAAGATAAGACACGTTCCATAAAAAAAAATGAAAAAAAAAATGAAAAAAACACTAACATTTTTAGACATTACTGCTGTTAAAAATAGGAAACATACAATATAGTTCTGCTTTTATTGTGGCCATTAGTTTCAAACTTCAGACATGTTACATTACACACATCACACATCACACAGATGTCTCATCACATCACACATGTTATATTGCACACATCACACAGATGTCTCATCACATCACACATGTTACATTGCACACATCACACATCACACATATGGCTCATTACATTACACATATCACACATGTATCTCACATCACACCTGTTTACTTTACACTCCCCCCGTTCTGACCCACGTTAGTCACTGCAATATACCCGACTGCTCCGTTTTCTTCACTCTTCCAATGAAAATTTACCCCTGTATTTAAATTGTTCTTTCTCACATCATCTTACTTGTAACCACCTGTAATCACCTGCTTTGTCCTTTTAACTTATGCCTTGTCCTGGCCACTCCACTCCCTTTCTCAACTTTCCACAAACCATTGTCTTTATCACATGCAAACATCCTTCTTATGGCTGCCAGCCTCTTCAACAATTTTTTTTCAGTGTGTTATTTTGCCTTCACCTACTTTACAATTAAAGCCCCAGCTCCTTTTGCTCATTCTAATGTTGGCCGGGACCAGTGCCCCAAAGCATCTTTGTCCAACTTCCTCCTGACCCCATGGTCGGAGAGCAGTAGGGTGATTTCTGGTAAATCCCCCACCTCCAGGCAAACAGGCCACGCCACGTTTGCTGACAGATATCTCAGACCAGTCTATTTCCTAGACTGTCTTACCAATACGATATCAAAAGTCGTTCCTCCAGACATCCTCTGATCCCTCACTGTATTGAACATCAAGAACAGACAAAATGCTGCCAATCAACAATTACATGAGCAAATTCTTCAACACAATCGACATTCATGAACCTCCATTGATTCAAGCAGGAGTTGGTCACTTCACTTATGCAGAACACTTGCTGCCGGGGTGTGTCTTTCGGTTCATACAGCCCGTGATGTAGCATATATCCCAAACTCTTTCCTCTAGCACTTTGCAATGGTTTCACATGCAAATTATATTTGGTAACATATATATTATCCTCCCCGCTCAGCCGTTCACTCTGTGGGTTGTAGTCTAGGGGGCTGTTATGTATGTTGGTGATAATTTCTTTACGGGCTATGGGTCTGAGCCAATACCAATGTCCTTCACTGTAATTACTACTACGACACAGGTGGCACCTGGGGTAAGTGTCAGGGTCATTCATTGAATACAGGATGTTATATTACAACGGTATTCAATCCAGCGGTCTGATGTTATTCTACTACAGACTTAATTACTTGGATGTTATTTTACATCAAAGTGCATATGCCGGATTATCATGTGCTAGAAATCAGTCTGTACTGATTCCCACCTTATGCCAGTCTGGCAATGCATACAACTGGTTTATGGACCCTTACACACAATATCACTGTCTGGCAATGAGTTAGGAAAATATAAAAATATAAATGATTTTCTAATACAGTATTCAAAGTTTTCCCTGTTGCACTGGATTCTACATTATCAGGACTTAACCATTGATTACCCTGTGGTACTACAGGATATTACTCACAACTATCCAACTGTCCTCTCACCTATAAACAGTCAATTACCTCCCAACTATAATCCCAGACAAACGGGTAACAGAACAACTATTAATCCTCAACAATTTGACACAACTAAATAACAAATGACACTACAACAGAGCAGCAAGCTTAAGTTTTGTTTTCTTACTGTCCAAACTACAATCTTTTCATTTCAAATACTTCTCATGTGAGTTACGACTTCTCTCCGCCATGCGCTACGTCACTGCATTCCAAAGGCGGAGGTCTTACACTTCTCACAATTTTTCTGGTTAACAATGTAATTGCTGGCAAAAATTCTCTCATGTCTTTCATTTTATCAGTTTAAGATCACGTACACACCTGCAATCCTTCATCACACAAAAAGCTTCAACATACCTTTTTGGATCCATCTTTCAACCCACTTCTGACTAAGGAGCCTCGTCCAAAAGAAGTGACGTCTGACAGCTAGATTCCAAGGCTTACGCAATACATGTGTGAATGGTGTAAGAATAAGCTCCTTACCTACCGCATTTTTTTGTAATTCACAGATGCAAAGCCAGACCTCTCCAGTGACAGCTTATCAGACGTGCAATCTTCCTGGGTTTTATCGGCACCATTACTGTCGTGGAAATCCATCGCTCAAAATATATTAGACTGAAATTTATACGAGTCCAAACAGACTCTCAAGGCCAGACCCCATTAGTCAGTATCCTAATTAGGATATTTCACCGATATATATCGAGAGAGGAGAAGAAAACACACAGACATGCTGATATGTTCAAAAATACTCCTCTGAAGGATTTATTACCAGACTCAAACTGTTAAACTGAAATTCAGAAGGGGTGTAGGCTTGAGGTAAACCAATCAGAGACAATGTAACAATATTTGTTATTCAGTAAAAAGCATACAATAAAATACATCCCAGATACATCATTATAATTCTTCACACATCAGGTTTTACAGGTGTCTAATATCTTTTGGACAGAATATTCTCGTGGAGATGGGGGAGACCTTCCCTCACGCATACTTGCCACCCTCCGATCTCCCTCCCAGTCCATTCCTTACCAACTTCGCATGGGAACCAAGGTCAAAGATAAAACATACAAAATCAACATTACTTGAATTAAAGGAACAATGACTTTTCTATTCACTACAATAAAACCAAGATGGGAACTCCAGACAAGATGGCTGCTGCACAAAACTAAATCATTTAAACATTATCATCACTTTCACATAATACATATCTTAGTAATTCGGCATCCTGCTTGATAATTCACAATGTAATTTCATACAGAGAATATAAGCAAATAAATCATCCTTCACAGTTGTCAAATCGGTCGTGAAAAACTGATGTTTTCTACTGGTAATTTGCATCCGTGCAGGACCTGTTTTTACAGATTCCTCATAGACAGTGACGGAGTAAGTAAACCATAGGCCCTGGGCTGTTCCCTTCCCCAACGCCACTCTAGTGTGTCTATAGTGGACACCACCTTTCTGTGCAAGCATTGACAGATGGGTGTTACGATTCCCCTTGTCAAAGGGCTGTGTTCCTACATACTGACAGTCTCCGACCAGCGCAGACAGTATCACAACGTGTAGGCACACATCCTCTTGACCATGGGAATGGTAACACGCATTTGTCTATTAGTCATGGGTACACAAAAACTTTATGTGGAATACAAGGATTATCTATAACAGACATGTCAGGAGAGGGGACAGATCCTCTCTAAATCCAGTATCTCACAAGTGACGTCTACTCTGATGGGAGTCATTCTCTTTTCTTCTCCACATAACACAGACCGTTATGGCGACCTATCCTGATGACTGTAGAGTTACCTGATGAGACATCTTTACCCCTCGTTTCTGCAGCCATTTCCAGCCTATATAGAAACAAAAAAATTCAGGTATAAAGGCCCGGGTGCATACTTAAAGGGGTTTTCCGGGCATGGACCAGTTTTTCATACTGATGACCTATCCACATGCCTGGACAACCTTTTTTACGTAGACAAATAAACTCAGACCCCAGACCAGATCCTAGAATACATACGGACTCCAGACCTTCTAAACTATTGCAGTCCCCAGACTAGACCCCCCTAAACACATACAGACCCCAGAACAAGCACCCTAAATAAATACAGACACTAGACCAGACCCCCTAAATACAGACATCGGACCAGACCCCTCAATACAGACCCCAGACCTGACCCCCTAAGCTAATAATGGCCCCAGACCTTACTCCCTAAACTAATACAGACCCCAGACCCCTAAATACAGACCCCTAAATAAAGACACCTAAATACAGACCCCAGACCCATTAAACTAATACAGACCCCCTAAATACAGACCCCAGATCCCATTGAACTAATAAAGACCCCAGACCCCCTAAATACAGACCACAGACCCATTAAACTAATACAGACTCCCAGATTAGACCCCCTAAATACAGACCCCCAGACCCCTTAAACTAAACAGACCCCCCAGACCGTACGCCCTAAATACAGACCCCTTAAACTAATCTATCCCCCTTATACTTACATAGCAGCTCAGTCTTCTCTCTGGAGTCTTTCTGCTGTACCAGGACCTGTGGTCATGTGACCTGCAGGTCTCTAAACAGTAACAAGGACTACAGAATATAAGGTCATGTGACCTTATGCCTACAGGTCCTTTTGCAGCACATACACAATGCAGCTATGTCGTGGTTTTTGCCACGATTCATGCCAAAAACGCGACAAGACTGCAATGCACTTTGGGTGGCCATGGGCCCCCCGGGAGCCTCGAGCCCTGGGTGGTCACCCAAAAAGCCCATATGATGATTCGCCATTGTTCATAGATTCGAGTCTACTGAGGAATCTATTTTTTCACGGGCAATTCACACAGTTAGTTAAAAAAAATATTCTGGGAATAGCCCCACTGATCTTTATGCAGTCGTGTGACGGCCGTTAAAAAAACAAAACGCCATCACACGGCCATTTTCACAATTCGTGTGAATTAGGTCTAAAGAATCTCAAGAGAGCAGAAGCATTTACTTTTGCACTTTCTCTCCCCTTAAAATTAATATTTAGATACGCTTCTATAACATATCACATGCCAGGTCTGTTAATGCCGGAATAATATAATGTTAGATTATATTTTAATAATTAATATAAACTATACAATGAAATAATATAATGACCATATATGTCAATTTTTACCCTATTTCTTTTACTTTTAGTAATATAATAAATAAACTATTGGTTTTCAAATTTTCCTTTATGGTTGGAAGTATCACTTTTAAATTATAGCACAGAACATTCAAAAAGTCATTTAAATGGAAATTTCTTAGATTTTACTCTAAATGTCGCCTCTTTCTGCTGACACTGGCTATTTTAGCCATAGTTACATTACTGCCTCAGACAATCATTTTTCTTCTGAGATACACTATCAGACTCTGCATAACTAGAAGTTTCTTTCCTTTAATATTTTAATCTGTCAAAGATGAATTGGTATCATTATTTCTATTAAAACTAATGTAAAACTGCCTGTTCATTTTTTAAACTCATATGCAATGACACGATTTGAATCAAAAACTTCCTCAAAACACGTCAGATGATTTAGAATAGCAAATGTTCATAAATGCAAAATAGCATTAATAAGACAGGTGTCTACTGTACAGGTGTGGGATTGTCAATTCACAGTTTATACGGTGGAGTTTCCATGAAAAATCAGCATTCAAAGTAGCTCTCCTGACTCTTCAGCACCACCTATAGGTGACTATTCCGCAAGTCAATGTCTGACGCCTTAATGAGTCTTGGAAAATGAGTCAGGTTATCAGCCAAACCAGAGACACCTATCTGTTGACAGCACTGTTTCGGAGATGGTAATCTTCGTTGGTATGGAGTGGAGTTCTCGTTGGCTTTGTAAGATGCTTTTGTAGTGGAAGGTACTGATTCTCTTTGTAGAGATCCAGCTAATAGTAGGTAGACTGTAGAGCAATGCTCACTGGCAGTATAGTCTTAAAGTGTTTCTGCTTTTCGTGAGTCTATGAAATATCAGGAAAGGTATATTTGTAATAAAAATGCTTCTAAAATATTATCTACTGTTGCGTTCATTGTCATACTAGGGTATACTAGGGTATCTTGGGCCCATTAGGAGAAATTATTCTAAGTGGTCCCATCTTCTATTTGAACATATCCACATAGTATGTGGAATTCATCAATACATTGACATATCAGTATGGCCTACTAAGACAGCAGTGGTCTACCTGACATATTGTGCAGTCCTGAAATATTTTTTTTTACTCTATCACCCAAAGCCGGGCAAAGAGGTAGGCTGGCATGCTTATATTACGTTTTTATACAGCTCTATTTGCAATAGGAAACTTTTAAATTAAATGTATTTAGCCAAAAAGAGGTTGGACAATAACCTATAGAGGGATCGCAACCACAAATAAAGGCATATTTAAAAAAGTCTGAAGCTTAGATACAGTACATGTAATTAAACATAGATGCGCAATTACTTTATAAGCTTTCATTTTTTTGGTTAAGGCTGCTGCACCATATGCATTTGCCTTTCCCTGGTTAAGACTTGCTGCACCTTTAGCCCCTGGGCCACCAATTGGGCATCGCTGGTCTAAGAGGTTCTTTGTAACTCAACCCATAAAACATAGACCCTGGCAGAAAGTGACTTACTCCAAGACCCATGTATTTGAAACCTTAATTTCATCTTGTATTACTGATCTACCTCTGGAGCATCTTACTCTAAAACAAGTTATTATTTCTGTTATTTATATAGCACCAACATATCCTGCAGCGCTGCACAGAATTTGTCTACAATCTAAGATCCCTATCTGTTTGTTTTTGGAGGAAACTCACACAAACATGGGGATAGGGCTGCGTGATTAATCAAATTAATTTGATTAATTTGTAGGTAAGACTAAACGTGGACACCACAACACTACTCAGTTCTTTTCAAATCAACGGTTTACTGAAAATCACAATTTCAAACAGGCCAAATAACAACAATACAGTATTCAAATCAAGTCTCTCAGTAGCTGAGGCACTCGCCCTCGTGGGAGTCCCACCCGCTCTTGGGTGGCTGCGCCTGGCGCTCACTGACCCGGCCCGGCGGGTCTCAAGAAGGAAATGGGCCGTCTCCGCGGATCACTGTGGTGCTACCACTCACACTGCGGAATCCCCAAAGGTGGAAGCTATGCCCTCGCCCTTTGGCTACGGCGTGAGTCCGGCGGATATATTACCGCGTGCGCCTCCGCGGGTCAGAGCGAGAGCTACTCACTACCACGCGGCATACCACCCTTACCTCTGCTTTCTGCTCCTCTGTTGATGAAGATGACGTATTTTCCCTTGTGTCTCCTGACACCGCTGAGCTGTAGTGAATGTCCAGCTAGTCCTCCTTCAGGAACGTTGAGCCAAGGATTCTTCTCCTACAAATGGCGGCAGCCTGGTCACTTTCTTGTCCCCACTCAGCTCTGCATCTCCTCTCCCCCCGAAGTCTCCTCCCCTCTCCTTCCTCCTTCTTCTTCCTGGGGTGCCGCCAATTCCCCCCTCCCTCTCTCTCCGTCCGTTCTTTGGTTCCTCCTTTTTTTCTGTCCTAATGGCCTGTCTGTTTTCTCACTCCTGCTGTGTTCCACTGCCCCCCAGTGGTCATTGTTAACTTTACGGTTTCTACACATTGTTTCTAAGACATATGTCTAACCTTTGCTGCAAGCAGCCTGACGTCACACAAACGGGGGAAAACACGAGGCCCAGAAGGGGTTGAGAGCACAAATGGACACCTAAGGCTCGTGGAGATGGTGGGGACCGGAACCCTTATAACCTCCGCGGGAGGCGAGGGGGCTGCGACCCCTATCATGTCATGAGGGTGCAGGAGGCTGGTACCCCCATTATAAATTCGCCTTTGAGGACTCAGATGATTCTATGTGTAGACAGAATCATTGAATCGATTTAATAATGGCGCCGTGGGGCCAAACTACAGGACTAAGCTCCTCCCCACCACCTCGTTACTGCCCTTCCGCCTCGTCGCTCTCTTCCGACGTTGACTTGTGAGTGAGTCGAGAGGAGACAGCGTACAGGATGTAACAATACTGCTTCCTCCCACCTCCTGTGGCTTCCCGACCGTAATGCTCTGCAGTACTGGTCCGGCACGTCAGTACTGCAGCTATTACTTTTCTAATGTCTGGAAGCTTATGAAGTCATAGGCTGCAAGCCGAGGGCATGGGGTGGGGGGGTGTAAGCTGAGATTGGTGGGCAGGAATGGAGAGGGCAGGCTGGCTAGTTGTATTTAAGGGAATGAGAGGCAGGGCTAATTCTTTCAGCTTTTTACAGGCTTTATGAGTGGCTATATGAGTTCTTTAGAGACCCAGGTTAGCTAAAATGACGTCCTATTCTAACATGTGTTTGTGCACCAACACACATAAATCAGTACCCTCACTGTATCCCTGTTACACCTCACCTCCTAATACTTTGCTGTTCCTGCTACCAGCATACGTTAGCCTCAGGTTAGCTTGAAGGCTATGTACACCTATGAAAGGCTTTTTTTTTTTATAAAAAGTTTAGTTAGTGTGATAGGTGCAACTTTCGAATTACTTTTTTTTAAATAATATTTTTACTTTTTGAAATACAGCTGCTTTGTATCCTGTATACAGCTGTATCGTTCGCTAGGACCTGAATCCATCAGTCCCGCGGACCTGACAAGTTCAGTGTTTCTGACACACAGGATCCACCTGTAATCTATCACATCTAAATTCATAATTTAGATGTCAAAGATTAGAGGTGGATACTGCATGTCAAACCGCTTTCACTGAACCCGTCAGTAACGCGAACCTGATCGGATATAGCGCTAGATACAGCTGCTCTGTATAGAGAATACAGAACAGCTGTATCTCAAAATGTAAAACAATTTTTTTATAAAAATAATTATAAAGTTGCACTAATCAAACTGACTGGCGTTTTTAGTAAAAAAAATAAAATAAAAATGCCTTTCAAAGGTTTACATAGCGTTTAAATGTCTGTCTTCCCCCATATTTTTTTAATCCTTCACCTCCAGGTGCCTCTGCTGCTGTCTCATCATCTCTATAGTCACCTCACAGCCCCTGAGGAAGCTCACCCACCCCCCAGGTGCCTTGCAGCCCTGGTAATGCCTCCCTACCTGCCAGACATCTTCCTGCCAACACAGTATCTTGAGGCCCCTGATGGCACATCTCCACGCCCCAGGTGCCTCACTGTACCTGACGGTGCCCCTCTAGCCAACAGGAACTTCCCCACTCACCATGCGACTCGCTATCACTAGCAGCACCTCCCCACGACCAAGACTTATGTTGTTTTTTTTAGTTTAGTTAACAAAAATAACAAAATCGAGATCAAAATCGAAAATCGGCCATAGAGTTAAAAAAAATATAGATTAAATTTTTGGGCAAAGTCACCCAGTCCTACATGGGGAGATTGTAAAAAATCCATGCAGATGTTGTTCTTGGCTGGTTATGAACCCAGGAGCTCAGCGCTGCAAGGCAACAGTGTGAACTACTGAGCCTCCATGCTGCCAAAATTAAGAAAATGCTACCCCCAAAAAGAAAAAGAAAATGTTCTTAGAATTCAAAAAAACTGAAACTGTTGCCATCTTACATCGCAATTGGTGACTTTACTGGTTTACCAAATGTAGAGACAATACTCCAGAGGTAAAAAAAAAACGAGTGCTATAGCTGTCGCTTTCTTTTTATCTATTTATTGTGTTTGTTTTTTAGCCTTTGATCACATTATGTCAGAGCCCTTAGGTCAGTGTATGTGCCGGAATGCTCCCGGTGCATAACACCAAACCTATTCATCGGCCGGCATTCACCAGGTCGGTATGCGTTGGCATATCTTGTTATGGCGGTATGTAATAGCGTAGTAGACTACGTTACTGCCTACAAAGGTAAACATTAAAAAATGGGAACTCAGCTCTCTAAGGTATTATGCAATAAGTGATATTTTATTTCACATATAGCGAAAAGTCTTCAGACACGGATTACGACCGTGGATAAGGATATGCGGCGCTTGTGACCTCGGTCGCTGTTAGGTAATGGCGCCATTACCTAACAGCGACCAAGGTCACAAGCGCCGCATAACCTTGGTTGCCGCGAGAAGGTCGAGTGTATAGACCGAAATGTTAAAAACCTATTTTTGGATTACTACTTTTCGCTATATGTGAAATAAAATATCACTTATTGCATAATACCTTGCAGTGCTGAGTTCCCATTTTTTATACGTTGGCTTGGAAGCCTACTCACGCACGCTTGAAACACGGAGTGCTGCAGGATCAGGAAAGTACCATTAAAAAAAGTATACCATGCAGTATATGTTTTTATTTACAATTGAATCCTATGGGTGACATATCCCACTATATGCCTATACAAATAACCTATTAGATTTTAGTGATGATATGTCCTGTGTGTACTTTGACAACAAAGATTATGGTGCTATTAATAGTGGACGTGCACATGTTCTGTGTAGATGGAGAATGGGCCTCAGGATCATTTCCTCTGGTGGGTCTAAGAAACCCTCGTCCATCGATGCCCATTCATCTTTTTACAACAGGCTAAAAGATTTAAGAATTTATTTGAGCAGTTTTGTTTTTAGCAATCATGTCTGTAAATCCAGCTTTACACCTGCATTTTAATATATACTCAAATTATTCTTCAAATTCAAGACAAAGACACAGACAGATTTTTTTGTTATTTTTTTTAAATTCAATATAAGTCAGATAGTCAAATGAGGCCGAATAATCTGATTCAGACGATTAATTTCAGTAGTAAGTTTTGTTTTTTAAATAAAAAACATAAAAAATATTTTGTTTTTTTCTATATATATATATTTTTTTCATTTTTTGGAAGAATCTTTTCACAGATACCTCCCATGGATTCTGCAAATATCATTTGAAAGACTGGTTAAAGTCATATTCTGAATGGAAAATACTGCTGTGTACAGCTTCACAATCCAAATTATTCCTTAGGGCAAGTTCTTTTATCAAAAATGTTGTGTTGCTGGAACCATGAAATACGCTATACTCTAAATTTAACTACATTATATATTAATTTAAACTTATTAGTGTGAATATAAAAATTTGCAAAAGAAATATAGGCTTTTCATAGCCATTTACAAAAGAAGTTTGATACAATATAGCTATATAAATATTTCGAACTTTCTGAGCTAAGATATAGCAGCAAGGATATAATGCCCTATTTGAGGGTAGCATATGATTAAGGGGAAGAAATTACCATCTTTTTTTAAGCGGTAATGAAAAGGTCTGTTGCAATTGTTTTTAATACTCGTTGGGTATGTATTTCTCAGCCACTTCCCAAGCCATCTGGAGGTAATTGGCAGCCCTTCCAGAATGAATGGCTGTTAACCACTGGCTGAGAGTAAGGGTAGCCAGAGTTGGGCCCACTGGTGCCTGTGAGCATTAAAAAGAATGTAGAATTTTTTTTGCCTGATTAAAATAAAAATATATACATTTATAAAATTATATTATATATATCAGTAGATAATAATAATTAAAAATAAATATAATAATACTGTAATAATACTGAAACATACTTTAAATGAGATTTTATTATTTTCTAAATTTATTTTTTATTTTTTTATCATGGGAACAAACATTGTGTATGAGTGAATACCAGCAGCTCCAGAATATAAGAAAACTAAGACAGAAAACATTTTATTGAATTTTATGGAAGAATGTTGTTAGCATGCTCTGTGTCAATAGAGCATGCCCCCGGTGACTGTGTAGGCAAGGGAAGGAGGAGGTGAGCTGTCCCCTTCCCATCAGCTAATGTCAATGTATTATCTGCCTGCAGCTTTTATTGTAATCCTGTCCTTTGATGAATCGCTACAAAACTGGAATTGCCAAAATATTGTGAGGTCTCAGTGACTTATAGTGAAATAAAAAACAAAAAACAAAATCAAAACACTACCAATTTATTAATTTTTTAAAAGTATGTTTAACTTATTAAACCATAGGTTATCTTCTGACAATAAATTCACTCACATTCACTAACATTTCACTAGTCCAGAAAGAGTAAAAAAAACAAAAACTAATTAATTTTCTTTCTAGACTGGTCAGGGGGAGGGAAGGGGCTTGGTAAGGCAACATGCACACGACTGTAAAAACGCCCATAATTACAGCCCGTAATTACGGGCCCATAGACTTCTATTGGCCACGGGTACCTTCCCGTTTGCATACGGGTAGGAGCCCGGGCCGTTGAAAGATATAGGTCATGTCCTATTTCAGGCCGTAATTACGGCACGTGCAGGCCTATAGAACTCTATGGGGCTCCTGTAATTACGGATGGCTACGTGTGAAAACCCGTAATTACGGGAGCATTGCTAGGCTACGTCAGGGGATTTCAATTTTTGAATAAAGAGAAGCAGAGAAAATGGCGTCTGAGCGATCATGTGACATCACTTCCAGCACCCTTTTTTATGGGTCCGTAAATACGGGTGGAATATGGATGACAACGGACCCGTATTTAAATACGGGTTAAAAACGTGTGACAAAGGACCCGTATTTATGGCCAATATTTACGGGAGGGAAAAAATACGGAAGGGTGCGTAATAATTATTGATAGAGAGAAGGCAACATGTTGTAGCAGGTCAATGTTATTATCAGATTGATATGACTAACTATTAATATTACTAAGAAGGAGGGCCTGTAAAGAACAGAATATTTTATACTGAAATATAATGTGTGGAGATCCCATGAATGACTGAAAAAGAAGGATGCAATGGAAAGCCTAAGTTAAAATAATGTAATACAGCAATGATAAACTTTTGGTGCAGTAGCTGTTGAAAACAAAATCTTAAAGTGTAACTAAACTTTCAAAAAACTTCTGACATGTCATAGTGACATGTCAGAAGTTTTGATTGGTGCGGGTCCGAGCACTGAGACCCCCACCGATCGCTAAAATAGAAAGTCTATGAGCCCGTACACCAACTGCTCGGCTCTCCAAGAAAAGACGATAGGATAACAAGCGGCTCATCACTCACCCGAGCGCTTTGTTTTAGCGATCCGTGGGGATCTCAGTGCTCTGACTCCCACTGATTAAAACTTCTGACATGTCACTATGACATGTCAGAAGTTTTTTGAAAGTTTAGTTACCCTTTAATATATAAAAAGTAATCTATAACAGAGAATATTCACAAACAAAACTGAAAAAGATATTAAAATTCAGTTTAGTAGACTATTTGTTAATCCACAAAAAGGAAATTACAATTAAACATAAAGCTAACTTAATTATTTATTTTTTTAACTTTATTGTTTGTTGAATATAATTCTCTATATCTAGAGGGAATTACTTGATTTAGGTTAAGATATAGTAATAGAAATGCTTGACTTTACTATTTGAATAATTCTGTAGAATAAAGGATTGAATATTAAAAAGAATGGCCAGAGAAGAATAATACCTTTAACCCCTTCCCGCTTTGGCCACTTTCGACCGTCCTGACAGAGCCTAATTTTTCAAATCTGACATGTTTCAATTTTTGTGGTAAGAACTTCGGAATGCTTTTACCTATCCAAGCGATTCTGAGATTGTTTTCTCGTGACACATTGGACTTTTAATACATTCAGTATTTAATTGTGAAAAACACCAAAATTTTGCGAAAAATTGCAAAAATGTAGCATTTTTCTCAATTTTAATGTGTCTGCTTGTAAGGCAGGCAGTTATACCACACAAAATTGTTGCAAATTAACATCCCCATATGTCTACTTTAGATTGGCATGGTTTTTTGAACATCCATTTTTCTACGATATTACAAGGTTTAGAATTTTAGCAGCAATTTCTCACGTTTTCAAGAAAATTTCAAAAGGTTATTTTTACAGGGCCAGTTCAGATGTGAAATGGCTTTTAGGGCCTTATATTTTAGAAACCCCCAATAACTCACCCCATTTTAAAAACTTCACTCATCAAAGTATTCAAAACAGCATTTAGAAAGTTTCTTGACCCTTTAGAAGTTTCACAGGAATTAAAGCAAAGTAGAGGTGAAATTTACAAATGTCATTTTTTTTTTGCAGAAACTTATTTTTAATCCATTTTTTTTGTAACACAGAAAGTTTTACCAGAGAAATGCAATTCAATATTTATTGCCCAGATTCTGCAGTTTTTATAAATATCCCACATGTGGTCCTAGTGTCCTAATGGAAGAACAGGCCTCAGAAGCAAATTAGCACCTAGTGGATTTTGGGGCCTCCTTTTTATTAGAAAATATTTTAGGCACCATGTAAGGTTTGAAGGGCTCTTGCGGTGCCAAAACAGTGGAAATCCCCCAAAAGATACCCAATTTGGGAAATTTGACCCCTCAAGGAAATGATCTAGGGGTATAGTGAGCATTTTGACCCCACAGGTTTATTGCAGAAATTATTGGAAGTAGGCCGTGAAAATTAAAATCTACATTCTTTCAAAGAAAATGTAAGCTTAGGTATTTTTTTCTTATTTCCATACGGACTAAAGGAGAAAAAGCACCACAAAATTTGTAAAGCAATTTCTCCCGAGTAAAACAATACCCCACATGTGGTCCTAAACAGCTGTCTGGACACATGGCTGGGCTTAAAAGGGAACGAGCGCCATGTGGCTTAGCAGGAATGGTTTGCAGAGGCCATGTCGCATTTGCAAAGCCCCTGAAGCAACAAAACAGTGGAAACCCCCCACAATTGACCCCATTTTTTAAACGACACCCCATGAGGAAATTATCTAGGGGTATAGTGAGCATTTTGACCGCACAGGTTTCCTGCAGAAATTATTGGAAATAGTGCGTGAAAATGAAAATCTACGTCCTTTCAAAGAAAATGTAGGTTTAGCTAATATTTTCTTATTTCCACAAGGACTAAAGGAGAAAAAGCACTGCAACATTTGTAAAGCAATTTCTCCCAAGTAAAACAATTCCCTACATGTGGTCATAAACGGCTGTTTGGACACACGGCAGGGTTTAGAACGGTTGGCTTTTGGAGCTCAAATTTAGCATGAATGGTTTGTGGAGGCCATGTCGCATTGCAAAGCCCATGAATGACCAAAACAGAGAAAACACCAAAAAAGTGACTCCATTTAGGAAACTACACCCCTTGAGGAATTCATCTACGGATGTAGTGAGCATTTTGACCCCACAGGGGTTTTAATGATTTTGTTAGAATTGGGCAGTGAAAATAAAAACAATCCTTTTTCTTCAATAAGACGTAGATTTAGCTCAAAATTTTCATTTTCTCAACAAATAAAGGAAAAAAAGAACCCAACATTTGTATAGCAACTTCTCTGGCGTACGGAAATACCCCATATGTGGTCATAAACTGCTGTTTGGGCACACGGCAAGGATCAGTAGAGAAGGAGCGCCATTTGGCTTTTGGAGTACAGATTTTGCTGGATTGATTTCTTGGCACCATGGCGATTTTACCAGTACAGTGGAAACTCCCCAAAAGTGACTCCATTCACGAAACTACACCCCTTGAAGAATTAATCTAGGGGTGTAGTGAACATTTTGACCCCACAGGTGTTTCACAGATTTTATTAGAAATTGGGCAGTGAAAATAAAAAAAGACGTAGCTTTAGCTTAAAAGTTTTCATTTTCTCAACAAATAAAGGAAAAAAGAACCACAACATTTGTAAAGCTATTTCTCTCTCTATTTCTGAGTATGCCAATACCTCATCTATGGTCATAAACTGCTGTTTGGGCACACAGTAAGGCTCAGAAGAGAAAGAATGCCATTTAGCTTTTGGAGTACAGATTTTGCTGGATTGGTTTCTGTGTTTCTATGTTACATTTGCAATGCCCCTGTGGGACCAAAACAATAGAAATCACCCAGAAGTGACCCCATTTAGAAACTGCACCCATAAAGGCATTTATTAAGGGGTGTAGTGAGAACAGGTCTTTTCCATAAATTATTGTTTGGGCACACATTAGGGTTCAGAAGGGAGGGAGCGCCATTTGGCTTTAGAAGCGTGGATTTTGCTTGGTAGTAGTTTTGTTTGAGTATTACTGGTATTTTAGTTTATAATGTGGGGGTACACGTAAGTTGTGTGGAGTACATCAGGTGCATAGTCAGGTGGTATAATAATGGGGTAAAAAAAAGAATAAAATAATCCATAGATGTGTGTTACGCTGTGACACAATCCTTTCTGCACAGGCCGGTGTCGCACTGATAAATGTCCTTTCTTATGCCCCTTTTGGTCCACACTCCGCACCTTTGCAGTTTGGGTAATTTTGCTGGGAAAGTGTTGTCCTGGTATAATATGGGCACCCTCGCTTCCAGCAGATATGTTTGGACCCTCCCCTTCCTGGTTCCCTAATTTTAGGGCCTTGATAAATCGCCTCTTGCAACAGAAGAAATGTTCCCCTTGGGCCTGCACAACTGCATCCTTTTTATTTCCTGACTTATTGGAGCCTTAACTTATTTAATTTTTTTCATAGATGCAGTGATATGAGGGCTGTTTTTTGCGGTATGAGCTGTAGTTATTATTGGTACCATTTTGGGGTACATGCAACTTTTTGATCACTTTATATCTTTTTTTTTTTTTGGGAGGCAAGGTGACCAAAAAAATTGAATTTCTGGAATAGTTTTTTTTTTAATATAGCGTTCACCACGTGTTATAAGTTACATGTTAACTTTATTCTGCGGGTCAGTACGATTCCGATGATATCTAATTTATAGCAATTTTTTATGTTATACAACTTTTTGCACAATAAAATTACTTTTGTAAAATGAATGTATTTTTTCTGTCTCCATGTTGTAAGAGACATACATTTTTAATTTTTTCATCGATGAAGCTGTATGAGGCTTGTTTTTTGCTGAACGAGCTATAGGTTTTACAGGGGCCATTTTTGGATACATGCGACTTTTTGATCACTCTTTATTTCAATTTTTGGAAGACAGTGACCAAAAAAACAGCAATTCTGGCAGTATTTTTTAGTTTTTGTTCTACACCGTTCACTGCGCGGGACAAATAAAATAATATTTTTATAGTTCAGGTCGTTACAGATGCGGCGATACCAGATATGTATGGTTTTATTTATTTTTTTCAATAAATAACTTCGTAAGGGTAAAAGGGCGATTGTGTTTTACTTTATTACTTGGAACTTTTATGTTATATTTTACATCTTTTATTTAAATTTTTTTTTATACTTTTTGTCTAGTCCCACTAGGGAACTTGAAGGTCGAACTGTTTGATTGTTGTTCTAATACATTGCACTAGGGCTATGTTCACATCTGCGTCAGGGCTCCGTTCCGACCTTAGGTCGGAGCTTTTCGTCGGAACGGAGCCTTGACTGACACAAACTGAAACCATAGATATTCGTTTCTATCACAATTGATTTTAATGGTAATGGATCCAGTGCCAATGGTTTCAGTTTGTCTCCGTTGTGCAAGGGTTCCGTAGTTTTGATGGGATGAATACCGTAGTCGACTACGGTATTCATCCCATCAAAACGACAGAACCCTTGCACAACAAATTAATGGTGATGGAAACGAAAACCTATGGTTTCAGTTTTTGTCAGTCAGGGCTCTGTTCCGACGGAAAGCTCCGATGGAATGTCGGAATGGAGCCCTGACGCAGATGTGAACGACGCCTTACTATGTAGTGCAATGTATTAGAACTGTCAGTTGTTCACTGACAGCAAGCCGATCAGGCTCAGCCTCCGGTTGGGGCCTAATCGGCTTCCGTAATGGCAGACAGGAGGCTATTGTTAGGCCTCCTGTTGCTATAGTAGCAGTCGGCAGCCTTGCCATCGCATGGGAGGGCTGCCGATTTGCTTCAAACCACTAAGATGCGGCGATCATTTTCGATCGCTGAATTTAAGGGTTTAATGGCAAGAATCGGCGCTAGCGCCGGTTTCTGCTGTTACAGCGGGGTGTCCACTGTAAAGTACAGCGGACACCGATTGCTGAAGATGCCGGCTCAGCTTCTGAGCTGGAAGCTGAGCAGGTGCCATCTTGCCAATGGTACAGGATGACTTTTAGGCCCCGCCTCCTAGCGGGGCATAGAAGGCTTCCGTTGCTGGCAGACCGGGAGGCCAGTATTAGGCCTGCGGTTGCCATTGCAGCCACCGGCTACCCAGCAATCACGTTGCTGGGGTGCCGGTGGGTAAAAAACCTCTCACATGCTGTGATCTCTATTGAACGCAGCATCTGAGAGGCTAATTGGCCGGATCGGAGGCAGTTCTGGTCCTGGCCGTTACATCAGGGTGCCAGCTGTAACATACAGCTGGCACCAGGCAGTGATGGTGCAGACTCAGATCCTGAGCCCGCACTATTACTGCAACGTAATGGTAGCTTTGCCGAAGCCCTGCCCGACAACGCCGTATATATACAGTGGATGTCGGGAAGGGGTTAAACAACATGTCAATGCTGCCTTACTGAAAGGCCAGAAGACAGAACAAGTTAGTTTATATTTTATTTACTGTACCTGTGGATACAATGTCCTTGTAGAAAAGGATTCCAACCTCTGTGTATATTACTAATACATTACCTAATGTAATCTATACCTGCAAAAATGTATAGCTCTCTATTGTAATATTATTATAATAATTATTCATCAGATTATGAATAACATTTATAATATGACGACTAATAATAATAATAATTAGTTATTATTATTATTATTATTATTATTATTATTGCTAGTACAGTAATAGTTTTATTGTAAAATAGAAAAAAAATTATATGAATTATTATTACTATAATTAAACATGAACACAATTAATAATCCTATAAATAATAAGTATTAGAATTATGAATATAATAAATAACTGTATTTATGGTGTTATTATTATTATTATTATTATTATTATTATTATTATTATTATTTCTAGTAAAGTCATAATGTTTTCAATGTAAAATATGCAATCAATTTATAAAATATTATTATTAGCACTTGTGGTATAATAGTATAATAATAGTTATGTGATATTTTCAAATCATTTATTTCCCCTTAATAGTGACCATTGATTCTGAGAATGTATTGGCATTAATATACTATACGATTAATTGTACTTTTTTTTCATATATTTGTAACTTTTTTAAACTCATGAAAAAAAATTATTTGCAAATCTCAATCTGTAATAGGTGCACAAGACATTAAATTATTTTTCTCTTTTATTATGAGTAGGAGACACCAAGTAAGGCCTCATGCACACGACCGTAGTTTTTATCTGCAATTACGGATCCGCAATTGCGGATAAAATACTAACACATTCATTTCTATCTGCCACGTATATTTACAGGTGTGTGTCCGGGCCGTAGAAATGACCCACAAAACATAGGACATGTCCTATTTTTTGCATTTACGGACCGCGCTCCCATATGTATTACTGTGAGCACGGTCCGCAAATGCTGAGGGCACTCTGTGGCCCGTCCATGCAGTATTTACCGACTGTAAATACTACACGGTCATGTGCATGAGGTCTTACATGACCCGCTCCTCACTGCAACATTAGTCATTCATCAGAGTTTTCTTCCTAGAACGTGCGCTCATTTTATTTCATAATATTACTGTAAATTATAACCTTCAAACATTCCTGACATAACTTCCAGTAAATGTCCTTATTGTGTCATCCTTTATAACATTTGTTTGGGCTTTCTTTAATAATTGATGAACTACCCAATGTACCATCTGTCATGGAAGAAAATAAAGGGAAAAAAATCATAATCACAGTTCTCATTATTTACAATATTCCAAGGCATTTATTTCAGCATATTTTATATATCGAGAACATTTATATATTGTATATATTTTTATTATAAAATAGGTTTCCAAAAATCTTAAAATGGATATAATGTAGAATTTTTGGGTTATCTGAGAAGTGCATATGCTTAAAACGACGTCTCAACCCGAAAATACAACTCTAGTCGTTATTACTGCGCCATATGGCGTGAACTCATGAAGTCTTTTGCATTACAAAGGAGGATGAGATTTTTAGAGACAGCCAATAGGTTTATGTTCCATCTGAATATGCATTTATGTAAATATGTATCATAAATTTGTACCATAACTAATAAAACATTTAAATAACAGAAACAGTCAGGTTAGAGAAGTTTGGATAAATCACCTATGTGTGAAGCAGAACTTATTGAACCAGAAAAACAAAAAATGTTCTCTCCGACATTGCTGTTAATTCTTTCTGACATGTTTTTTGCTTTGTTACAGGAAATGTTAAAAAATATTTTGGTGAACGTGATTTCCGTGGCAGAATTTATTGTGGCATAGCACGCAAGTAAATGAATAATTTATGCCAGAGGAGCTGACTGTAGTGGTCCAGGATAATCCTATAGGGATATTGCTGGAGCTTACTTTGAGCCTATATATGATCAGTTTATGGAACCAAACTAAGTGATACTGACTTTTATATTTGAAATTATGTGCTGATTCATTTCTTAATATATATTTGTAGCAGTCAGATCTTTGTTTTTATGATATAGAGCTTGAATTTACCTGTATAAACATAGTCAAAGGATACAATTCTGGTTGCCTTCAGCCACCACTAGAGGGAGCTTACTGCATACTGTTTATATATTGAGCTCAACAACAAAGCAGTAATCTCCCAGGCTCCCTCTAGTGGTGTCTAGAGATAATCAGGCATTTATCATTTAAAGGGGTTTTCTCATTGGGGACATTTATGACATATCCACAGGATATATCATAAATGTCAGATAGGTGTGGGTCTCACCTCTGGTACCCACACCTATCTCTAGAATGGGGCCCCCCTAAACCATGTTCTAGCTCTTTGTGCTCATTAGGCCTCCCGGCCACTTCCTGATTACATGGTCAGGAGTTACGGAAACAGCGTAACTCGCTGAGCTACTCTATGATCATACAGGGGATTTAGAGCTTTATTTCAGAAAAAAAATAGCTTCAACCCCTATAGAGATATACACTCCTCAACATTGAAATCACAAATCTAAAAAGGAAAAGTTTTAGAATTGTGGAAAATCACAGGATCGATAGACATGTTAATGATATGCAAAAGTTAGACCTATTTAGGTAAAAAAAAAAATGTTGGTCAAGTTTTGACGTTCACTTTGAAAGTGTTTAATTCAGTCTTTCAAAATATTTGGAGACTTTATGGCCATTTGTCTTCTGTTTTAAATAGGTATCCAGAAATTACTATCCTCCACTGTTCATTATTATAAATCTGCAAGCTTACTATAAATTCTGTCACCATAGTGGACAAGAAGTCCAAATAATGATCCCTATAGCAAATCAAATAGTGTTTACAAACAGAAATTCCAGTAAACAACCTCATTGCTAAATAAAGGGGTTGTCTGTTATGGCCAATCCTTCTTTTCTAGAAGGGTCCCCTCAGACAATAACCTGATCATAGAGTGACTGCTAGAACCCCAGTAATTATCAGAGGGGGAATTTGGCAGCAAATCACCATCAGCGCAGTCACTAAAGAAATAATGTGCTACACAGTACGCACTGAATGTATGATGCATGGGTATACTGAGTCCTCCAGAGTGAGAGGTATATTGGTAATAACTCTCCCCTCTAACTAATAGTGGATAGCACAGAACAGGTAGGTCTGCAAATAGCATTGATTATAAAACCTACTGACTTGTGTATACAGCTCCTATACAGACTCCAGTGACTCCATGGTTACAGACTACAACTAAACCCTGTGTAGTCTGATCCTGCAGTCCTGTATCACTGGATTGCTTCTCCTGCCCCGAGCCTAGACACCTGTGGCTGATTAAAGGGAATGGTGGGACAGGGAGCCGATAGTTCTCTGCTCCGCCATAGTTTTCAAATGTATCTGCATCCTGAAGTCGCGTATACAGTTAAAATCGGTGTTGCTTCTAGTGGGCCGAATGCAGGTGCACTATTTGCCCTATGGTTATTGTGGTCCTAACCAAGTCAAGTCGGAAAACAACTTTTCAGCTTAGCTAGGAGAGCATTACTCGCATGCTTTTTCAATCTAAGGTCACGCCTCAGCAAGTTATGAGAGTCAAGTTAAACTTTGCTGCATCTGTATACATCTCAGAATAACTGTAAGCTTTCATGACCAAATGGTAAGTGACAAAGACAATTTTCTAGAATAGATTTCAATATACAGACTGTTAGCACATTGTATGGGTTATAATTCAGGTTGGGAATTAGCATACATGAGCGTTAAGTGAATGCAAACAAGACCTCAAAACACAGCATGTAAATTATTACCACATGGAAACAGCCAGAAGGGCAGAAGCTTCAAAATGTTCCGATGAAGTAACAGCAGGAGGTTTAGCTAGGCCCTGCTGTTTTCAAAACCCTTTTTAAGATTTTTTTTTATTTTACATAAAAGGCAATTGAATTTGTTGGCAATCAGACAAGCTATAAAATAAATTATAGATAGGAAAATTTCAAAGATGGTGTAAAAAATAAGGAGAAGGGAATGGAGTTCTTTTTCTGACACCATATGGTGTCAAATAACAAACAAACCAGTTGTTTTTTTAAATTAATTAATATTATATATTTTTAATGAAGTGAAAAAATATCATTTGTTTTTTGTTAATAAGATGGGAAAACAAATTCAGCAAGTTGTTATGAAATACGATAATATGGAACAGGTAAATCTATGCCATGTGGTAATTGAATGTATGGGTGCCCTAGAGGACAACTGCAACAACTGTATGCTGGAATCATATCCATATATAGTACAGAATACCTGTTTGTGTTTTGTACAGTTCTATGTGTCTCCATGGTTACAGACTACAAACAAACCCTGTGTAGTCTGATCCTTCAGTCACACTCCCTTCCACTTGTCCACAGTCCTCTACCGAATGCATGTTAACAAGAAGTAGGGGTGTAAAGGATCTGCCAGACACAGCTTCTGTGTCAACGCCCTTGGTTAATCAGTCTGTATCTGCTCCTAGGTCTGATAGATTGACTCGATCTGCTACCACTCAGGCTGGCAGGCTGAGGAGTGGGAGAACCTTTCACAGCCTGGCCAGACGGTTCTAGCTCCCGCCCTCGGTCTATGTATACTTTCATTTGCTTCTTGTCTTTGCCTGTGATTCTCTCTCTGGTTTCCTGGCTCTGCTGTTCCAGCTATTACTATTGACCTCAGCTTCTTATTGACCCTCGCTTTACTGACTACGCTCCTGCTCTGCATTTGGTACCTCGTACACTCCTGGTTTGAACCGGCTCGTTCACTACTCGTGTTGCTCACGGTGTTGCCGTGGGCAACTGACCCTTTTCCCTTAGCTTCTGTGTTCCATTGTCTGTTGGTCTGTCGGGCACATATTGAGCGTAGGGACCGTCGCCCAGTTATACGCCGTCGCCTAGGACGGGTTGTGCAAGTAGGCAGGGACTGAGTGGCGGGTAGATTAGGGCTCACTTGTCTGTCTCCCTACCCCGTCATTACATAATCACAGGCCCATATACCTTTTCTACCCTGGTTCCTACTACTATGGACCCCTTGAGACCCTGGCTCAGCAAATGCAGGGTCTCTCCCTACAGGTCCAAGCCCTGGCTCAGAGGTGCGACCTGTGTGATGCTAACCAGCTAGTGCCCTCCACCTCACCTCTTGAACCCCATCTCAAGCTGCCTGACCGGTTCTCAGGGGACCGGAAGACTTTTTTCTCCTTTCGGGAGAGTTGTAGACTCTATTTCCGTCTAAGGCCCCACTCCTCAGGTTCTGAGAGCCAGCGAGTGGGTATAATTGTCTCCTGGCTCCCGGACGGCCCCCAAGAATGGGCCTTCTCCTTGGCTCCTGACGCCCCTGTACTTTCCTCTGTTGACCTTTTTTTTTCCGCTCTCGGGCTCATCTGTGACGAGACTGACAAGACTGCCTTTGCCGAGAGTCAGTTGGTGGCCTTACGTCAGGGTAAGAGACCCGTTTCAGAGTACTGTTCTGACTTTAGGAAGTGGTGTGTAGCTTCTCGCTGGAATGACCCTGCCTTGAGGTGCCAGTTTAGATTGGGTCTGTCCAACGCCCTGAAAGACCTGTTAGTTAGCTATCCCTCTTCTGACTCTCTAGATCAGGTTATGGCTTTAGCGGTACATCTTGACCGACGTCTCAGGGAACGACGACTAGAACGTTTTTGTGCCTTCTCCTCTGGCTCCCCCATGATGGCTCCCGAGGTTCCGTTGCTTCATTCTTCCATGGAGAACTCGGATGAACCAATGCAACTCGGGGCCTCCGTGTCTCCCCAACAATGTAGAGAGCTCCGCAGGAAGAAGGGTCTCTGCTTCTACTGTGGGGATGACAAGCATCAAGTGAACAACTGTCCTAGGCGTAAGAATAAGCAGCCGGAAAACTTCCATGCCTAAGTGACCATCGGGGAGGTCGCTTGGGCGCACAGGTATTTCCAGGTATTACTTCTGCTAATATTATTTCTGTGGAATTTGCTATGTCTCTAGCTATGCCATTGGTTGATTTGCCTAAACCTGTCCCGATAGTGGGTATCGACTCCACTCCACTTGCTAATGGTTATTTTACACAGCATACCCCTGTTTTTTTTAACTCATTGTTGGCTCCATTCATTTGGAGCAGTGTTCTGTACTGGTAATGCAGGGATTATCGTCCGATTTGGTTTTAGGCCTTCCCTGGTTGCAGATGCATAATCCCACGTTTAACTGGAGTACTGGGGATCTTACTAAATGGAGTAATGAATGCATGACGTCATGTTTTTCTGTTAATTTTATTACTGTCCCTGAGGAGGTGAACACTCTACCTGAGTTTATTCAGGACTTCGCTGATGTTTTTTCTAAAAAAGCCTCCAAAGTGTTACCTCCTCAATCGATTTGGTACCAGGAGCTAAGCTCCCTAAGGGTAGGATATTTAATCTCCCTTGTCCCGAACGTGAGGCCATGAGAGAATATATCCAGGAAAGCCTGGCCAAGGGTTACATTCGCCCGTCTACTTCTCCGGTAGGTGCTGGCTTCTTCTTCGTAGGGAAGAAGGATGGTGGTCTTAGGCCGTGCATTGATTACCGAAACTTGAATAAAGTCACTGTAAGGAACCAGTATCCCCTTCCTTTGATTCCTGATCTCTTCAATCAGGTTCAGGGGGCCCAATGGTTCTCTAAGTTTGATCTTCGGGGGGCTTATAACCTTATCCGAGTCAGAGAAGGGGATGAGTGGAAGACTGCATTTAACACGCCCGAAGGTCATTTCGAATACCTCGTCATGCCCTTTGGGTTGTGTAATGCTCCCGCGGTCTTCCAGAATTTCATAAATGGGATTTTAAGAGACTACCTGGGGGTATTTCTTGTAGTGTACCTTGATGACATACTTGTGTTTTCCAAGGACTGCTAATGAATTCCGCATGGACCCTGCCAAGGTTCAGGCTGTGGCTGAATGGGTCCAACCTGCCTCCCTGAAGGCGTTACAGTGCTTCCTGGGGTTTGCTAATTATTACAGGAGATTTATTACTAACTTCTCGGTCATCGCTAAGCCTCTTACGGATCTTACTCGCAAAGGTGCTGATCTCCTCCACTGGCCTCCGGAGGCGGTCCAGGCTTTTGAGATCCTTAAGAAGTGCTTTATCTCTGTCCCAGTGCTTATTCAGCCTAACCAAATGGAGCAGTTCATCGTGGAGGTTGACGCCTCCGAGGTGGGAGTGGGTGCTGTCTTGTCCCAGGGTACCAGGTCCCTCACCCATCTCTGTCCCTGTGCCTACTTCTCCAGGAAGTTCTCGCCCACTGAGAGTAACTATGACGTGGGCAACCGCAAACTCTTTGCCATTAAATGGGCATTTGAAGAGTGGCGCCACTTCTTGGAGGGGGCTAGGCACCAGGTAACGGTCCTTACCGACCACAAGAATCTGGTCTTCCTAGAATCTGCCCGGAGGCTCAACCCGAGACAAGCTCGATGGGCGTTGTTTTTTTTCAACTTTGTGGTCACCTATAGGGCTGGGTCTAAAAATATTAAAGCTGATGCACTGTCGCGTAGCTTCATGGCCAGCCCTCCTTCGGAGGAAGATCCTGCTTGTGTTTTGCCCCTGGTATAATAATATCTTCTGTTGATTCTGACTTAGTCTCCGAAATTGCGGCTGATCAAGGTTCAGCTCCCGGGAACCTTCCTGAGAACAAGCTGTTTGTTCCCCTGCAATTCCGGCTAAGGGTACTCAGGGAAAATCATGACTCTGCACTATTTGGCCATCCAGGCATCCTGGGTACCAAACACCTCATTGCTAGAAACTATTGGTGGCCTGGGTTGCCTAAAGACGTTAAGGCCTACGTCACAGCTTGAGAGATTTGTGCCAGGTCGAAGACTACCAGATCCAGACCAGCGGGCTTACTATGTTCTTTGCCCATTCCCCAGAGACCTTGGACTCATAGCTCCATGGATTTTTATCACCGATCTGCCTCCATTTCAAGGCAAGTTGGTGGTGTTGGTTGTAGTAGACCGCTTTAGTAAAATGTACCACTTTGTGCCCCTCAAGAAACTACCCAATGCCAAGATGTTAACTACCTTGTTTGTCAAACACATCCTGCGTCTCCATGGGGTTCCTGTCAATATTGTTTCTGACAGAGGGGTACAATTTGTTTCATTGTTTTGGAGAACTTTCTGTAAAAAGTTGGCGATTAATCTGTTCTTCTCCTCGGCCTTCCATCCTGAAACTAATGGCCAAACTGAGAGGACTAATCAGTCTCTAGAACAATATTTAAGGTGTTTTATCTCTGACTGTGAATATGATTGGGTCTCTTATAAAAATTATACATTGGTCTCCTTCATTCCCCTCGCCGAATTCTCTCTTAATAACCGGGTCAGTAACTCGTCAGGGGTCTCCCCCTTTTTCTGTAATTTTGGGTTTAATCCACGGTTCTCCTCCGTTTCACCTGGTGGTTCCAACAATCCCAAGGTAGATGTCGCTCATCGGGAACTGTGCACAGTCTGGACCCAGGTTCAGAAGAACCTAGAGGCATCACAGGGCATACAAAAGACTCAGGCAGATAGAAGACGTTCTGCTAACCCCTTGTTTGTGGTCGGGGATCTGGTGTGGCTGTCCTCAAAAAATTTGCGCCTTAAGGTTCCGCCCAAAAAAAATTCTCCCCGGTTTATAGGGCCGTACAAGATCATTGAGGTCATTAACCCAGTCTCCTTCCGGCTGGAGTTACCCCCGTCTTTTCAAATACACGACGCGTTTCATGCCTCCCCCCTGAAACGCTGCTCCCCGTCCTTGGTTACCTCGAGGAAACCTCTGGTCCCTGTTCTCACCCCTGAAGGGGTAGAATTCGAGGTGGCCAATATTGTGGACAGCAGGATGGTCCAAGGTTCCCTCCAGCACCTGGTCCATTGGAGAGGATACGGGCCTGAGGAGAGGACTTGGGTATCCGCCCGGGATGTTCACGCTGGGGTATTGCTCAGGAGGTTCCATCTTCGGTTCCCCAATAAGCCAGGTCCACCTAGGAAAGGTCCAGTGGCCCCTCATAAAAAGGGGGTACTGTAAAGGATCTGCCAGACACAGCTTCTGTGTCGGCGCCCGTGGTTAATCAGTCTGCATCTGCTATTAGGTCTGATAGAGTGACTCGATCTGCTACCACTCAGGCTGGTAGGCTGAGGAGTGGGAGAACCTATCACAGCCTGGCCAGACGGTTTTAGCTCCCGCCCTCGGTCTATGTATACCTTCATTTGCTTCTTGTGTTTGCCTGTGATTCTCTCTCTAGTTTCCTGGCTCTGCTGTTCCAGCTATTACTATTGACCTCAGCTTCTTATTGACCCTGGCTTTACTGACTACGCTCCTGCTCTGCGTTAGGTACCTCGTACACTCCTGGTTTGAACCGGCTCGTTCACTACTCGTGTTGCTCACGGAGTTGCCATGGGCAACTTACCCTTTTCCCTTAGCTTCTGTGTTCCCTTGTTTGTTGGTCTGTCGGGCACATATTGAGCGTAGGGACCGTCACCCAGTTGTACGCCGTCACATAGGATGGGTTGTGCAAGTAGGCAGAGACTGAGTGGCGGGTAGATTAGGCCTCACCTGTCTGTCTCCCTACCCCGTCATTACAAGGGGCAGATGAAATGGAATATGACTGCATGATCAGACTACACAGGGTTTATTTGTAGTCTGTAACCATGGAGACACATAGGTCTGCATAAGTGTTGCTAACAAAACAATGAACTATATTTTTAATTAAGACTATTTGCAAAGTTAGTTAAAAATTGGTTGTAAAGGTGTGCATAACTTTGACATAGCTTGCTTTCATCTGTCTAGTACCCTGTGCAGCAATAAAATGTAGGAGCAAAATGATATGTTAACAATTCCTTGCTTCCAACAAATGCACTTTTTTCCACTCGAAATTAGAGTTTAATTGTATTTCAATGGTTTCATTACAGCAGCAAAATCTTCAGAATAGGGAAATACATCCCTTGTATTTCTGAGATTGAAACAAAATTATGAAGTGTGAAATAGAAGTGACAAAATGAGAAATGCACATTGCCAGGCATCACTTAGCAACTCCAAATACTGTACATAGACAATGGCTATTTAAACTGGAATGGATAACATGAAAGACCCTGGAAACTACAAGAGTGTCCTAAATTATTTCTTAAGTATGTCATTATGTTGTCAGGAATAATGCATAACAAAAAGCTCAATATATCAATATAAATACATGGAATCAATAGTAGGATGAACACTGGTAAGAATTATATTCCTTTCATAAGAATAGATACAATGCAAAAGAAAAGCGAAAAAGCCATACAGATAATGTCACAGATTGGATTACCTGCAGCTAACTCTATTTAAAAAGGGACTATCTATGACATGAACGTAATGGGGCTTGAACTCCACAGGTGTAAAAAATGAAGGCCTGTACTGACTTAAAAGGGTTGTCCACTACCGGACAACTGATGACCTATCCGTCGGATAGGTCATTAGTATATGATCTGTGGGGGCCGACACCCGGACCCCGCACCAATCAGTTTCTCTGGCTGCCTCTGGGCACCGGACATCCATGCCGGAAGCAGATGGCTCCGGCCACGGAATAGCGGCCGAGCTGCTGCACTGCAGTATTCAAGTTAATAGGAGCAGAGCTGCAGTTCTGCAGCACGGCCGCTATGTAATGTACAGAGGCAACTGCATTCGGCTCCGTAAATTGCATACTGTGCAATGACATCCAGTGCCCGCAGGGAGCCGAAGGAGCTGATCGGTGCGGGGTCCGGATGACGGACCTGCACCGATGATATACTGGCAACCCCTTTAAATTGGCCATATAGTAATATGTAAGTTTGTACAGATGTAGCCATCTTTACCTTGACTTTTAACGCATTAAATAAACAATGGCTAGATCTCTTATCTTTACTTTTTCAATGACTTTTCAGTGGTTTTTGTTGTGTGATATCATGCTGCAGCAAGTTATCAGAGTCAAGTTAAAGATGGCTACATCCGTACTCTCTTATTCATAGATTTTTAAGTTGATTTAAACTTTTACCACCCATTTGTGTGTCTAAATTGTGGTCAGAACAGCCATTAAATTAACACACTAGGAAAAACTGATATTGTACACTGCATTAGCCCAGTGCAGGGGCTGAACCGGCAGCTACATGTAAGGGGGTGTAGGTGAGCGCACCCCCTCAATGTAAATACTTGCGTTATGGTGTTTTTTGTCCTAGATTGCCTGTTTTCCCTCCCCCCATTCCTCTAGTATCTATGTCTGTAGGTGTTCTTCTTCATTGGTGGGAGTTGAGAGTGGTTTAGCAATGTGACCTGGTGCATGAAGGGAGAGCATCCTCATCATTGCAGGTAGATGCAACACTGTAAAGCAAGAGAAGGGGAAAGTTGCAATGGCGTCTAATGGGACTTCGAGAAAGCAGCCAGGAGGAAGAGCCTGGGAGAGTGCCAACTTAGAGAGGGTGAAGAGGGAGATAAGGATGGGAAAGTGAGAGTGACCAACCTGTAGTGTAATCTACTGATACAACAGTGGCCATAGAAGGTGTATTCCCCACTCCTAGACATTGTTTTATGAACATCTCGGCACCCCAGTGTCCAGACTGGAAACCTGTGGGTACAGAAGTCAATATTAAGAAATAAAGGTATCTCTTTCCTATTGCTGCTGAAGGAGTACATGGGAACAGAGTGAAGTTGCAGAGTTATACTGTGCAGCGGAAAATAGAAGACGTGTGAGAAGAGTTAGGCTGGGTTGCCAAATAGCAGCAGAATTCTGTGCAGAAATTCCGCAGCATTTGCAGTAGCAGTAAAGTCAATCTCATGCATGGCCGGCCTTAGGTACGTGCGACCATTGCGGTCGCACAGGGCGCCGCCCGCCGCACTGAAAGGGGGGTGCCACCGGGAGTACATGCCCTGCTCCATGGCCACTACTCGGGACGCCAGCGGGTCAGGTGCCACTCACTTACTGCACCGGCCTCATACTGGGTTCCCCCGCGCCCTGGCCACCGTTCGTCCGGTCACCCTGTCCTGCGTCCTGAATGATGAGACAGGCATGACATCACTCAGGACGCAAGACAGGGAGGAGACACCACGCTTCCTGTGCGTTTCCAGGGCTGGTGGAGACAACGAGGGAACGTTTTCTCCAGGACCGCTCCAGCTCCAGCAGTGTTTACCAGAAGCCCAGAAGGTAAGTCACTGACTGGACTTTGTTTGAATGTGGGAACTGATGGGGTTCTAAAAAGGGGCAATAATAGCAAATGGACAGAGGATTCAGTGCCACCTTGGTGCCCATTTGCCACTTATTGCCCCTTTAGTGTCCTTCTATTCAGTGCCCCCTTGATGCCCATTTGCCATTTTGTTGCCCCGTTATTGTTCTTCTGTGACAAAAGATGCTAAAGGCTACAGGGGCAGTAAATGGCAAATCGGCATCAAGGGGCCACCAAACAGGATGCTAAAAGGGGCAATATGTGGCAAATGGGCACCATGGGGGCACTGAAAGGCACTAAAGTGTCGCACGTACCTAAGGCCGGCCATGCATGACATTGACTTTACTGCTTCTGCAAATGCTGCGGAATTTCTGCACAGAATTCTGCTGCTATGTGGCAACCCAGAATTCAGTACCTTCATAGTGCACATTTACCATTTGTCGCCCTTTTAAACCCTGTTCAGATTACGTGAAAAGCTATGTACACCTTTGACATTTTTTTTTTTCTATAAAAATCTGTGTGTTTGGTGCAACTTTGTAATTACATTTAAGGCTTCGTTCACATCTGCGTCAGGGCTCCGTTCAGGCGTTCCATCTGAGCTTTCCGTCAGAACGGAGCCCTGACTGAAACAAACGGAATCCATAGGTTTGCATCACCATTGATTTCAATGGTGACGGATCCGGTGCAAATGGTTTGCGTTTGTCTCCGTTGTGCAAGGGTTCCGTAGTTTTGACGGAATCAAAAGCGCAGTCGACTACAATATTGATTCAGTCAGGCTTCCGTTCTGATGAAAAGCTCAGATGGATTGCCTGAACGGAGCCCTGAAGCACAGGTGAACGGAGCCTTATTAAACTATTTTTACTTTTTGAGTATTCTGTATACAGAGCAGCCGTATCTAGCGCTGAGACTTGAGTCCGTCAGGTCAATGGGACTGACGGGTTCAGTGTCAGCGGGTCCTGTGTGTCGATGGTTCATAACTTAGATGTGATCGATAACAGATGGATCCTGCGTGTCAGAGACACAGGACCTGCTGACACTGAACCCGTCAGTCCCACTGGCCTGACGGATTCAGGTCTCAGCGCTAGATACGGCTGCTCTGTATACAGAATACAAAGCAGCTGTCAAAAAGTAAAAATAGTTTTTAATAAAAAGTATTTATTTAGAAAGTTGCACAAAACACACTGATTATTTAAAAAAAATAAAAAATAAATAAACATTTCAAAGGTGTGCATAGCCTTTAAAGTGGTTGTCCGGAATACAAATGAAGCATTTTGCTGAAGCAGCAGGAGGAGTTAAAATAAAAAAAATAACTTATATTTATCTCTCTCCTCCCAGACGTTCCTGCGCTGGGGGCTCCCGTCAGATCTGTTCTCTGTTTTTATATAGCGGTAACATCATGTTGACCGTACACCACCACTGCAGCCTATTAATAGCCTCAGCAGCGTTCAGCTGAGTCCAGTAATTAGCTGCTTCGGTGATGTACTGTCGACGTGATGTCACCGCTGCAGTCACTCTGTGTACACACAGAACAGAGATGACAGAAGCCCCCGGCGCAGGAACGTCTGGGGGGGAGAGCAGTAAGTATCAGGGCCGGCTCCAGGTTTATGTGGGCCCTTGGGCGACACAAGACTTAGTAGGCTCCTTTGTGGGGGAACTTACGGCGGCAGTAAAATGGCAGAAAATGTCACTTTGTGCCCCCATATAGACGTTAGGCCCTGTTTATGCCCCCATATAGAAGTTAGGCCCCAGTTTGTACCCCAATAAGTTTAGCACCCTCCATAGATAGTGCCACACAGCCCCCTTCCCAGGTAGTGCCACACAGCCCCCCCCCCCCAGGTAGTGCCACACAGCCCCCTGCCAGGTAATGCCACACAGCCCCCCTCCCAGGTAGTGCCACACAGCCCCCCTCCCAGGTACTGCCACACAGCCCCCTCTCCCAGGTTGTGCCACACAGCCCCCTCTACCAGGTAGTGCCACACAGCGCCCCTCCAATGTAGTGCCACACAGCCCCCACCACCCAGGTGGTGTCACACATCCCCCCTCCCTGGTAGTTCCACACAGCTCCCCTCCCTGGTAGTTCCACACTGCCGCCCTCCCTGTAGATTGCGCCTTTGGGGTACCCTTTAGGAGTGTAATCCACAGCCAGAGCATTGCCGACACTCTGGGTGGGGATTCTGCTTCAGGAGCAGCCCCTTACGTCACTCTCCATATATGGACAGTGTTTTCCGAGGCAGCCCCAGAGCCATAGTCCCGGGCAGAGCACTACTAGCACTCTGCCTCGGTTCTCCTGCTCAGCTCCTGACATTACTGTCCATATATGGACAGTGATATGGACAGTGATATGGACAGTGATGCCGAGTGGGCCCCCCAAGGGTAGTGGGCCCAGCACTCGCAGGGTGCTGACGCCAGCACTGGTAAGTATGGGCTGCTTTTTTATTTGAATCCCTCCTCTCCTACTGCCACGTACAAAGTTTAAACCCGGACAATCCCTTTAACCTCTTAACACTATCCATGTATGTATGGCGGATGTGCATTCCAACACTATTGCATGTGCCACTGTGAGTTATCTGTGGTGTTGCATAGGACTGCAGGTAACACTAATACGTTATCTGTAATCAGAGAGTTATCACTGTGTGTTATCTGTGGTGTTACGTAGGACTGCAGGTAACACTAATACATTATCTGTAATCAGAGAGTTATCACTGTGTGTTATCTGTTATGTTACATAGGACTGCAGGTAACACTACTACATTATCTGTACTCAGAGAGTTATCACTGTGTTATCTGTGGTGTTACATAGGACTGCAGTTAACATCTACTACATTATCTGTACTCCGAGAGCTATCACTGTGTATCTATGGTGTTACATAGGACTGCAGGTAGCATCTACTACATTATCTGTACTTAGAGAGTTATCACTGTGTAGCTATGGTGTTACATAGGACTGCAGGAAACATCTACTACATTATCTGTACTCAGAGAGTTAGCACTGTGTTATCTGGGGGTGTTACATAGGACTGCAGGTGTGTGTGTATTTGTGGGTCTAGGTGCCTAGATATGTATCTGTATGTGTATATATTTTTGTGTGTGCATATACTACATTATCTGTACTCAGTTATCACTGTGTGTTATTTGTGGTGTTACATAGGACTACAGGTAACATCTTCTACATTATCTGTAATCAGAGAGTTATCACTGTGTTATCTGTGGTGTTACATAGGACTGCAGGTAACATCTACTACATTATCTATACTCCGAGAGTTATCACTGTTATCTGTGGTGTTACATAGGACTGCAGGTAACTATCTGCTCTGTGTATACATGTGCCTGCGTGGGTATATTTGGGCCTGTATGTCCATATATTTACCTATATGTATTTGTATAAGACCTATTATGTGTGTATACATGTCTCGTGTGTATGTGTGCGTGTTTGTGTGTGTGTGTGTATATATATATATATATATATATATATATATATATATATATATAATGTATGTATATTTGCATGTATGTCTAAATATGTGCCTCTATGTATGTATAATATAGGGCGCCATCCAACCTGATCTCATGCATATGCAGCAGAAAAAATTCTGCAGCGAAAATGCTCATAAATTGACCTGCAGCAGTCACATAGGATACAGCGTCATCCCAGGAGGTCGGGCTACACTCAGAAAAGATGGACGCGTTGCCATGACAATGACATAGAGTAAGTATGAGCTCTTTTTTTATCATTGCTTACCGCAGCAGAGATTCCGCCCAAAAACCTGCCCCACAATTTGGTGCAGTGTTTCAGGCGGAATTTCCTGCAGGTTCTTGGCCTTATTTGCTGCATAGATTTATGCAGCATATCCGACTAGTGGGAACCTGGGCTTACTGTCTTAGTGCGTTATAGTTAAAGTATCTGTATACCCTGTTATGCTCTTAGACTAGTCCTAGCTAGGGTGGATTTAAAGAGACAGTATTAGTCTGGAACTAAGAACTGATATTCTACTAGGTTGTCTTAATGTTTAACCCATGTCTGTCTTTTGTGCCTGCAAGCATGAGCGAGAAGGTGTACCTAATGTGCAGGTTTAACGGCTGAGAGTAAGACCAGTCTAAAAAACAATCAGTGCAAAAAAGGGACATACAGTAGCTTCCACCCTTGGAGAAGCAGTGAGAAGTGACACCTGACCCACAGAGGCGCCTGTAGGCTGACCGACCAATAAAGCATGTCCATGCAAAAATTTATCTCTAGGGCAAACGTCCGCGGGGTCAAGGTCACCAAACGCAATAATGTCTCAGTCAGAAGAAAACGCTGAGAAATAATGTTTTTTTTAAATCTCTAGAACTGTACAACCTTTCTACTACTTTCCTGCATTACATCCCCAAGAGTAATTCTATATCCCCATACCTCAGCCCATAACGGAGCCATCTTCCTCTGGCTTCATGTGTGGGGCCTCCCAGACCTGTTTTATTCCAGGCCCCCTTTATAAATTATTATTTGTGACCACAACAGCTGGGTCTTTTAGGAGACAAGACTCTGAGGCGACTTGTAAGGAGGGTGAACTAAGTGACCCCCATTCACAGCCTATGGACTGTATATGTATCCTTTTATAAATGGTTCCCTGTCACTTTAAATAGGACTGCAAAGCTACTAAGAGTCTGTTCAGGCATTTGATAGCGATGCAATGTGGCACTCTGTATATATGTTGTTTTTGTCTTGCAGGTTCATTGGAGAGGGTAGGCTGTGATGCCCTCTGGCACTACCGCTTACCCTGTGCTGTCACTGTAAAAATGAAAGATATGCTTCTGTGGTCTGTGCAGTAGCAGGATGCAACATGGTTACCAACGCCAACTTGTCTTCCTGCATTGAGGCAGGAAAGGACTGGAGGCTGCAGTTGAAGGAGAGGTGAGCCAGAGAGGTGACTTAGACCTATCCGAAGCTAAGATGAAGATTACTGGCTGGAAGTGAGAAAGTTCTTAGAGGGCAAAAGTCGGCTCCTTTTCCGAGACAGTAGTAGGTGTCACAGAGCAGATGTACCAGGCGGACAACCACTAAAGCGGTGAAGGCTGCAGAGTGTTGTTGATGAGTGGTTGATGAGTCTGTATAGTCTGCCCATGTGTGAGGACCAGTGGGTGGTTGAGCGGTACTGTGCTCAAACACGGGGAGGCCATAGTGAGGCCTAGTGAGGGAACTAGAGGGTCCCTGTATTGATGGGCCTGTGACAAAGCTACAATGAGGATTGGTTGCCCTGTAGGCCTGAGATATGGTCTAGTGATTTCAGCCCTGAGAAGACAAGACTGCTGGAGTAGTCAGTGGGTGAGGTAATGTTTGGAGACCCTTGAGAGTCAGGGCCCTGGAGAAGAGGCTACCTTTATCCCATGTTGACTAGAAGTATAGGAGGAGACCCGAGGTACTGTAGCGCCTGGAGGTATTCTGGTGAAAACGCCTCAGGATTGGTCATCAGTATATGATCGGTGGGGTCTGAAACATAGACCCCACACCGATCAGGAGTTCCAGCTGCTTTTGAGCACCTGAAGCTATGTAGGGTTGGTGTTGGAAGCAGAAGGCTCTGTACACTGTATAGCGACTATGCTGCAGTACTGCTGCTCTGCTTCTATTCAAGTGAACATGAACAGAGCTGCGGTAACCTAGCACAGCCGCCATACTGTGACAAGAGTCATCTGCTTCCGGCGCTACGAATAAAGCTGTAACAGTTGATTGGTGCGGGGTCCGGGTGTCAGACCCCCACCGATCATATACTGATAACCTATCCTCTGGCTAGGTCATCAGTATAAAAACAGCCCTGAACCTGGACAACCCCTCTAACCCTTGAGAGTCAGGGAGCAGTGCTAAGGAGGAAACACTGTGCAGCTGCAAAAAATGTGACTATTGAGTGTCAGAGAACCGTGACTTAAAACTATCCCTTGTAGACTGCAACCCTTGAGACGCAAAGTGCCAGAGGGAGAGATAGGGTTTAGAAGAAGAGAGAGAGCCAGACATCTGACTAAAGTCGGGTAATCTGTGGGAGAGGCGTGAGGCTGTGTGAAGTAACACAGTCTGGGTGTGGTCCCTTCATTTGATCTGCAATTATGAGCGAAACACTTGAGTAACCCCACGTTACACAATAAGGTAGGAAGTAATGTCACTGGATTGACAGGTGCAGGAAGGAAGATACTTTGAAGCAGAAGGGGGCATCGAAAATGAAAAACAATTAAATATGATATCCATTAGTACATGTTTTGATCCATCACAGACCTTTCTGAAGTCATATCTATATACAAAATTTACAAAATGAAATAAATAGAACATAATTGAAAATAAAAAGATTCCTTGTATATTATTGAAGAAAAGCAGCATATTACACCAGATCCACTAATAAAAGGTATAAAGACTGATTTAACTATAGAATTGTCCAAATATACTCAAAGTTAATTTATTTCGAAAGGAAGAAATGTTGATAAAATATTCACATAAAATCAGGATAAGTGTCCCATAATCAGAAACACTAGATAGTAATTAGGTATAAGTACCCATAAATGACCCAAATAGGGATCAAACTAGAGTAAAATGACCTGGCACAAAGTAAAATACATATTAATTATCTGTCAAGGGGTACGTTGAAGGCATGAAGTAGCAACAGCTAAAGTCGGTCATAATGAGTGTCGAGATCCTTCGGCATCTTATAGGGGACACTACACATGCGTCCAGTCCCGCTGCTATGGCAATCCATAACAAGAAGCCAGGCAGCAGAGACAGGGGACTATTCTGCTTTCAGGGGAAAGCAAGAGTATGGGGAGGGGACATATACATTAGGCTGTTCCCATTGAGTTTGAATCTTCTGTTGGAGTTACAGTTTATGTCGAGAAGATTTTCTGACATATCTCTCCAATGGAAGGCTGCGATGTATGCCAGTGTATAAAGTTTTGCTTGCCTACAGCACTCGCTGAATAAAAAAATAAAATCCAAGACATGCAAAAATTCACCTATGTCCAAAATATTCTAAAATTTCAGACCATCATGTCCAATATAAGAAGATTTGTGACAACATCCAGCATCATGTGGCAAAACAATCAAGTGTTTATTAACACAGCCCAAAAAAAAATCACATAGCCACTATATAGGCATGTAGTGACTTCATCTCCAGTAGGTTCCCATTTTTTTTTAAAAAACAGCATATACCACACTGTACTGTTTTTTCCTCCAAATAATTACAAAAGGACACCCTTTTGGTATCCATCGGGTGAATGAAGCCCTTTTTTTATTTTTCCTTTTCACAAATGTATTGCAGTATAAACTGCATAAATGCTTGGAAAAAAAAACCATCAATTTCACTACCTATCCCCCCACTACTCTACCCACCCTCCCTTGCATCTGGAAAATAAAAAAAATTAAGAAAAACAAACTACGCAGTGAGAAACACCCTTTTTTTCTGAAGCTAAAGAATCCAACCATGACTTCCACATATTATAGAACTATTGCAATTTAAAATTTTCCAAATAATATATTTTTTCATATAGTAGAATTATTAGCATATATTTTTTCTATTCACCTTCTGAGGGGAATGTCTTTGAGGTCTCATATCTTGTAACAGATTTTCATGCAAGATAATGGGTCCTGTAGATAAATAAGGAATAGAGCTGTGGAAGCTCAAAAATATCGAAGAAGGTATTTTCTGGGAAAAGGGCAAGCTCAAGTACAGAGTTTGTATAATCAATCACCTATTGCCAGGATATATAGAACTTGTATCAGCGTCATAGTAGATGTATCAAGTCGGCGTTATCCTTTAAACATTTGGGGTAGTTGACATTTTCAATAACAATTTTGCTGTTAAGTATAGCCGGTGGGTAATAAAAAAGTTGCAAGAATTCCAAACTACGAGAGAGACTGGAGGATCACTTGTACCAATTCTACTCAGGATCTATCTAAAAGCCCTCGCCAATAACCCTGCTATTTATACTAAGCCGAGGATAAGTGCCCTGTAGAAGAGATTCATATATCTTAGACAATGAACCCCTAGATTTTTAGATTGTCCAAGAAATACCAGCAAATCAAATTGCAACATCTGTAATATAATTTTTAAGACTACACGTCTTACAGCAGACCTTATTTGTAAGGATCTGCGTAGCTCCACATTTGGAAGGGAAAATTCATCTTGTATTGCGTCAAAGGATTTACACACACATTTAGAAAGAGATCTGGTACAGTTTTTATCCTATATCGACTCCAGTTAATACCAAAATCTAGCTCACTCAGAGGATAAAGTTGAATGATTCCCCAACAATGGAGATGTACCTGTAGCAAAAGATGTAACAATATTTTCCCAAGATCTAAAATACTTCTAAACTTTGTGTAATAATATACATAATGGGAGTTTGCTATATGGATGAGTGGATAGGTGTCCAGATTCTAATAATTAAAAGGGTTCTGGGAATCTCTGAGGACCAAGGGAAGTAATAATTTCATATAAACCATGTGATTCCAAATTTATTCAATATTGTAGCTGTGATTGAGGTGATTTCCCAGTCTAAATTAATTTCAAAAGATTTAAATATGGAAGAATAGATCCAAATAGGAGCATTCTATAGAAAATACAAGGCCTTTGGCAGAATAATCATTTTTACAAGGTTGATTCTGGACATAAAAGGAAGATTTTATTTGTGCCAAGTCTTATATTTCTGTCTCATATAAAACAGAAGAGGAGTTATATATAACTTTGTATAATTAACTGGGTTATCAAAATAAATATACCCAAATATTTAAATTGGTATTGAACTGGGAATATTAATATAGTGGTTTGTTTATATTTATATTGGAACTAGTGAGGATTTATTCCAACTGATTTAAAAGTCCTGAGTATCTGCTGAAGGTTTCCAGTGTAGCTAAAACTTTCGGCAATGCCACGAAGGGGCTGGCCAGATATTTCAGGGTATTATCTGCAAAGAAATGTATTTTGTCTTCAATTTGACCATATGTAAAGTCATCACTGGCAGAATCATTTCAAATACATATGGCCAGCAGCTCCAATGCCACCTCAAATACCAATGGTGAAAGAGGACACCCCTGACGGGTACCTGTAGCCAATGAAAATGGAATGATATAGTATAATTAATTTTCAACTTTACACATGGATTGTGAAAAATAACCTTCAACCATTCTACAATTTTTTTCCCCAAACCCAATTTTTTTTTATCATAGGCAAACTGTTAAACAGAAGTCAGAATGCAGGACTATACTTGACAGCACGCGCACCCGAGCGCTGTCTTGAAGACCCAAAAACCAGGATGCTGGGCAATGTGAATGTGCTTTGGTATCTAGAGCAGTAAACCTTTCACCCGGGCAGACCATATTACAGAGAACATTGAGTGCATCAACTGGGAAAAAAAGAAATTCAGTGTCAAAATTAAAAAACTAATAGCCACATCGCCACATTTCCAGAATTGGTAAGAGACTTTCATTGTGTTGTACCTCCATTTGTCTACCTTATATCTGGTCTGAAAGAAAGAGATATGCAAGTAAATTAAAGGACACGTCATTGCAGTGCACAATATATATAGCTAAGTCACTTATTTTCATTTCTAGATGAAATTTCGTCATACTCCATAAATTACTTCCAAAAAAAGCAGATGTAAAATAAATCCAGATTATTTGCATAATAAATGCAAATCATATACCCAAATTCTTCCCATAAACTAGAAGTGCCCAAAGCTTTCGCTTATAGAGGGGATCTTTCACCTCTACACCAATCCTCCCAACACTTAAAGAGAACCTTTCACTAGCCCATACATGTGCAGCTGAGTGCACCATGTTATAGACACTGCTGCACAGACTCCGGGGCACTTGAAACTACCTGTCTAGCCTCCTCTGTTTTTGAGATATCGGTGGCGTTATATTTGGCGCTCGATATGTAAATTACCCCCTGTACTGTCAGCGTGGCATTTCTTCTCATGGAAAGGGCAGGGGGGCATGATACTTAGCGCCCTGACACTGTCCAATTAGCTACAGACAGTAGCGGCTTGTGCTGTGGGATCTCTCTTGCAAGTCTCACACAGTCTTGTCATTGCTTTTTTTGTAATATTTGTTTATTTTTTTTAGTTGTATTTAGAGGGAGAACAAATATATATAATTGTTTATAATTTGTATTTTTTTTTAATTTTTTAAATGAGCAAATTCACACTAAAATAAATAATGTAGTGAGTTCCCTTATTTGGTTTTGGTTGTTTTGGTATATAATATGTAACTGGGACAACAATTTGAGTTGGCCCTGGCGGTGAGTTTTTTGTTTATTAAATGTAATTTTATTTATTTTTTTACTTATCAATATCTATATATACTAGTCCTTCTCAATTAATTAGAATATCATCAAAAAGTTAATTTATTTTAGTAATTCAATTCAAATAGTGAAACTCCTATATTATATAGATTCATTACACACAGAGTGTTCTATTTCCAGCATTTTTTTCTTTTAATGTTGATGATTATGGTAACAGTTAATGAAAACCCAACATTTAGTCTCCCAGAAAAATATAATATTAAATAAGCCCAATTTAAAAAAATATTTTTAATACCAAAATGTTGAACCACTGAAAAGTATGTACAGTATATGCCCTCAATACTTGGTCGGGGCTCCTTTTGCATGAATTACTGCAACAATGCGGTGTGGCATGGAGGCGATCAGCCTGTGGCACTCCTGAGGTGTTATGGACCCCAGGTTGCTTTGATAGCGGCCTTCATCTCGCCTACATTGTTGGGTCTGGAGTCTCTCATCTTCCTCTTCACAATACCCCATAGATTCTCTATGGGGCTTAGGTCAGGCAAGTTTGCTGGCCAATCAAGCGCAGTGATACTGTGGTTATAACACCAGGTATTGGTACTTTTGGAGGTGTGTGCAGGTGCCAAGTCCTTCTGCAGAATTAAATCGGCATCACCATAAAGCTTGTCAGCAGAGGGAAGCATGAAGTGCTGGAAAATGTCCTGGTAGACACTGCGCTGACTCTGGGCTTGATATAACACAGTGGACCAACACTGTTTCTCAGTGGTCCAAAGTCCTGTTTTCAGATGAAAGTAAAGTTTGCATTTAATTTGGAAATCCAGGTCCCAGAGTCTGGAGGAAGAGTGGAGAGGCATCAATCCAAGTTGCTTGCAGTCCAGTGTAAAGTTTGCGCAGTCAGTGATGGTTTGGGGGCCATGTCATCTGCTGGTGTTGGTCCACTGTGTTATATCAAGTCCAGAGTCAGCGCAGCGTCTACCAGGACATTTTCCAGCACTTCAAGCTTCCCTCTGCTGACAAGCTTTATGGAGATGCCCATTTCATTTTCCAGCAGGACTTGGCACCTGCCCACACTGCCAAAAGTACCAATACCTGGTGTAATAACCACAGTATCACTGCGCTTGATTGGCCAGCAAACTCGCCTGACCTAAACCCCATAGAGAATCTATAGGGTATTTTCAAGATGAAGATGAGAAACACCAGGCCCAACAATACAGACGAGCTGAAGGCCACGATCAAAGTAACCTGGGCTCCCATAACACCTCAGCAGTGCCACAGGCTGATCGCCTCCATGCCACGCTGCATTGATAACACCTCAGCAGTGCCACAGGCTGATTGCCTACATGCCACGCCGCATTGATAACACCTCAGCAGTGCCACAGGCTGATCACCTCCATGCCACGCCGCATTGATAACACCTCAGCAGTGCCACAGGCTGATTGCCTCCATGCCACGCCGTATTGATAACACCTCAGCAGTGCCACAGGCTGATTGCCTCCATGCCACGCTGCATTGATAACACCTCAGCAGTGCCACAGGCTGATCACCTCCATGCCACGCCGCATTGATAACACCTCAGCAGTGCCACAGGCTGATCACCTCCATGCCACGCCGCATTGATAACACCTCAGCAGTGCCACAGGCTGATCACCTCCATGCCATGCCGCATTGATAACACCTCAGCAGTGCCACAGGCTGATTGCCTCCATGCCACGCCGCATTGATAACACCTCAGCAGTGCCACAGGCTGATCGCCTCCATGCCACACCGCATTGATAACACCTCAGCAGTGCCACAGGCTGATCACCTCCATGCCATGCCGCATTGATAACACCTCAGCAGTGCCATAGGCTAATCACCTCCATGCCACGCCGCATTGATGCAGTAATTCTTGCAAAAGGAGCCCCAACAAAGTATTGAGTGCATATACTGTACATACTTTTCAGTAGGCCAACATTTCGGCATTAAAAATCATTTTTTTTAAATTGGGCTTATATAATATTAAAATTTTCTGAGACAATAAATTTTGGGTTTTCATTAACTGTTACCATAATCATCAACTTTAAAATAAAAAAAATGCTGGAAATAGATCCCTCTGTGTGTAATGAATCTATATAATATATGAGTTTCACTTTTTGAATTGAATTACTGAAATAAATTAACTTTTTGATGATATTCTAATTCATTGAGAAGGACTAGTATATAAATGCAACTTATGAACACGGACTGCATGAGAAAAACTTCAGATCATTGTCAAGTAAGTAATACTACCTTGGAATCCGGGTCCCTGGCACTACTTTATGCTGTCCTCAGATAAGGCAGCATAAACCTGGTGACAGATTTCCTTTATTATGATACTTTTCGAGGCTCTTATGACATTTTCTGCTTTATTTTATATTGAAAAATAAATTATTTTACTTTTATTTAGCTTTTAAAGTGGAACTTAAGTTCCAATTACAAATTCATGTGTTTGCTTTATTAAAAATCTACTTTAAAGAAATCTGTCAAACTTTTAATTAACTTTGTGCCTTAGCTTTTTCCAACTGTACCTGTATCTTCTTACTTTCTCCACAGTTAAACATTTGAAAAGCTTCTACATCTAGTAGTAAATAGAAGTGTTAGCACCAGACTAAATGTTGTTCTCCGTTGACTGAACACAACTTTATTACTTCTTTTCATGTGGATACTCAGCTGACAGCATGTTTGATGAATTACTGTGCTTATGTGCTAGACGTTGTTGACCCACTAACCTACTGAAGCAGTAAAAGTTACATTTCTTTGGTCTACAGTTGGATGAGAAGCTAAACATATTATGTGACCTCCTTAAAAAACATTTACTATTGTCCAATTAAAGTCGAACAAAAAGTCTATTTTATCAGCTCTCGAATGATTAGGACACACTTTTTTGTCTTCTTTGTTCTATGCTCAAAGTAAGTTATAGGCAAATATAAAGACTATTATATACGATGAGTGTTTCATGAGTGCACAAAAGAAACAGTTCAAAGACAAGTTCAGCTCTTCTCCATCTGATAGTTAATTCAATGGCCACAAAATTTAAAAAAAAAACAAAAAAAAACGCAGTTTTTAAAGGGAACTTCTGTATTACACATAAATGTTTACCTTTACTTTAATACCCACATATAAGCTACAATTGTGTCATTTCATCCTTTCCTAGGCAAAGGATACTCCATCTCATTACTGCTAGCATGAGCACCCCATTACCGACAAAGTTTTCCTTTGCCAGGAAGAAAAATTTCAAGTTTTAAGGCAGCTCCAGCCCAGCCTCTTCGCAACCGTACTAACCTTTGTCGCATGGCTGCCGGTGTCCTGGCCGGAGGAGCAAAGCTAACCAGAGGTGGCTGGCAGAGTCTCGTGATGACCAGAAACAAAGAGGCTGCCTGGATGTCTCTGTCTCTTTATATTCAGAGGCAGCTTCCAAGTTAGTGTCTGAATGGAGAGAAACAGCTAGGCAGGTGACCGGGCATTAATGTTGTTTGTAATTGACCAGGCTGCATGGTGGAGCAAGGCTACTCTGGCTCAAGCCCTTATGTCCCACGGGCCCCATAACAGCTGCATGGTGTGCAATATTTTCGTGTTAACATACCAAGATACCAATTTAGCTCTGGGAAATTGTTGCCACAAGAAGCACATGCTATAATGGGCTTTATCAAGGTCTGCATCTATGTTGCGCTATTTTTTTGCTAAAAAATGTCAAGGCTGTAGAGGCATAAATCTTCTCTCCTTAACAATCTGCTATTTCTGAAGACAAGTCTGCAAAAGAAAACTGAACAATACAGAGAAAATGTCAGAGTCTCTCCCTTTGTTTTGAAATTCTTGTCTATTCAATCCTTCTTCATGTAAAGAGTCTACTCATTGACATCTTCATGTTTCCAATTTAATCGACTGAACTTTGACTTCTGGTCATTTAGAAAATACATTTTCTAAAATGTGGAGTATTATAATCTAGTGGCAAAAAATAAATAATACAAATATTCTTTTGCAATAACCACAAGGATGCAAGTCATGAGCGACAGATAGAAGTCACATTATCCTCTGAAGCATTATTTCAATGACAGGTAACACCTCTATATATACAGTACTGTGCAAAAGTTTTAGGCAGTTGTGGAAAAATGCTACAAAGTTAGGCCTTGTTTACACGGTGCTAAAAAAACCAGATGTGTAAACGCGTCAAAACGCTAGCGTTTTTGCAAAGCACTTTTCAAAGTACAGGCTTTTTTGCCGCATTTTTTTTTACGCATTTTCAGTGCATTTTTGGGCGTGGAATTAGTACTCTCATTGACTATGGGAATTAGGTGCGTTTTCAGCACGTTTTACGCACCAAGAATTGACCTGACGCTTCTTTTTTTACATGATGTGTTTTTTAAACACGCGAGCGTAAACAAAAGCATTGTATGCACTAAAATGCGTTCTCCCATTTATGTCAATAGGAAGCTTAAATCATGTGTCTGTGACGCCTTTTTCGGCAAGTGAAATGTGGCAAAAACGCGTCGTATACACGTCGTGAGAACATTGCCTTAGAATGCTATAAAAAAATAGAACTGTTAGTTTTTTTTATCAATTAACAAAATACAAAGTGAATGAACATAAGGGAAATCTAATCTAATCAATATTTGGTGTGACCACTATTTGCCTTCAAAACAGCATCAATACTTCTAGGTACACTTGCACAAAGTCATGGATTTTGTAGGATTAGACACAGTAATTAACTGTGACAGAAACAGCTGTGTAGGAGGCTTAAAACTGGATGAGGAACAGCCAAACTCTGCTACAAAGGTGAGGTTGTGAAAGACAATTTCATATTACAGATCCACCATGGAAAGACTGAGCACAGCAACAAGACACATGGTAGTTATACCGCATTAGCAAGGTCTCTCCCAGGCAAAGATTTCAAAGCAGACTGGGGTTTCAAGATGTGCTGTTCAAGCTCTTTTGAAGAAGCACCACAAAACTTTGTGACTGCATTACAGCAAATAGAGTTGTGGATTTGGTCTGAAATAATGGTGTCCTCAATGCTGAGAAATACAGGCAGATACTTATCCATCATGCAATACCATCGGGGAGGCGTCTCATTTGCTCCAAATTTATTCTGATGAGGGTAACGACCCCAAACTAACAGCCAATGTCATTAAGAACTATCTTCAGCGTAAAAAATAACGAGGAACCCTGGAAGAGATGATTTGGCTCTGACAGAGCCCTGATCTTCATATCATCGAGTCTGTCTGGGATTACATGAAGAGACAGAAGAATTTGAGGAAGCCTACGTCCACAGAAGATCTGTGGTTAGTTCTCCAAGATGTTTGGAACAACCTCGCTGCTGAGCTCCTTCAAAAACAGTGTGATGTTGTTTTGAAGGCTAAGGGTTATCACACCAAATATTAATTTGATTTAGATTTCTCTTCTGTTCATTCACTTAGTATTTTGTTAATTGATAAAAAAAAAAACTATTAACACTTTTGCACAGTACTGCATATAACACAGGATGCCCCATTGAAAATAGGGGATGGATACAGCTCCCCACCTATCCCATCACATTTTCAGTCCCCAGCATGGCTCCCCTAGCTTACCTAGTATACAGCATGGATCTCCTCTCATTCCTAGCCCCAGTATGTGTACCCTCTCATTCCTTGTCCTGAACATTGCTCTCCTATCGTTCCTAGTCCCCAGCATGGCGACCCTAATTTCTAGTCCCCTGCAAGGCACCCATCTTATTCCTGGTTCCCAGGATGGCTCCCTTCTAAAGTTCATTCCCTAGCATGGATCCCCTCTTGGTCCCCAGCATATCTCCCTCTCCTGCCTGCTTCTCAGCATGGCTCCCCTATAAATCTTGTTCCCCAGCATGGTTCCCCTATTGGCTCCAAGCATGGCCCCTCTCACATTTCCTCCCTCCTTTATTATGACGCACCATGGTGCTGGAAATTCTTCTCCTGCTGCTTCTGCTCCAATGATGTGGTGCAATGCTTGCAGCTTCTCTACCCTGAAGTGTCAAGCAAGTCTCCTTCTCTTGCTTTTTCTGGTCCGATGATGCGCATGTGAGTCCAATTTTTAGTCTGTGGTGTGGTCTTTTGGGGAGGTTTCACTGTATTTTTCTATATATCAATCTATCTATTTATCTATCTCAAATCGATCTATCCATTTATCTTTCTATCTATTTATCTATCTATCTATCTATCTATCTATCTATCTATCTATCTATCTATCTATCTATCTATCTATCTATCTATCTATCTATCTATCTATCTATCTATCTCAGGGCCGGCTCCAGGTTTATGCGGGTCCTTGGGCGACGCATACTTAGTGGGCCCCTTTGCGGGGGGAAATCATGGCGGCAGTAAAATGGCAGAAAACTTCACTTTGTGCCCCCATATAGAAGTTAGGCCCTGTTTATGCCCCCATAACGAAGTTAGGCCACACAGCCCCCCTCCCTGGGAGTGCCACACAGCCCCTCCTGCCTGGGAGTACCACACAGCCCCTCCTACCACGTAGTGCCACAAAGACCCTCCTCCCAGTAGTGCCACATAGCCCCCTCCATGGTAGTGCCATGCAGCCCCCCTCCCTAGTAGTGCCATACCGCCCCCTCCCTGGTATTGCCACATAGCCCTCCCTGGTAGTGTCACACAGACCCCCTCCAAGGTAGTGCCACACAGCCACCCTCCCTGGTAGTGCCACACAGCCCCCCCTCCCTGTAGGTAGTACCTTTGGGGCTCCCTCTAGAAGTGGAATCCCCAAACAGAGCATTGCCGACACTCTGGCCAGGGATTCCGCTTCACGAGAAGCCCCTGATGTTACTGTCCATATATGGACAGTGATGTCAGGGGCAAAACTAGAGCCATAGTAAAGGCTCTGCTCCGGTACTCCGGCTCTAAGGAAGCCCTTCACATTACTGTCCATATATGGACAGTGATGCCAGGAGGACAGAAGGATTCCTGAGCAGAGATGTAGAAGGAGTCCCAGGTCGCTTCTAGCACTCTACATGGGACTCCTTCTCTGCTCCTGGCATCACTGTCCATATATGGACAGTGATGTCAGGGGCAATCCCAGAGCCGGAGTCCCGGGCAGAGCGCTCTGCCTGGGACTCCTGCTCTGTTCCTGACATCACTGTTCATATATGGACAGTGATGTCAGGGGCTTGCCCAGAAGCGAAGTCCCGGAGCAGAGCCGCTTCTAGCACTCTGCCTGGGAGTCTTTAGCCAAGTAAATGGCAGAGTAGGGAGCTACCTCCCTGCTCTGCCATAGCGAACAGAGCTCACTCCAGAAGCAGAATCCCATCAGCAACACTCTGGCCTGGGATTCCACTCCTGGAGGAGCCATGCAGCTCAGCAACCGGTGGCCGAGTGGGCCCCACAAAGTGTAGTGGGCCCAGGCACTTGCCTGGGTTCGCCAGGTGCTGATGCCGGCCCTGATCTATCTATCTATCTATCTATCTATCTATCTATCTATCTATCTATCTATCTATCTATCTATCTATCTATCTATCTATCTATCTATCTATCTACCTATCTATCTATCTATCTATCTATCTATCTATCTATCTATCTATCTATCTATCTATCTATCTATCTATCTATCTATCTATCTATCTATCGGAATGTATATTTTTACACGTGATTCATGAGACGGGAAGCAGAGCTTTTGCTTCCATACATTCTCTCTTTGTCGCCCCCTCCTTATTTCTATCTAATCTATCTATCTATCTATCTATCTATCTATCTATCTATCTATCTATCTATCTATCTATCTATCTATCTATCTATCTATCTATCTATCTATCTATCTATCTATCTATCTATCTATCCCCATATTATCTATCTATCTATCTATCTATCTATCTATCTATCTATCTATCTATCTATCTATCTATCTATCTATCTATCTATCTATCTATCCATCCATCCATCCATCCATCCATCCATCCATCCATCCATCCATCCATCCATCCATCCATCCATGCATCTATCTATCTATCTATCTATCTATCTATCTATCTATCTATCTATCTATCTATCTATCTATCTATCTATCTATCTATCTATCTATCTATCTATCTATCATAGGTAAAGAAGGAAAGCAGCACAGTCTAGTTTCCTGGGTGTAAGCAGTACAAACCTTGATCCAAAGTTTCATAGTAATAATAATACAAAAAAAGATAAAATATAGATTAAAGTGCTGCAGTTCCTTATTTTTTTATTTTTTTATTAAATATATCTGTTTTATACAGTATATGACTACATCTAGTTATCTTTTTTTGTCGTCCTAGCAAATGATATACAGACATATGACACTTCCAGTCATTCGTGCTGGTTTTTACGTATGTGCATCCATTTAGCTTGCAGGTAGTATTGTGGGGTTAATGAACATGGAAGCCGTACTCTTTGTGTGCACTGATAACTAGCTAATGGCATTCGCCTGAAGCAGGTAGTAGAAATCAGTTTCTGTTTTTTCCCCAAATGAAACAGCTATTGAATGTAATCAGAACTCCGATGAATGCCAGTGAGGTAAATAATTTCCAGCTACATGTTCATTACATCCTAATTTGTGTATCATTTGATTGAAACATTTCAGTGAATTGTGAGATCTCGAATACTTCTCTACTGTATTTCAGTCATAGCTTTGGGAAAATCAGGAGAAAATAAAATGGAAACATTTAACTCATAGTTTGCCCAAATACTCGATGTTTTATCAGCTCATTGCAGATATCCAAGTAAACAATGATAATGAGGTAAAACCAGGGGCGTAACTTGAAACTTTGGGGGTCCCAATGCAAAATCTATCACAGTGCCCCCACCTACCATATGTCATTTATAATACTGTTGTCTTCTTATGCGGCTCAGGAACTTGTGGGCCCCCTCAGTCTGCAGGGTCCGGTTGTGACTTCTACCTCTGCACCCCCCCCCCCTTAGCTATGCCCCTGGGTAAAACCTGCAATTAGAAATGGAATTTAAAAAAGGAAAATTGACAGAAACAAAGAATCAAATTACATATTCTGTTAGATGAATCTTTATGCCAAATTTTATTGGTGCTAACCAATACATAAGTCTACAGTGCCATTTTTTTTTTTACCAGAGCTGCATTTGTAAATGTGCATCTGCAGAAGGGGAGAGCTGACTGTCAGAGACTCCCAATAGAGAAGACAAGGATGATTTATTAGGGTATGTTAACACGTAGAGTCAAAAACGTCTCAAAATACGGAGCTGTTTTCAAGAGAAAACAGCTCCTGATTTTCAGACTTTTTTGTGCCATTCGCGACTTTCGCAGCGTTTTTCACGGCTGTTTTTGGAGCTTTTTTCAATAGAGTCTATGGAAAACAGCTCCAAAAACGTCTCAAGAAGTGTCCTGCACTTCTTTTTCGCGGCCGTTTTTTTACGTGTAAAAAAATGCCACGAAAAACGCTCCGTCGGAACAGAACGCCGTTTTCCCATTGAAATCAATGGGCAGATGTTTGGAGCCGAAAAACGGCCGAAAATAGGCCGTGAGAACATACCCTTCCTGTTTTTGCCTTCCTAAAACCTACAAGGGTCATCTCACTAAAACAAATTGATGGTATATGTCTAGGATGGTCCTGATAGGCTTCAGAGTGACAGGAAGTCACTGAGTCGGTGACAGTGTGCATCGGGAACCGGGAAGTCAGCTGTCCCCGACAGCTTACACACCACTGTTGCTGATCAGCGGCTCATCGCCGCTGATTTTGGCAATTAACCCCTTAAATTCGGCGATCGATTGCGATCGCCGCATTTTGGGGGTTTGTAGCACATCGGCAGCCCCCATTCAATTGTGGGGGATTGTCAATGGTTGTGATGGCATCCGGAGGCCAGACAATGGCCTCCGGGTCTGACATGTTTGGAAGCCTATGAGGAGCAGACAATGGCTAGTGCTCATATGCTTACTGTCAGAGTAACTATAACGTCACACTGACAGTTGGAAAACATTACACTACTAGGTAGTGTAATGTATTCTAGCAGCGATCAGAGCTGGAGGTAAAAAAAAAGTGTAAAAGTAAAAAAAAAGAAAAAAGTTCATAAAAATGTTTTATAAAAGTGTAAAAATAAAAGTTATATGTTACAAATACAAACACTGCTTTTTTTCCTATAATAAGTCTTAGGATATGTTCACACGGCCTATTTTCAGACGTAATTCGTGCGTTTTACGCCTCGAATTACGCCTGAAAAGACTGATCCAATACGTCTGCAAACATATGCCTATTGCTTGCAATGGGTCTTACGATGTTCTGTTCAGACGAGGTGTATTTTTACGCGTCACTGTCAAAAGACGGCGCGTAAAATTACGCCCGTGTCAAAGAAGTGCATGTTACTTCTTTGGACGTTTTTGGAGCCATTTTTTCATTGACTCCATTGAAAAACAGCTCCAATTACGTCCATAATGGACGCGCAAAATACACGTGCACTTGCAAAAACTTCTGAAATTCAGGAGCTGTTTTCGCCTGAAAACAGCTCCGTAATTTCAGACGTATTTTGTTAAGACGTGTGAACATACCCTAATTATAGGAAAAAATTGAAAACATTAAACAAAGTACACATATTTGGTATGACCGCGTTTGTAACGACCCAATCTATTAAACTATAATATTATTTTTCCAGCACGGTGAACACTGAAAAAAAATAAACAAAAAACAATGCCAGAATCTCTATTTTCTGGTCACTACTCCTCTCAAGATATAGAATAAAAAGTGATCAAAAAGTCGCATTACCTGAAAATAGTACCAATAAAAACTACAACCCGTCCCGCAAAAAAACAGCCCTATTTTTTAACAAATATTATTTTCTTTGTAAAAGTAGTAAAATATTTTTTTTTTTTAAAAAACATATCAATTTGGTATCACCGTAATTGAGATTCAGAATAAAGTTACGTTCTCCTTTTTACCGCACGGTGAAAGACGTAAAAACAAAAAACAATGGAGGAATCCGTTTTTTCCAATTTCAGTCTACAAATATTTTTTTTTCAATTTCCCAGTACATTATATGGTACTTTAAATGGTGTCAATAGAAACTTCAACTCCTCCTGCAAAACATAAGCCCCCACACCGCTCTATTGACAGAAAAATATAGAAGTTATGGTTCTTGGAAGACGGGGAGTGATAAACATACAAGCTAAAAAGGATCAGTCCTGAAAGGGTTGATTCATTTCTAATATAAAAACATTTATGACCACATGTGGGGTATTGCCGTAGTCGGGAGAAATTGCTTTACAAATGTTGGGCGGCTTTTTCTCTTTTATCCCTTGTGAAAATTAAAAAATGCAACATTTTAGTGAACAAAAATGTTGATATTAATTTTCACTGCCTAATTCCACTAAATTCTACAAAAAACCTGTGGGGTCAAAATGCTAATTACACCCCTACAAAAAAATCCTTGAGGGGTGTAGTTTCCAAAATTTCACTTTTTGGGTGTTTCCAGTGTCTTGGTCCATTTAGGGCATTGCAAACACGACATGGCACGGAAAACGATTCCAGCAAAACCTGCGCTACAGAATCCAAAAGGCGCTCCTTCCCTTCTGAGCATTGCCGTGAGTCCAAATAGCAGTTTATGATCACATATTGGGTAATGCCGTAATCAGGAGAAATTGCTTTACAAATGTTGGGGTTCTTTTTCTACTTTATTCCTTGTAAAAATGAAAAAAAATCTATGTTTTAGCAGAAAAAAGTAGATTTTCATCTTCACTGACTAATTCCACTAAGGGTATGTTCACACGGGCTATTTTCAGCTGTTTTTCGGGCCGTAAACACCCCGAAAAATGGCAAAAAATGTGGGTGCTGAACGCTTCCAAACATCTGCCCGTTGATTTCAATGGGAAAAGCGGCGTTCCGTTCCCACTGGGCGTTTTTTACGTGGCCGTTTTTAAAAAGTGCAGGTCACTTCTTGAGCCGTTTTTGGAGCTGTTTTTCATTGTCTCAATAGAAAAACAGCTCTAAAAACGGCCGTAAAAAACGCTGCAAAAAAACGCAAGTTGCTTAAAAAACGGGTTCATGTCAGGGGCTGTTTTCCCTTGAAAACAGCTCTGTATTTTCAAACGTTTTTTGTTAAGCGTGTGAATATACCCTAGATTCTGCAAAACAACTGTGGTGTCAAAATGCTAACTATACCACTAGTAAAACCCCTTAAGGAGTGTAGTTTCCAAAATGGGGTCACTTTTGGGGGGTTTCGACTGTTTAGGCTCCACACGACCTCTTCAAACCTGACATGGTCCCTTAAATATATTCTAACAGAAAGGAGGCCCAAAAATCCACTAGGTGCTCCTTTGCTTCTGAGGACGGTGCTTCAGTCCATTAGGACACTAGGGCCACATGTGGGATATTTCTAAAAACTGCAGAATCTGGGCAATAAATATTGAGATGCGTTTCTCTGGTAAAACCTTCTGTGTTACAGATTTTTTTTATTACAGATGAATTTCGGCAAAAAAATTGAATTTGTAAATTTCACCTCTACTTTGCTTTAGTTCCTGTGAAACGCCTAAAGGGTTAAAATACTTTCTGAATTCTCTTTTGAATACTTTGAGGGGTGCAGTTTTCAAAATGGGGTGATTTATGGGGACTTTCTAATATATAAGGCCCTCAAAGCCGCTTCAGAACTGAACTGGTCCCTGAAAAAATAGCCTTTTGATATTTTCTTCAGAATGTTCGAAATTGGTGCAAAATTTTTAAGCTTTGTAACGTCCTAGAAAAATAAAAGGACGTGAACATAACAATGCAAACATAAAGTAGACATATGGGAAATGTTAACTAGTAACTATTTTGTGTGTTATTACTCTCTGTTCTACAAGTAGATACATTTACATTTAGAAAAATGCTAATTTTTGCACATTTTCTCTTTATTTCTCTTTATTTTTACAAATAAATATTGAATTTATCAACCAATTTTTTTCACTAACATAAAGCACAATATGTCACGAGAAAACACTCTTAGAATTGCTTGGATAGGTAAAAGCATTCCAAAGTTATTACCACATAAAGCGACACATGTCAGATTTGAAAAAATCGTGTCCACAATGCCAAAACTGGCTCAGTCCTGAAGGGGTTAAGGAATTAATCAGCAGAGAATTTTCTGACACCAATAAAAACAACAGAATTGTCTTCATCTTGACTTGTAGGCTTAGAATACTTTAATATAGTCCATCATATATTTGTAATAAGAAGAACAGTAATATACAGTGTATATGTTTTTTCTTCTAATGTGAATCATTTATTACTTGTGTTTATTTAGTATCTGGTATAATTTGACTTCATGCTGGGGATATATTGATCTGCTTTGCAGTAATGTGTTTTGAATGTCTTTGTTTCATGCCGCCTTTCGCTACAAATTAAGAAAAAAAAAAGACCTTGCTTTATCCTTAATAACAATTGTAATGAAATGTAATCTCTCAGACATATAATTCTGCAATTTATAATAAATGATTTTCTTTTATTCTTAATATATTTGCCCACTCATCAGGAGTTGGATTAAATAGCCTAGATCTAATGAAAATATTGTAATGCTTTGTTATCCATTTTCTTCTGCAGAAGAGGCCAAAATCATATTTCCGCTGTACCGGGAAACAATATCGATTTCATAAATCAGATTTTAATTTTAGCTTTTTTTCTCTGTGATTGGGCTGTGAAAATAGGAACACAAGTTTTATCATCAAGTCTTACATCTGTGAGCTGATATATGATTATAAAGTGGCATAAAATATATAAGAAGCCAATATAAACTGCAACTTTTATCTATTATATTTGTTTATGTGACTGAATATTGAGCCTTATATGTGGGAGCGATATTAGTAACCAATGAGGTAGAGAACTATGATTATATTTCCAATATCCTCTTTATTATATTTTATGGCTATCTACGATCCTTGGGCCAATTTCCATTGCTTGTTAACACCTTGGTGAGATTTTCCGTTCATGTATGCATGAAGCAGGCTCCGTAAACACAGAGTGCCGTTGGTTGGTTATGGCAGCCGGGAGTCCAGTGAAAGCCACTAGGTCTGCCATCTTGGTCCTTCCATTAGGCCCTGTCTAATAGGAGCAGGGCTTTAAGGCCATGTTCACCTTTAAAATAGTTGTTTTTTTTGTTTTGTTTCTTTTTAAGAAAAATGTCTATCAGTGTGATAAGTGCAACTTTCAAAGTACATTTTATTAAAAATTATTTTAAATTTTTGAGATACAGCTACTTTGTATCCTGTATACAGAGAAGCTGTATCGTGCCCTAAGACCTTACTCCATCAGGTCTGCAGAACTGACAGGTTCAGTGACAGCGGGTCTTGATCCAACTGTAATCAATCACATCTAAGTTCATAACTTAGATGTGATTGATTACAGGTAAATCCTGTGTGTCAGAGATAAGCGGGACCCACTTTCACTGAACCCATCAGTCCCGCGGACCTCACGGTCAACAAAAGAATAAAAAGGTTATGACTCTTGAAAAAAATAAAACTGGCCGCGGTGCTAAGAGGTTAACTATATATTTCTTCTATGGAGAGGAGTCTGCCACATATACTCACCACCCAATATCATAGGGTATGGGACCAATCATAGCTGTGTCCCAGAGGCGGACATAAACGGTATGGGGCCTAGGTGTAAGAACAGTATTTGAGCCCCTTGCTCCCTGTCAAGAGCTAAAATATCATCATAGAGCTCATCTCTCTGGAAAATCCTTTACCAATGTACCAATCTCTTCACTATATTGCAGTCTACTAGTATTTGAAAAAGTCACCTAGCTTTTCTTGGAAGCTAGCTCATAATAAGATGATGCCAAACAATCTGCACACTTTTAATACTATTCTTGTTGCATCTACTCAACAAGCTTCTTAACACAGAGCAAGCTAATAGGACCAAGGTCAGGAGTAGGGCAACCTGGGAAGAGGCTAGGGCCCGCTGCTTTTAGGGCTCATGGTGATCAGGGTAAACATGTGCTATGCTTTTCAACCCAAAAGGTACAGGTAGACGGATTTCCTACTATGACAGTCCTCAAAGAGTCCACATACACCAGTCCTGGAGCCGACTCTTCCTGATAAAACGCTAAAGAAAAAACTACCATCACTTATAATGGTCGTCAACAAAACTTGTCTCTTTCTAAGAAGCAAATTAAATATGGCTGCACTTTTTGTTGTCACTTTTGTATTATGGCCGACACAGCAACCAGAAAATAAGCCAATATCTCTGTTAGTAAAATAATCATAATTACCAAACTTTAGCCATGGCTCTAACTTCTGATTTACAAATACATAGCGAAAATAAAAATGTTGGTAGAAAATCCACTTTAATTGTGATTGGTTCTGTTTCTTAAATGTTCTCAAAGTAAATCATGTATGTTGAGAAATTCATATATAATATGATACTTAATACTAATTATACTTTAGTTAATTTGTTATTATCAGCTTGATTAAAAATATTCTATAAAATACCTAAAAAACATTGAACATCAAAAAGTAAAGCACTGCTCTCTTACAATACTCCATGCTGTGACATTGTTACATAAACCAGCATGAATTGACATATGGCGAGTACAGGAACAATTATGTGTATCCATCTGCAGTTCTGTATAATGTACTTAAGTAAAGTAGCCACATAATTACCTGATCATAGCATGCTACCCAGCACACCTATTATTATGGTGCATTACACTATATTATTACAGGTAGTTATTTTTAAATATAGTGCACGGTGTCTTTTTTTAATTGTTACTTTTTGATTATAGTTATAGGGACATTGGCGCCAGCTGCAATACATTCTGTACAATAGGTAATCCACTGTCAATGCTATTCAATATACTATGATATAAAACAATGTTATGTGTAATACATGGGTTGTATGGACACATATCACATAAGGTAGCTGACACTGATAATACTGTATTGGACAAGCCTCGTAAATAGGTCCGATGAAAAATATATACTTTATGGGAACAAACTAGTTAGAAACAGGAGGAAACCGTTGTGGTTAACTAAAACTGTAAGGGGAGCAATAAATGATGAAAAAAAAAAAGTGTTCAAACTACTAAAGCGGGATGGTAGTGACAAGGCATTAAATAATTATAAAGGAAAAAATAAGTGGTGTAAAATAAAAAAATAAAAAGGCAGCAAAGATTGAACATTTAAAGACTGAGAGACTTATGGCCAAAAACATAAAAAAAGTATGTATTTTTGTCAACTACAAAATTAATAAGAAACGAAAAAATGAATGCTTTGGCCCTCTCAGAAATAATCTGGGTGTAATGGTGGAGGAGGATGAAGAAAAGGCCAATTTGTTAAACTCCTTCTTCTCTACTGTATTTACACAGGAAAATCCAATGTCAGACGACATGATTAGGGATAAAGCAAATTCTCCATTAAATGTCACCCGCTTAACCCAACAAAAAGTGCAGCATTCACCAGGTCTGGATGGTATACACCCCCGAGTTCTGCAGGAATTAAGTACCGTTATTTTTGATATTTAAGGATTCTATCATGACTGAGTCTATTCCACAGTACAGGCGCATAGCAAATATGGTTCCATTATTCAAAAAAGGGTCAAAAAGTGAGCCCAGAAACTATAGACCTGTAAGTTTAACCTCCATTGTGGGTAAAATGTTTTAGGGTTTTCTGAGGGTATGTGCACACACACTAATTACGTCCGTAATTGACGGACGTATTTCGGCCGCAAGTCCCGGACCGAACACAGTGCAAGGAGCCGGGCTCCTAGCATCATACTTATGTACGATGCTAGAAGTCCCTGCCTCGCTGCAGGACAACTGTCCCGTACTGTAAACATGATTACAGTACGGGACAGTTGTCCTGCAGCGAGGCAGGGACTCCTAGCAACGTACATAAGTATGATGCTAGGAGCCCGGCTCCCTGCAGTGTGTTCGGTCCGGGACTTGCGGCCGAAATACGTCCGTCAATTACGGACGTAATTAGTGTGTGTGCACATACCCTGAGAGATGATATTCTCGAGTATCTCGATTAAAATAAACTGTTAACGCAGCATCAGCGTGGGTTTATGAGGGATCTGTCCTGTCAAAATAGTCTGATCAGCTTCTATGAGGAGGTAAGCTCTAGACTGGACCTGGGTAAGGCTGGGGATGTGGTGTATCTAGACTTTCAAGGGCATTTGATACTGTGCCGCATAAAAGGTTGGTATATAAAATGAAAATGCTGGGACTGGGGGAAAATATGTGTAATTGGGTTAACAACTGGCTCAGTGATAGAAAATAGGGGGGGTTATTAATGGTACATCCTCAGAGTGGGTCACAGTTACCAGTGGGGTTCTATAGGGATCAGTACTGGGCCCTCTTCTTTTTAATATGTTTAGAAATGACCTTTTTGAGGATTTACAGAGTATAATTTCAGTATTTGCAGATAATACTAAGCTCTGTAAAGTAATCAAAACAGAGGATAATAAAATATGATAGATAGATAGATAGATAGATAGATAGATAGATAGATAGATAGATAGATAGATAGATAGATAGATAGATATCGATAGATAGATAGATAGATAGATAGATAGATAGATAGATAGATAGATAGATAGATAGATAGATAGATAGATAGATAGATAGATAGATAGATAGATAGATAGATAGATAGATAGATAGATAGATAGAGATAGACAGACAACCAGACAGACAACCAGATAGATAGATAGATAGATAGATAGATAGATAGATAGATAGATAGATAGATAGATAGATAGATAGATAGATAGATAGATAGATAGATAGATAGATAGATATGAGATAGATAGATATGAGATAGATAGATAGATAGATAGATAGATAGATAGATAGATAGATAGATAGATAGATAGATAGATAGATAGATAGATAGATAGATAGATAGATAGATAGATAGATAGATAGATAGATAGACAGATATGAGATAGATAGATAGATAGATAGATAGATAGATAGATAGATAGATAGATAGATAGATAGATAGATAGATAGATAGATAGATAGATAGATAGATAGATAGATAGATAGCATAAACTGTTTTACTGCCACAAAGAAATAACTAAGTAATCTGCAGAGCATCTGCAGATTATTACAAGGCAAACGAAAAGACAAAAAAATGCATATCACACTGTGCAGTGTATACTGACACAAAATACAAAACATGGAATTTTGAATTTATTCCTTCACAAATCCCACCTTTTGTGCTAAATTAGATTACTGAATTACCCACAAATGGAACTTTGGCTACTTCCTTCAGCGAAGGCAGGGCTTACAGAAGTGGTTTTCTTCACGTGATTCACCATAGATCAGTGACCTAATATCTCACAACAATCTTTCATTATATAATAGAGGCCTCTTACCAAAAGCCATCCTTATTTTACAAAAAGCATAACAATTAAAACATGTTAGTATCACAAACAAAATCATTAAACATATAAGTGGTTGAAACAGGTAACTTAATATTGTGGGGGCTGTGGGTGGGAACCCTTTAAAGAGGTCATACCAATGATGTGTAGTGACATCCTGAAGTTGCGATGCCAAATGTGTTAAATGGCCTGCATTAATAGACCAAATACCTGTATCTTCTCCCCCTTGCTCCAAAGGCAGCAAGGTACCTGGATTCAGGGTGGTACATCTCTGGGTAGTCACCTGCTCAGGAAGAAGCAAAGCACATTGTAATCTCAGATGTCGAGTAGTAGACAGGTGTTTCAGCTGAACCTGTGTGAGTACTGCTGAAATATCATGGAGTGCGTAAACAGTTACTGGGTGGTTGGGTACAAGATCTGCTGCCTTGTCCAGGACTGCCTGCACTGCTACTATTGCCCTGACACATGATGCGGCTCCTCTGGCTACCGGGTCGAGTCTGACAGAGTAGTAGGCAGCAGGATGGTGTTGTTGACCATGTGACTGTGTAAGGACAGCGCTGGCATGTCCTTGTAATTCAGTCCAATAAAGCCTGAAGGGTTTGGCATAATCCGGAGTTCCTAAAGCGGGGGCTGTTTGTATAGCTATTTTAAGAGAATAAAAATTGTCCAGTGCCTCTCCTGTGAGAGAAAAAGGTTCAGCTTCATATAGTGGTTGCATGAGAGCTGAAGCATTACGATCCCAGGGTCGACAATATGATACTAGCCCTAAAATGGGTACGTAGGGCACTAAAAGTTTGTGGTGGGGGTATTGTTGAGATCACTTTCACCCTTTCAGGTGGTAGGTGTCTAATCCTTTGTGACACACAGTGGCCAAAAAATATTACAACAAAACTGAAGTTTCGCTTGTGAAATCGTACAGCCTTTTGTTGCAAAAACTGCAGTAATGACAGGGATGTTTGGATACACTGATCCTGGCTGGGGCAACATAATAAAAGATCATCTACATATTGAAGAAGGACCACATTGGGTCGGGATTCCAATCTTCAAGAACTAGGCCCATTGCAGCCGTATACATGCTAGGGGAATTCTGGGCATCTAGTGGTAGCACCTTCCATGCATATTATTTGCCGAAATGGGTGAAGGAAAACAAGTACCAGCAGTCAGGATGTAATGATACAGAAAAGAAAGTATTTGCCTAATCAATTACAGTAAAATGTGTGGCATTTTGAGAAATTTGGGCCAACAAGGTATGGGGATTTGGCACAATCGGGGTATTAAATACAGTAACAGAATTGACAGCCCAAAGATCATGTACCATACGATATTTGCCTGGTTCCCATTTGTCCGTCTTCCTTTTTGACTGGGTACAATGGGGTATTACATGGGGACACTATTTCAGGGAGGATTCCTGCCCGCAGAAAATCCTGAAAACTAGCAGAAATGGCTTCTGACTGAGCCATGCTCAAAGGGTATTGTTTCTTCTGTGGGAGTAGGTGGCCAGGTTTGAGACTTACAGTCACTGGTGGGACTGGAAGAACGTCTACATCCATAGGACCAGCTGCCCATAAGCTGACTGGTATCACGCTAAGGACTGTTTCCACTTATGATGGGGACAGACATAACATTTTAGACAACGGCCATTCATCCCAAGGGTCAGGATCACACGAGGCAATAAGACATAATTCTCCCTCTCCCCAGTGTCCTGTCAGCTGCACTGTCCCGTCTTCTAGATACTCTATACTGGCCCTGAGCCTCTGTAACAAATCTGCTCCTAATAAATTTACAGGGGTGGTTTCGCTAGTAACGATGCGAGTGACTACAGATTTGTGAGGACCAAACGAGAGGACAACTGGCTTTGTGAGGGGGGTTCTGGACTACTTTCCCCTCTACTCCCACACATGGTTGTGTCTCACCAGAGATAAAATGAGTGGGTATTTGACTGGCACTTACTAGTGTTGTGGCTGCTCCAGTATCAATGAGAAAAGGAATTGGCCTCTGCCCTTCTATGGATAGAGATACTAACGGGGTGTGTCCTAATTTAATGGGCAGGATTGAAGCTATTGTGCCAGCTTCTGGATTGCCAATTTCTCATGATTGATACCCATAATCCTCCTCATTCGGGTGATGCCTGCCCGAGTGCTGCAGAGGAAGTTGTCCTTGAGCTCATTCCTGTGACTGAGCTTGTGGCTGCCAATTGGGGTCTCTAGGTCTCTTTGGGGTATTACAATTTCTGGAAATATGTCCAGGCTTATCACAATTGTAACAAATTATCTGTTTTCGGGTTCCCCTGCCCTGTCTCCCTTGATTCTCATTCTGGGGGTAGTAGGGAGCCACTCTCGCTACAGGATTTTTCTTTCTTTGTTGATTCTGACTTTGTTCTACCCCCTGTGCCACTTTCATGAGGTCTCGTGGGTTTAGGCTCCTTCATTCAGGGCAGGCTACTCCTACAGCTTCTTTTATGGGTTTCTTTAACCCTTCCATAAAGGATAAATCCCTTTTTCTCCTACAGTTCCTCATTCCTTTCTCTGTTCCCATCATCATAACATTCATAATAGAACTTTCCTCCACATTCGATTTCCCTAGCCCCTCCTCTCTGTACTTCCTTGGACACTTTTTCCCAGGCATTCGCTTGCTTCATAAACTTTTTATCTTTCAACCATCCTCTATGGGTTCTACATACCTCACCCCATTCATTAGGGTCTAGTTTCCCTCCTTGTGGCATACCTACCCCATTCATAAATCTCAGGTATTTGACTGCATCTATCCCTTCCCTTTGTTTTACTATATCCACTGGAGAAACTCCCGGATTCTTCTTCTGGGGTGTCAGTGTCACTACATTGTCTACTGGGATAGGGCACACTGATAGATAATCACTTACTATCTATTCCCTACAATCACCCAGACACATACTTTTCCCATAATCACCTTGTCTACTGTGAGAGGGAAGACTGATAGATAATCACTTACTATCTATTTTCTACAGTCACCCACACACTTCTCTGGCCACAGCTTTAAAATGCGGACCGGGGTCTGTGACACTCACCCACACCCAGACTAATCCAATATAGTAACAAAACTCCAAAAAATAGCAATCAAAAACAACAATCCTAGCATGAGTGAGGCATGATCAAAACTCATTCTTTACCTAAAACAAATTCACACAACCGTTACAGAAATCAGGCACTTTCCTGAGGGAACAAGGATTAATGGACCGGCAAGCATTTAAGTCCCTCTTACCTTATGTCTCCGACTAGTCCCCGAACTCACAGTGTAGGGCAGAGAAGGTGCAGAGCAAATTTGTAAGAATAAAGGCTTCTTACCTTATGCTGCAGCGATGGTCTGAACGTTCCTGGCTAGCCACGGCATGGTGTTTGTAGAGTCAGGGGAGCACAAAAGTGTAGCTGCCGGTCCCTGTTCGGGTGCCAATTTCTGTGGTCGCAACGGTACCACTACGCCTTGATTTCTGTAGGTTCCAAATTAGAAGAAGGTATATACGAGCTCGGTGAGTCCATCACGCTGAGACCAAATTCTCAAAAGGAAAGACTCCAATATATTATCATATATCGCGTATATTTATAAGACACATAGAACAAAGAGCATAACTCATAGAGTGTAATCTGCAAAGGGAGAATCCCTCCCTCTGACCTTGATAAATACAGAAAAGAGTGAATTCCCTTGTACTAAGCACGTGATCACAAACATTTATTTTTTAAAAGACATACATGCTGTGTCATAAAATTAGAATAAAAGCTACTTGTTTCGACCCTGAACCAGGGTCTTCCTCAGGCTTGAAAAAAGTGAGAGGAAAAAAGAAATTTCCCTCCTTATATGTCCATTTTGACCTGGAAGCACTGCTAGGTCAAAGGGCTTGATTACAGTTCATGGTGGAAGTGTTTTGTCCGTATTACCTTCTTAACATTGATACAAAAGTTAGATATCAGTGAACCAGTACAAAACGACATATATACATTTTTAAAACAATAGTCATATAATACAAAAATTGTTTAGAAACATTACTTTAAAAATATTGCAGGTCGCATAATCCGTGGTCTGCTGCATGAGCGTCCTCGTTGTCATGGGGACGCTACTCTGAGATGCTGAAAGTGCTGGACAGCTCCCAGCTTTACGGATAAGCATGAGGAGCCCAAGGCTCCTGAAAATTTGGACAGCTCCCTCTCGGTTATAAAAATAATCTAGATACTGTGCAGTGTATACTGACACAAAATACAAAACATGTAATTTTGAATTTATTCCTTCACAATAGATAGATAGATAGATAGATAGATAGATAGATAGATAGATAGATAGATAGATAGATAGATAGATAGATAGATAGATTAGATAGAAATAAGGAGGGGGGGCGACAAAGAGAGAATAATGAATCCTTCTTCTATACCTAATATCTCCATTTTATCTTGTGGATGTTCTTTGTTTTTCAGTTTTGATAATGTTCCGTCTATTAGGAAATGAAAAAGACAAATTATGTTTCATTCCGATGTCATTATTTTTATTTGCCCTGACAGCCAAAATACTCAGGATGACTGGATAACACTATTGTATTTTTCCCTCTTTAAAAAATATGCTGACCATAAAAGTTACATTAGCTGAGATCTTATGAGCAGTCAGAAATATCTTTTATTTCTTACAAAAATGCAAACATAAGAACAGGAGGTTGGTAAGACATCATATTTACCATGCACATAGTCACCCATCCGTATGCAACACTGGCAAATTAAGAACCCTTCCTCTCCCTATTGAAATTACCATTGACACTCGGCTGAGCATGTATGTTTAGGGGGAGGTGAGGGGGATAGTAGCTGTTTGAACACATGTTCCTCCTGCAGCTCTCTTTTACGTCTGGCCAGCTTAACACTAGCACAGAGGCCAGGTAGTCGTAAATCTATCTGTCACAGACAAAATATGGAATTATTTTTTTTGTCCCTAGAAAGCAAAGGTATTAAGTCTTTTGATTTTCATTTGAGATTACTCAAGAAATATTGGAATTTACCAGAAGGAGACTGATTCACTAGACAAGCTTCAGGTCAGATAACGTAGTGTTAGGTATTAGAGGCAATCTACTCTATCATGGTCAGGGTCAAGCCAAGGACAAGAAAGCACTGAGATACTTTAGGACCAAGAAAGGGACCAATTACGAAGCAGGTCCAGCCCTAGGGGGGGGTGACCTGTACAGTTGCACAAGGTGCATTAGCCATTCCTCTTGAAGGAGGCATCAAGTATCCTTTTATTTTTGTATATTTATAAAAGAGTTTTTTAGCCTGCTCTGACCCCTTTTTGAAAATAAGTGTGCGTAACACAATTGTACACATATGTAATTGGTAAGAACTTTTATATTTGTATATCTACTCTGTAGATCGAAAAAATAGTACATTGGACAAAGTTCTGCGTAGGGGTGGACTCCTTTTAGGCTATATTCACACGATAGCTAAAACGGCCATGTGACGACTGTTTTATTTAACTGCCATCACACGGCCATTTTCAGAACAATGGGGTTGTATGGGTATATTCACTCTGCCGTTTTTTTAATGTCCCGTGAATGCTGGCCATCAAAACATAGGACATGTTATATTTTCAGCTCTTTTTAAGTCCTGGCAGCCCCATAGAACTTTAATGGCCATTTTTCACAAAGCCATCCAAGTGACAGCCGTTAAAAACTGATCCTGGCCCTCACAAGTGGACTGAATTGTATTGGCGTCCTTAGGATGCGTATACATTTGACAGCACTGGCGTGGCTAGGGAACCATTGGTTATCTTGCCATCATTGTTCCGCTGGAGCAGGCCTGCATTGCTGGAGAAGAAGATGGCGCAAAAGCGGGGACAGGTGAGTGTCTCATTTTACTGTATACAGGGGGTTGTGTGTCGCTATCTACAGGGAGTATGTGGCACTACCTACAGGGAGTGGTGTGTTGCACTACCTACAGGGGGTGGCATGTGGCTTTATACAGCGGTAGTGTGTGGTGCTATTTAAAGGGGGGGTGCGACACTATTTACATGGGCACTGTGGTACTATGTGTGCACTATCTACAAGTGACACTGGCGCGCAATCTACTTGGGTACTGTGTGTGGCACTATCTACCGTGGGCACTGTGGCACTATGTGGGCACGATCTAGAGTGGACACTGACACTATCTATGTGAGCACTGGCACAATCTATGTGGGCACTATTTACGGTGGGCACTGCGGCACTATCTATGTAAGCATTATCTACAGTGGGCACTGTGGCACTATATCTGGTGGCACTATGTATGTGGGCACTATCTATGTGAGCACTGTGGCACTATCTCCATGAACAACGTGGTGTTTTCTGGGGGTTGAGACAAAAAAAAAACATAAGAATGATATTCATCCATTTTTTGAATGGCCGTGGAAAACGCATGATAAACAGATGACAAACATCTGTTAGAAACGGTCAGACGGCCGGGAAATGGATACAAATTTGGAGACACACTGATGCAAAACGGCCATGAAAAACTTTTTGTGTCGTGTGAGTATAACCTTCGAGTTTTTCTATATTTTCTGTGCACACCACTGTCTACATGTCAGGTTTTAGTCTATTATATACAAAATAAACTTGACTCAATCTCTTATGCTGTAGGGAGAAAAACAAATTCACCTTTCATGATGCCATAAATCAGCCTGAATTTTGGCAAACAAATGAAAAAATATTAACCATATAAGGTTATTACAAAGAATAAAAAGTTTTTTAATCTGCATAAAGTCTTGTCTACATAATGTTTAATCCTGTATAAGCTAAGTAATTACACTATCATTCCAGCGCAGGACAGATTCATGAGACTATTAAGATGCTTAGCTTTATGTAGCTACTGTAATGAGGACATTTACATGTTATAACCATACAGAATATGTCTGACATCCAATCTTAAATGCTTTATTTTCTAAGGGAGTAAATAAATTTGCTAAAATCATTTTGATTTAATGTTTACCCTTGGATATCATAAAGGAGAAGCAGAAGAAATAATACCATTGACGGCAATACTTCTCTTATTTTATAATCATCGAACCCCTGCTAAGAAAATGCAAACCAGCTGTCTTTCTTAGTTCATAAATGTGTGTAAGTACATTTTTTTTACAGCCTTTAGGGACAGCAGATTAACAAAGAAATTAAGGCATTGAAAGCGGCTTCTTTACTCATTGGGAATAGTAGGTTGCGTGGACCCATGTTCTGGAAAAGGGCAAATCGGTGAGGGGGAAAAAAAAGAGAAAAAGGGGGTGGCTCTCATCTAAGATAATAATGTTGGGGTACAATTAACATTATGTGAAGGATAGTTATCTATGATAACTCACCTTATTGAATTGTGCAGGCTCATCAGAACAACTAAATTTTGAAGCGTGATGCGTCTTTGACTCTATGTTCCACAGTGTGCTAGCCCTTGGGGTTTATAATGGGTTTGGCTTGGCAGAGCTCCCCGTCATCAAGGCAGATCCTGTGGAAACAGAAAAAGAATGCATTTTGAGCGTTCTTGTGTTCACAATGATTCCAATGTGGTTTTTTTTGGATAGGTGTAAAAACAGTTTGTAATTCACGGGAAAGAAACTTTTCAAGTTTTTTTATTTTCTATTCAGAAATTAAATACATTTTGACCGTGCACCAAGGTCTTCATCAGGAATAATGAAGACCTTGGTGCAAGGTCGAAACGCGTTGTATTCCTGATTAGAAAATAAAGAACCTTTTAAAACGAAGTTTCTTTCTCGTGAATTACAAACTTTTTTTCCACCAATCCAGAAAAAAATACACTGGATCATTGTGAACATAGGAGCGCCCAAAAGGAGTCCTTTTTCTGTTTCTACTGGATCTTGACCAATGTTCAGAAGGGATTACTTAAAGGAGGTGTCTGGCTTGGAACCCTCATTTTCTAGTACTCTTTTAGTAAATTCCAAGTTAATAATAGGAGGTCTCTGGGGAGAATATATTAAGACTGGCGTTTCAAATGCTAGTCTTAAACTGATTTATGTAGGAGAAAAATGTGCTAACGTTTTTAAGAGGTGCAAACCTTTTAATAAATTTGGCGCATCTTTGGCTGTCCATGAGACAGAAATGCAAATCTGTGACTGCTATGAGCAGCAGTAAATTTGCACAATTACTTACACCAGTTTCTGGCATTATTTTGGTAAATCTGTCATTCCGATGTAGGCAGGAAAAGTAGAAAAGTCACAAATTTTAGCGCAAGCATGGCATGTGCCAACATTTGTGACTTTTGTATGCCAGAAAACTTGCGTAAAACTTTTGATATATTCCCCCCAGTGGCCCTTCCTAAAGAGCTCCCAAAATGATGGTGCAGTACATGGAGAACATATTGATTTCAATGGAAATTGTGTAATGAATAGTTTCTCCTGTGGAGGAGCTGCAGGGAAAGTTAACACTTAGATGTTCCCTGATCATTGGGGGTCCCAGCAGCAGGATACCCTGAGATCAAATTATAAACAAAAATGATTATCCAAAGTGAACAACCACATTAACAAACATGATGAGAACATTCTTTTAGATTAGCAATGCATAACATTAACGCAACCGTAATACAGAAGACAACAACTGTTAAAGGGGTTGTCCAGATTTGATGAACTGATAAATGCAATGAGAATGAAGTAGTGTTCCTTTAAATCACTAGGTGGTCCATGTAATGCATGGATGAGCCGGCTCAAGCTGTCATTTCTTTTGCTACTGGGCGAATTTGCTATGGAGGAGCCCTCATGTAAGACAGTGGAGGCGGAGATATAGATTTATATTGTCTTATATGAGAATATGGCTCCGTAATAGAAAATTCACCCACCTGCGAAGCAAATTTCGCTCATCTATACTCCGTATACCCTAATAGACCATATAGAAAGGAGTTGTCTAAACCACACCATCCCTGTGTATCTGGATGTCACTAAACAATTAAAGAGCATTTCCACCCAATACATACAATTGACCATATAGTAAATCAGAAGACAGTGTTACATAGTTACACAGTTAGTAGGTTAAAAAATATCTTATATTTGCAAACCAAAGTTGATCCAAAGGAAGGCAAAAAATCACTCCTGTCTGACATAGACCAATTTGCCATAAAGTAGAAATAATACGTTCCTGATCCCTTATGACAATTGGACAGATCCATGGAGCAACATTTTCCATTAAGGCCAGTAACTCTATATATTGTATATTGTATATATAATGCATAAGCCAAAGTTGGGTAATTCTTTTTATGTCACATTTGAATTAACTTCTCAGCTACTAGAGGTAAGACTGTCAAATTGTTATTGACAGGAAAGAATGACAATTGAGTTACAGGTTCTAAGAATCTAACTAAACCTTCATGGGGAACACCATAAAGATCTAGTGGAGGGGTAGACCGCATTGGACAATTCCTTTTTATCAACAGGGTCCTGTGACGATAAGTTGACCAGACCTTAAGTGATCTGTTGCAAATTGTAGGGGAAAGCGTCAGCAAGTGTTCAATTCAACTGCAGTGACTCTTCAGGTGAAATTAAACATTACACAGCTCCAATTGAAATCAATGGGCAGTCCATGTAATGCATAGACATTCCCGGTCCTCCAGAACTAGAGACTCTCTTTGTACAGTAGTTAGTCTCTGCTCCATATAATAGATAAGGATCTCTTTTAACTCTTTTAACTCCGAATTCCATAAGAAGGTATTGAAAAATAGTTTTTTTTATCAGACAATTCCTTTAATATTAATATTTTTAATACATACCTGACCATAAATTATATAAAACCTCACAAGTCTTTAAATTTATTGTCTACGGCTCTATTTACATCTTTGCCGTGGCTGCATGCAGCGCTATTCCTCCTGTCAAATCTGACGCAAGTGTGAACATATCCTTAATAAGATTTGGATACTAAAATATATATTTTTTTCATTTTGGGGTGGAAAAAGTAGGCCTATCCCAACATCCCTCAAACCAAGCTTCATTATATTCAAACTCTAATCACCCCATGCTAATATATATGAATCCTGAATCTATCAATGTTTTCTGTGAAGATGATTTTTCCTTCAGATGTTTCCTGCCACAAGTGACAGCTAATTACAGGTCACTAATCACTGAATCACATGTTCTTTATATCTATTTCATATCTATCTATCTATCTATCTATCTATCTATCTATCTATCTATCTATCTATCTATCTATCTATCTATCTATCTATCTATCTATCTATCTATCTATCTATCTATCTATCTATCGTATCTATCTATCTATTAAGTGTTAGTCTGGAAATTCAACTAGGTTTGTGACACATTGGGGCAGATTAATTTTTAAGGCTGCGCTAGAATTGTGTTGTATTTTGCACCAGAAAAGGGTGCATTATTGCCGCAACGATTTAACATTTCATTTTAGACATATTTCTGTCCAGAATGCACCATAAAGAACAGATATTTGTGCCTAGCAAAACACTTGTCAATCAAAAAAGGGGGCGCGGTTTTAAATCCTCCACCATGTGACAAAGGTGCTACAAAAATCTGGCACAAATTTCTGGCACAAATAAAGCCAAATCAAAGGTGGTACAGTTAGGTCAAGAATTATTTGGACAGTGACACAAGTTTTAGCAACACATATTGAATATAAAGTTATTTAATCAATATATGCTTAAAGGGCAGACCCTCAACTTTAATTTGAGGGTATTCACATCCTAATTTGAGGGAAGGGTTTAGGAATTACATGTCTTTAATATGTAGCTGCCTCTTTTTCAAGGGACCAAAGGTAATTGGAAAATTATCTCAAAAGCTATTTAATGGGCTGCATGGGCTATTCCCTTGTTAATCCATCATCAATTAAGTAGGTAAAAGGTCTGGAGTTGACTCCAGGTGTGGCATTTGAATTTGGAAGCTGTTGCTGTGAACCCACAACATGAGGTCAAATGCAAGTGAAATAGACCATCGTTAGGCTGAAAAAATTATGAAATCCATCAGAGAGAGAGAGCACAAATGTTAGGAGTGACCAAATCAACAGTTTGGTAAATTCTTGAAAAAAAGAGCGCACTGGTGATCTCGTGAACTCCAAAAGGCCTGGACATCCACGGAAGACAACAGTGGTGGATGATCGCAGAATCCTTTCCATGGTGAAGAAAAAACCCTTCACAACATCTACCCAAGTGAAGAGCACTCTCCTAAAAGTAGGTGTATCAGTATCTAAGTCTACCATAAAGAGATGACTTCATGAGATCAAATACAGAGGGTTCACCACAAGGTGTAAACCATTAATCAGCCTCAAAAATAGAAAGGGCAGATTAGACTTTGCCAAACAACATGTAAAGAAGTTGCCCAGTTCTGGAACAGCATGAAACTAAGATCAACCTGTACCAGAATGATGGGAGGAAGAAAGTATGGAGAAGGCTTGGAACGGCTCATGATCCAAAGCACACCACATCCTCTGTAAAACATGGTGGAGGCAGTGTGATGGCATGGTGGGGGCAGTGTGATGGCATGGGCATGCATGGCTGCAAACGGCACTGGGTCACTAGTGTTTATTGATGATGTGACTGAAGACAGAAGCAGCCGGATGAATTCTGAAGTGTTTAGGGATTTACTTTCTGCTCAGATTCCACCAAATGCAGCAAGGTAGATTGGATGTCGCTTCACAATGACAATGACCCAAAACATACAACTAATACATTAGAAGAAGCCACAAAATTCACACAAATGGATATTTGTGCTCAGGGGGCAGTAGAAAGAGAAAGCCTATCACTGATTGGCTGATGCTCAGCCAACCAGCGTTAGGTTTGATTTGTACATGCAGACTGGACAGGTACTGATTCTCCTTTTCCTCTGCGGCGCCAGAGATGTACACTAATGAGCGAGGCATCAGTGCATAAAACAAGTCTAGAGCTAATTAGCTGTGGTTCTGCCAACAAGCGCTATACTTAATTTCTGCAGTGCTCCTTCCCACCATTGCAGAGTACACAGCAATAAATCTCGGAAAGATGTGGTTTTAAACACCAGGCGGCAGCAGTTATTGTAATGTTGGTGCCTGGGTTCACCACTGTCCGCAGAGCCAATTCTAACTTTTCTGCTGCCTGAGGCGAAAATTGAAATGGCGCCCACCACATTTTTATTGACATCACCCTAGCTGTGCTACACCACTAGCAGCATCTTTCAACTCTTGCGGATGCGCCATTGCCTTGTACTGGCATGCGTGGTGCAGCCGGGCAGAGTACACCTCGCTGCACGGTGTGTGCCCAAGTAGTACAAGGCAATGGCGCATCTGAGAAAGTTGGAGGAGACTAGTGGTGATGTATAACTGTCGGGGATGTCAATCAAGCATGGAAAATTGGGTTTGGAGGAAGGACTATGTGACTCTTCAGGATAGCGGCACCGCCCATGACCCTTTAATGAGTAATTAGCATATAGCGTGCGCCGGTTTAAAAGTTGATTTTACCGATATTCTGCATCTGAAAACAACATACAGGGGAATGTTTGGAAATATTGTTAGGTCATGTATTAGCGCATGGTGGCGGTTCAAGGGTTTAAAACTACCTGACGGGTTTCCATTAAATGTGAATTGAAAACAATTCCATCTGCCCTGCAATTTTGTTATTATAAATATATTCTATATAATTACAGCATCAGAACCAAGCTCCGGCATATATATGGCTATAGAACCAAGCTCATACATATATACAGCACCAAAACCAAGCTCAGTACATATATACAAAGTTGTGCAACATGTAGAGGTAAAAATAGTTGGCACTACCTGTAGCTTGCAATGTCACAGACTTCTGTGCTTGTGCTCACTGGGACTTGTGGTTCAACAGCCTTTGTCTAGCGGTGCTCAGTGCGTATAAAAGTCAGATTTTGCAAATAACAATATGTAGAAGAAAAGACAGCATGGCACTCACCACTTGCAAAAAAGGCTTATTTTTATTCTTATGTTGAGGCAGGCAACACGGGATTAGAAGACAATAGAGCCGACTAGAGCATCTTGAGGCCTTGAGAAAGCGTCTGAAGGACATGAAACGGTCAGCTCTATTGTCTTCTAATCCCGTGTTGCCTGCTTCAACATAACAATAAAAAGAAAACTTTTTTGCAAGTGGTGAGTGCCGTGCGGTCTTTTCTTCTACATATTGTTACATATATACAACACCAGAACAAAGCTCAGTACATATATACAACACCAGGACAAAGCTCAGTACATATATACATCTCCAGAACAAAGCTCAGTATATATATATATATATATATATATATATACACAGCTCCAGAACCAAGCTCAGTACATATATACAGCACCAGAACCAAGCTCAGTTCATATATATACAGCTCCAGAACGAAGCTCAGTACATAAATACAGCACCAGTACAAATACAGCTCAATTTAGTGCAACCCCTGCCGTATAAGTTTGTACGGTGTAAAACTACAGCTCCCAGCATGGACCGAACAATGGTAAGGATATGCTGGGAGTTGCTATTTCACCCCAAAAAAAATCATATCACTCATCATCTCGCTGCAGATCATACAGTGACTACAGTACTGATTAGAGGCAGAATAAATGTCTACATTAAGTAACTCACCGGTGACATTTTAGATTCTAGTTGTTCTTTTTCTCCTTTCTTCTCCATCTGCTCCAGACCTCTATGATGACTTCTCGTGGCCACGGCTGATTTCTGCTGTTTACCGCTCAGATGACTTCAGCTTCCCACTATTCAAACATTTCTGCACCTATCAATGAAGATAAAATTCTCATGGTGACACACACCCCTAAATATAATAGTTCCATACACTGCTCCTCCAATAATAATAGCACCATACACTGTGTCCCTGATTATAACAGCACCATACACTGTGTCCCACACAAACACAGTGCTCCTCGTAGATAGTGCCTCCATAGAGTCCCCTGTAGATAGTGCCCCACATAAGGCCTCCCTGTAGATGGTGCCCAACATATAGCCCCCCTGTAGATAGTGATCCACATATAGCCTCCCCTGTAGTGTCCCACATATAGCCTCCCCTGTAGATTTTGCCACACATATAGCCTTCCTTGTAGATAGTATCCCACATATAGCCTCCCTTTTAGATAGTGCCCAACATATAGCCCCCCTGTATGTGGTGTCCCACATCTAGCCCCCCATGTAGATAGTGACCCACATATAGCATCCCCTATAGAATGTGATCCACATATAGCTACCCCTGTATATAGTGCCCCACATATAGCTCCCCCTTAGTGTCCCACATATAGCCTCCCCTTTAGACTGTGCCCCACATATTGCCCCCTCTGTAGATAGTGTCCCACATATAGCTTCCCCTGTAGATAATGCGACCCACACACGTTTAAGTGGAAAAAAAACCTTTACATACCTTGATCCCGTTCCCACGCCATCCTGTGCAAATGCAGGCCTGCTCTCTTCTGAGCAGTTATGCTTGGGCTGAACGACGGCGCTGATCGGCAGGGCAGAATGACTTGACCCGTCCATCAGTGCCTTTCAGCAACGGAAGTGGCACGATGACGTCATTGCGCCGCTAGAGTCGTTGAAAAGCGCTGATTGTCGGGGCGGAATGACTTGCCCCGCCAATCAGCACCTGTCAACAACAGAAGTGGTGCGATGACGTCATTGCGCCGCTAGCATCGTTTAAAGGCACTGATTGGCAGGGCAAGTCATTCTGCCCTGCCAATTAGCGTCATTGTAAGGCAGGTACAATTAGTGCAGGAGGGGGTGGCGGTGGTGGCGGCAGCTGGTTTCAGAGAGAACTGCCAGATGGCCAGTCTGGCGCTGTATAAAAAGCTTAAACGGACACAAATTTTTCAAACAACTTATGCTGATCTAATAGTACACCTGATTTAGAACAACTTTTTAATTTACTTACTGTTAAAATTTAGTTGTTTTATCCATGCAAATTCTGTGTGAAGTTTTTGCCGCTGGACGTCCACGGAAGACAACAGTGGTGGATGATCACAGAATCCTTTCCATGGTGAAGAAAAACCTCTTCACAACATCTACCCAAGTGAAGAACATGCTCCTGGAAGTAGGTGAATTAGTATCTAAGTCTACCATAAAGAGAAGACTTCATGAGAGTAAATACAGAGGATTCACCATAAGGTGCAAACTATTAATCAGTCTCAAAAATAGAAAGGCCAGATTAGACTGCCAAACAACATCTAAATAAGCCGCCCAGTTCTGGAACAGCATGAAACTAAGATCAACCGGTACCAGAATGATGGGAGGAAGAAAGTATGGAGAAGGCTTGGAATGGCTCATGATCCTAAGCACACCACATTCTCTGGAAAACATGGTGGAGGCAGTGTGATGGCATGGTGGAGGCAGTGTGATGGCATGGGCATGCATGGCTGCCAAAGGCACTGGGTCACTAGTGTTTATTGATGATGTGACTGAAGACAGAAGCAGCCGGATGAATTCTGCAGTGTTCAGGGATTTACTTTCTGCTCAGATTCCACCAAATGAAGCAAGGTAGATTGGATGTCGCTTCACAATGACAATGACCCAAAACATACTGCGAAAGAAACCAAGGAGTTTTTTAAGGCAAAGAAGTGAAATATTCTGCAATGGCCGAGTCAATCACCAGATCTCAACCCGATCGAGCTGCATTTCACTTGCTTAAGACAAAACTTAAGGCAGAAAGACCCACAAACAAGCAACAACTGAAGACAACGGCAGTAAAGGCCGGCAAAGCATCACAAAGGAGGAAACCCAGCGTCTGGTGATGTCCATGGGTTTCAGACTTCAGGCAGTCATTGCCTGCAAAGGATTCTCTACAAAGTATTAAAAAAAATTTTTTTTATTTATGGTAATGTTAATTTGTCCAATTACTTTTGAGCCCCTGAAATGAGGCGGCTGTGTAGAAAAATGGTTGCAATTCCTAAACGTTTCACAGGATATTTTTGTTCAACCCCTTGAAATAAACCTGAAAGTCTACACTTCAATTGCATCTCAGTTGTTTCATTTCAAATCCAATGTGGTGGCAGCAGAGCCCAAACCATGAAGATTGTTTTACTGTCCAAATAATTCTGGAGCTAACTGTATGTATATATGCAGGATTTTCTATTCCCCATGTGTTTAAAAAAGTGAAAAAAATGAAGAATACAAGTCTATAAAGCCAGAAAAAGCATTATTCCTCATGTACACACATGTGGCAACTTATTCTGAAAAGTCACCTGATAAGTTAGCTGCACTTTACATAATACCTATTATAATACCTATTATAATACCATAATAATATTAATAATGCTCAAATAATATATCACATATACACATTACAAATGCATATTACACACACACACACACACACACACACACACACACACACACACACACACACACACACACACACACACACACACACAAACACAAATGCACAGTGCAACATTTCTGCTCACACACCAGGCCTTCCTCAAGCAATATATACATACAAAAAGAGAGAGACTCTGTTTATATATACACACACTCACACACTCACTTGCTCTTAAGGAAGTAGCAGGTGTCGATAAGATCTGCAAATGATCACATTTTCAAGCACCCAGCTCCAATCTGTGGCATGTGGGAGGCATAAAAGCCTGATTGAAAGCAACGTTTTTTAGCCACATGAGACGTAAAAAAACGGATCAGGTGGTGTGGGATGATTGTGCGATGCCCCCTGTTCATCGACGTGCCAGTTATCGCCACCTGTCGCAAATTGAAAGGAACAGAATCCTTGAACTGAGGGACTTTTGTTTATCACTCCGGCAGATCACTACGCGCCTAGGCCGAGATGTCAACACAGTTCAAAGTTGGGTGTCCCGGAGGTTGGGAGAACAACAATGAACAGGAATGACAGCAAGAGGTGCACGTAGGTTATCCTCTGCACAAATTATCTGATTGGAGGAATGGCGCGTAGTGATCCATTCTATACTGCAAGTGAAATTGGACGTCACATCCCAAGCCTAGGGTGGCAACCTGTGTCGATACTAACCATCAGAAGGCGTTTGCACGACAATGGGCTATGAGCCAAACGTCCAGCTACAGGTGTTCCATTGACCACACGCCACCGATCTCAAAGGCTTTTGTGCACAGCAAGATGGCAATGGAGGCTGAAATGGAGGTCTATCCTCTTCAGCGATGAGTCCCACTTTTGTTTTGGATGCAATGATAGCCAGAGATTGGTCTGGAGACCACGTGGGCAAAGCCATGAAGAGGCCTTCGCAAGGGAACGTCACACCAGTCCATAGATTCACAGTTCTCACAGTAAAGAAGCCTTGTCGCCTCTGCAGCTTGAACCTTTTTTTCTCCAGACGGAGGGAGTGCCCCCTTGTTTTTTTAGGTGTTTTACATGGAACAGGATATCACCATATTTTTTGTATGTGCCATTCATATATTTATATAAGTTAATCATGTCCCCCCTTAGTCGTCTTTTCTCAAGGCTAAATAGGTTTAATTCTTTCAATCTTTCCTCATAACTTAGATTCTCCATGCCCCTTATTAGCTTTGTTGCTCTTCTTTGTATGTTTTCCAACTCCAGGGCATCCTTTCTATGAACTGGAGCCCAGAACTGAACTGCATATTCTAGATGAGGCCCCACTAATACTTTGTAAAGTGGTAATATTACATCTCTGTCCCGCGAGTCCATGCCTCTTTTAATACACGACAATATTTTATATTTATTTAAATATTTTTTAAACATTTACATTAATCTTCACACTTGGACTACACATAATGATACATATTTGGCCGTAACATGGTGATCTTCCTTATCCTGCTATGATTGCATTATTATTATTATTTTTTTATCGATCATAATCTCTTTCCTCTTGAGCTGTATCTCCAACCCCACTGACATATTTAAGACTAAATAGCCTGAAGTCATTCTCAGAAATTGTGCGATCATTTTTGTTTTTATTTGTTCCAGGATAAAATAAAAGCTACTGAATTGAGATTCGTTTTTAACGGATACAAAAACCCAACAAAAGTGTCATGCTGGGATCATCCTGGATGTAAAATTCTTAAAATACAATGAATCTGTCATTTCAGAATGAGCTGCCAAAACAAACTTACTCTGTTCAGTTCCTAACAAAGATTAATAATGGTGTGAGGTGATGCAGAGGTCTTGTGTGAGAATAATAGGCTTAAGGGGACATAAAAGTACAATAGCGCAATATACAACAGGGCATAATCACACAAAAAATGAACAGATATTCCGTATGGTTGTGTTATCTTTATGTTGTTGAGCTTGGAGCACAATGTCCCATGGGGTATGTAGCACTTGTAGAGCTGCTGCCTAGGGTCCTTCCTCGGTACCAATGGCCCAGGTTGGTATAAGCATTCGGGCTAGTAATAAAAGTGGACCTCCTGCCACTGCTGCTCGTTCCATTAGGAATATTTATTGACAGAGCAAAAATGTATATTACTCAAACTTTATTATATGTATAAAATTGCTGCGTGTTTCATAAATATACCAATTCCATCCTCAGGCATTACACAATGTCAGCATGTTAGGGTTAGGTCAAAGGTCACAGGTACTTTTAGTTCATTATAGTATAAATAACCAAACAAGAACAAATAGTTCATAACATAATAATTAATAATAATAACAACAATATAATAAACACATTTGGTTTTATTTTTATTTATTTGGCGTAAAGGGACATGCATAATTACTTCCAAGGGTTAAACAGCAATGAACTGGAAGTGAATGCGATCTTTGACCTGATCCTGTTTTTCCCATTTTTCTTTTCAAGAAAAGAGGTCTGCTTTTGCCACTACTCTGTGCGCGGGTATAGCCTACCTCCAGTGATCCACTTAAAACCTTTTAGGATATGAACCCTATTGTTTAAATTCAAGTTTATAGTCTAGAATTAAAAAAAAATACTTTATACTGTATATTCTCTCATTTATATGAACTACATTCACTTGCAGGGTGCACACCCCATTCATTTCAATATGGGGCAGAGTAAGCGGAGACAAGGATTACTGCAGCCCCTCGCTTTCTCCCTGCTGATGTCAGCTACAGTAGATAGATAGATAGATAGATAGATAGATAGATAGATAGATAGATAGATAGATAGATAGATAGATAGACAGACAGACAGACAGACAGACAGACAGACAGACAGACAGACAGACAGACAGACAGACAGACAGACAGATAGATAGATAGATAGATAGATAGATAGATAGATAGATAGATAGAGGCCCGTCCTTAAAGGGCCAGTGCGCGCACATCAGGAAATCATCATCATCAACGGCCCATGATTTCCTGGCCTATAAGAAGGACCCAACCCTTCTGATCCTTGCCTGAGCGTTGTTAGTTTATCCCAGTCTGTCTTGCAAATGGTCCCTTAAGTGTTTCCTGTTCCAGTTGTTACCCGTGTCCTGTTACCTGTTCCTGTATCCCGTACTGTTCTTGTTCCTGTGCCTACCAGTGTTGGAGTCGTGTCTACTGCACCTGCTGTCATTTACCACATCCAGTGTCGTTTGCCACATCCAGTGTCTTCTGTGCCACATCGCATACTGCCCTCCACGTCTGGCGCTACTTCTGCACCGACCTCCATCCGTGCTGAAGCCACAGCTACCATCTGGACTAGTTCAGGTACCCAAGCGTTACTATCTACTAGTGGGTCCACATACCCTGTGACCGTGACAGATCGATCGATAGATAGATAGATCGATCGATCGATAGATAGATAGAAAGTTTTTTATTTAGATAAATAGATGAATCAAAAGTACCCTGATTGCCCTGAAAAGTTATATATAACACAATGAGGTCTTCTAGGGCTGTATCCAATCCCTTTCAAGCTCTTCAATGCCAAGACAGCATTAGTAATGTCAAAGTGACAGCAACATAAACAGCTATGGGTAAACGTATGGTAGCCGGTGGTAACAAACAGCCTGTTAAAAAACACACTGCACTGTCAGATTTTTCAAATGGAAACACGATCCAAAAATAATATTTTTTTGATGGCAGGTTCCTGCGAGTGTTGTACACACACAATGGTATCTGAATAAGCAATGGCTTTTTAAGAAGCGGTTCGTGACATCTGTTTTAGAATGCAGCAGCAAGCTATCAGCACCAGGATTAATATTATTCAAGCAGATTTGTGAAAGATGTGCAGATTGCTGATTAATAAATTATTGTAGGAATTGTATAGTTGCCGCAGCACTCACTCACAGCAATGGCTGCCTGTGCCTGTCTAATTAACACACAGACACTGACTGACTCCTATTCCTCTCTAGAATCTGTCTCTTTATTGTAAATCTATCTATTCTTTTCTCATCATTGTTTCATACCTATACCCCTCATGATTGGCTGTGCTAGAGGGAGGGCTGACAGTGAGTTCTATGTCTTCTTGTCTTCCTATGATCTGTAAAATGCAGCCACTATTTTGTGTGGGACGAATCCAAAAAGTTTTGGATTTGCTAAAATCCAAAACTTTTGGGAAATTTGCAACGAATTTGATGTGTGTAGAATCGTTTCGCTCATCTCTACTTGCCACTTTTGACCATCCTTTACAGTTTATATATACATTGTAGATGTATTCTACATAAAAAGTTGAGTGACGTTGTAGATAATTCCTTATCTTCTACTGATCCTGAGTAACAACCTGAATTATACCCCATAGCTGCATTCACAATTCTACTGGTTGTTAATGGAAACAGTTAATACATATCCCCAACAGCTATGCTGAGTTCCTATAAAGCATGGGAACAGTGTTTCTTCAACAATAGCTTTCAATACAGTGCCTGGTTTAAAGATGACACTTCTCAGAATGCAAATCAACATCAAGCTCTTGTAGTTTGTACCGTTTCAGCTTTGAAATCTGCAGAATTGTAAATGCAGCTGTGGAGAATAAAACAGAATGTAACTCAGGATCAGTTAAATACAACACAAAAAAACAACATATCGATCTGTTTTTGTGATAATTTTTTTTTAGGCACTCCCCAAGGAAACAATTCAAGCTGCAGCGTGAAACAGACCCCTTCACATCCTTTCTGACTAATGGCTGAGGGGGGGGGGGGGGTCAGGTGATGAGCCATGTGATTGGCACATCTATGGCCAGGGGAAAAACTAAAGTCGGTTGCAGTCGAACCCAGACCCTGGAACCCATATGAGTATTTAATAGGTGGCCTGCATTGGTATAAGGTCTAAGCACTAGTCGTGGAGGGATGATATGGAGACCAGGAACTATTTGGCAACTAAAAGTCCCTTTACACATGACCGCAAAGCAAATGGCAGTACAACACTTCTAAGCAGATATGAAAGGCACAGTCTCTTAAAATTTGGCACAACTTTGGTTTGCAACTTGGTTCAGACAATGATGGTTCAGACAATGATGGGTGCTCACCATTCTAGATGCAGGACAGCATTGGCACTCCTCCCTGATACAGGGGTACATCTACTTTAAATGCAGGCCTTTTACTTGACCCCTGGTGTTGGCTATTAGGCATGTGAGGAGGCAATCCTCCCACAGCAAGAGACGTGGGGAGGGTTTAGCACATAACCAGCCGATCTCCACGGACCCTCACTGGCATTCAGGGCCCATATGTAGCACTGGTGCGCTCTGACATTTCAGCAACACCTCTTCTATACAATGGACTGCAGCCCGCGTACTGAACCCACTTAGGACCTTATAAGGACTAAACAAAGGCCCCAGCTTTTTATTACGCCACCTGGTGTTCTTTTGATTCCTTCTCAGAATTTCCACCTAATGTGTTCAGTGTAGGTGGGAAGAAGCCTCTTCTAGTGGGCCAATTCTTAGTGGCTGGACTGCACAATAGATGCAATCCCTCTGCCGCACATGTGCATAAGGATCCGGTGGCGGTGAGACTGAGCTACTGAGCATGTGTGATCACCAGCACTGGACTCATTAGGTGGGTAGTCTGAGAGGGAATAAAGCATACACAAGCGGGGGCGCCATAACAATCATGTGATAGCATTGTCTAGATACAAATATTAAAAATAATTCCAATGAATTAAATCACAGAGAAACTTGGGACAAATATTTTCCATTTTCCTAAAATATCTCTATTTCGACCCAAAGATAAAGAGGACTTAAATATTTGTATCCTTCATAAATTAAGATCTTTACCAAAATAGTTGAATTGAACTAATATAAAATAAAGATATCACAGACGCTGTACATTGCTAACCATAATTGTCAAAAAAATCAATGCAAATGGTGTTCAAAGTTTAACGTAAATTATTTTAGCGGCTTCAGTGGCAAGAACAACATTTCCGAGATAACATTTGTGATTCATCGCCTGCCACTAGCAAATGAGATCACTAAAAACATAACTGCATTAAATGCTGTGATGGGACATAATTATTGGGGTAATTGGATACAAGTATTCAAAACAACGTAACGGGTTTAGACATCAGTGTTTATTAACATGCCAAATAAAAAGGAAAATACGCCTGAAAGATAAGATTTACATAATGCATTACTTGTAATAAACAGGAAAACAAATGTCTGGAACCAAATGATTGTTTGAGATAGAAAATTCTTTTTAATAGGAAATAACCTTTGAGATTGGCATCATCCCAGTTCAGAGACTTTTCGGAGATATGAAATCATGACATCTGATTACTTTGACCTTTTTTATACACTTCAATTGGATGACTAGTTGTAGACCGGGTGTACATAGTGAAGGGAGTTACTCCTTTTTGGAAAAAAAAAAAATACTCGCCCTCTTCCTGGTGCCAGTTTGCTCCACAAAAGCCCCATATGCCAAAACGGTGTCCTCCACTAATACTACCATGCTTTACAGAAGAGTAGGGCAGTGGCAGATTCGTCTCAGATTCCTCCATCCTTGTGTAAGGATCTTACCTGTCCGTTCCTCTGCGCCATCCTGTAGGTCCAGTCACATCTTTACTCTAGGCTTCCTGTATTAGGAAGTGGGGCCACCAAGGATTTGGGTTAGCACTTGCTCAGTACAAAGTTAAGGGGATTTGGATTAAATTAAGGGTTTGGTGTTATTTTTCGAAAAGCTATGTCTAGCCATACATTTCCAGGGTAGTGACCGCTGCAGGAGAAATGTAGTCTTGTATGCGGGCAATCAAAAGAAGGGCAGAACATTTAATACATGAATGGCTCAACTCCGCCATAGGGACCCCCTTCATTAAAGTTTATGTGCCATAATTGGCCAGTTCTGGGTCCAGCAAAGTACCAAGATACTACCTAAATTTGTTGGAAAAAGGGGTTCTAAAGGTTAAAGGCTATGGGCACCTTTGCACTAAAACATATTTTATTGGTCAGTTGCAAAATTCACGCTGTCTGCCAAGCGCTAAAAATAACAAGTTAACTTTATTGTACGGGTCAGTTCAAATCTGGCGATACCTAATAAGTATGGGTTCATTCACGTTTTAGTACTTTTCCACAATAAAAACATGTTTTGTAGAAAAACTTAATTTTTGTGTCACTGTATTTCAAGATCAAGAACTTTTTTATTTTTCCGTCAAACTAGGCGTATGATGGCTTGTTTTTTTACACATAATTTATTGATTCATTTTTATAAACTTTTTGGGGGTGAAATGCAAAAAAAAGCAGTAATTCCACCATTGTTTTTTGTTTTTTTTGCATCCCCCCCCCACTGTTTAGCTCACAGTAAAAATAACAAGTTTACTTTTTTTTAAACTATTTTTGATAAAAAAAATGTTTGTTTTTTTTTCTAAGAAACGTTAATAAACTTAATTGTACTATTTTTTTTGTTCTCCTAAGGGAATTTGCAGCAGCGATCGTTTGATCTCTTAAATAATGCTTTGAGATACATAGTATTCTAAAGCATTATTGCCTATCAGTGCTATACTGATAGGCAACCTATTAGGTGACATAGCCGAATAAGCAGTTGCTTATGGCAGAACCCGGGGCCTAGTAAGGCATCAGACTCCCGCGATAGCATTATGGGGCGCCAATGGGCTGACAGAGGATGCCCTCTCCCCCTGTCAAACACCTTAGATGCCCTGGACGCTATTGACCGCAGTATCTAAGAGGTTAAACAAACTTTATTGGTCTCCAATGAGTGCCCTGTGAATAAGGCTGTTAGCAACAGCCTGGGCACTGGGATTATACAGCGCATATTGTATCCATAGAAAGGCGGAGCATTAAAATGGAACCTGTCACATTGAACAGGCAGATTAGATTGATATATAATTTTGTGGGAAAAGATTCAGTATAACTTGTACTTTATTAATTTAAATCCATGTTTACTCGGGGCTTATGAGTCCAGTGGGCGGTCTCACTCAAGAATTGATAGTCATCTCTATACAAAAAAGACTGTCAATCATTGAATGACTCCACCCACTGGACTCATTTATGGCATTAAAGTTTATTAACGCCATAAATGACAAGTACTACTGAATCCTTTCCCCAAAAAAAACTATACATCAATCTGCTTAGCTCCTCCCATTCTATAACATGTTGCCCGCAGATAGAGCGGGATGTTCAATGTGACTGGTTCATTTTAAAGGAACAGTCTCTACAAAACTGATACACTGTGTTATGCCTAATACAGGACCTGAGGGGCGGTGCAGGACACAGGGATTCATTCTTCTGTGTTCTATGAGTCCCTGTGTCATGCAGCGCCCCCTTCAGGCCCTGCACTTGGTATAACAGTGCATCAGTATTCCTTTAATATGTTCTAATAAAATCACATTTAATATCTTGACAATGAACGCAATGTATTATTATGTGACATTATTAATGGGTAGTTCGTAAACTGAATATATCATTTAGAAATATAGTGGAGCTGAGTTTGTCATTTAACACAACTCATCCCGTTATTGCATCATAACTACTTATTCGTGGTTTTCCATCTATCTTGTAATATAAAATGTCTGAGTACAGGTGTAAATTATGCAATAAATAGAAATCCTTCCTGTACATGAAACAAGCAGCAGAAGGAGACTTGGACACAGATGGCTTTATCTACAGTCAGGCTCCAGGCGTACACTCTCTAATTCATTCACATGATATCAAAAGGCAGATTGATGATACCAATTCAGAAATGACAGACAATCAAAGACATAACGCACACAAATTCATTTTGGTGTCATTTATATTTATGTAATTATTGCTACAAAAGAATCAATGTGTATTCCAGTGTAGAGCATATATCAACTCAATAACTACTGGCTATTTATACTTCCACCATTCGTTGGATTTTTCTATGTTTTAATCTGTATTAGGATTTATTTCTGTAATTTTTATAGTATTTTATTACTATCAGATTTATAACAATGATTAATAATTGTTGCCGTGGTCATTTTTGCAAAAGTGAAATTTTTTTTCAAATGAATTTCTTCAAAAACAAGATCCTAGACACTGAGTCTAATTTAAAATCAAGGGCGGTGGCGCCACTGAAACTAGCTGCCGCCACCCCCTCCTGCATTAATTGTACCTGCGTCTATAGGACGCAGATACAATTACATGCATAAGAGCTGAATGGCCTTACAATGACACTGATTGGCAGGGCAGAATGACTTGCCCTGCCAATCAGCGCCTTTCAAAGATGTTAGCGGCGCGATGACGACATCACACCCCTTTCATTGTTGAAAGGCGCTGATTGATGGGGCAAGTCATTCTGCTCTGCCAATCAGCACCCTTCAATGATGCTAGCGGCGCAATGACGTCAATGCGCCTCTTCCATTGTTGAAAGGCGCTGATTGGCGGGGCAAGTTATTCTGCCCTGCCAATCAGCACTTTTTAACGACGCAAGCGGCATGATGACATCATCACGCCACTTATGCTGTTCAGCCCCAGCAGACGTGCTCAGAAGAGAGCAAGCCTGCATTGATGCAGGACGTCGCAGGAACAGGATTCAAAGGTGAGTATGTAAAGTTTTTTTTTCCAATTAAAAGTGTGTGGCATTATCTACAGGGGGGCTATATGTGGGGCACAATCTACAGGGGAGGCTATATGTGGGACACTATCTACATGGGGGCTATATGTGGGGCTTTATATACAGGGAGAGCTATATATGGGGCACAATCTACAGGGGGGCTATATGTAGGGCACGACCCACAGGGGAGGCTATATGTGGGACACTATCTACAGGGGAGGCTATATGTGGGGCACTATATACAGCGGGCTCTATATGTCGGGCACTATCTACAAGGGGCTGTATGTGGGCCACTATATACAGGGGGATCTACGTAAAGCACTATCTAAAGGGCGATCTATGTAGGGCACTATAAACGGGGGGCACTACTTACAGGGGGCTCTATAGGGGCACTTTCTACAGGGAGCACTGTGTATGTGTGGGACACAGTGTATGGTGCTATTATAATTAGGAACACAGTGTATGGTGCAATTTTATTCAGGGACACAGTGTATGGTGCTATTATAATCAGTGACAGTGTATGGCGCTATTATAAATAGAAGTGCAGTGTATGAAACTATTATATTTAGGGGTACAGTTTGTGGCACCATGAGAATTTTATCTTCGTTTGTAGGTGCAAAAATGTTTGAAAAGTGAGAAGCTGAAGACATCTGAGCGGCAAAAGGCAGAAATAGGCTGTGGCCGGGAGAAGTCGTCATAGAGGCCTAGGCCGGATGGAGAAGAAAAGAGAAAAAGAACAACTAAAATATGAAAAGACGTCACCAGTGAGTCACTTAATGTAAATGTTTATTCTGACTCTAATCAGTACTGTAGTCACTGTATGATCTGCAGCAAGATGATGGGTGGTATGATTTTTTTTTTTGTGAAACAGAAACTCCCAGCATATCCTTACCATTGTCCGGGCCATGCTTGGAGCTGTAGTTTTACGCCGTACAAACCTATATGGCAGGAGTTGCACTAAATTTAGCTGTATTTGTGGGGTTGTATTTATGTATTGAGTGGTGCTGGTGTTGTATCTATGTACTGAGATTTGTTCTGGTGTTTTATATATGTACTGAGCCTTGTTTTGGTGCTGTATTTATGTACTGAGCTTTTTTCTGGTGCTGTATATATGTACTGAGCTTTGTTCTGGTGTTGTATATATGTACTTAGCTTTATTCTGGTACTGTATATATGTACTGAGCTTTGTTCTTGTGCTGTATATATGTACTGAGCTTGGTTCTGGTGTTGTATATATGTACTGAGCTTGGTTCTGGTGTTGTATATATGTATTTACCTTGGTTCTGTATATATGTACTGAGGTTGGTTCTAGTATTGTTTATATGTACTGAGCTTGGTTATGGAGCTGTGTATGTCAGAGCTTGGTTCTGATGCTGTAATTATATAAGATATATTTATAATAACAAAATTGCAGGGCAGATGGAATTGTTTTTAATTCACTGTATATATTTATTGGGAACCAGTCAGGCTGTTTTAACCACTTGAACCGCCACCATGCGGTAAGATATGACCTGGCAATATTTCCAAACGGTCCCCTGTATGTTTTTTTCAGATGTAACAAAATCTATAAAATCAACTTTTAAAACGGCGCACACTATATGCTAATTACTCATTAAAGGGTCATGGTAATTCTATCCTGAAGAATTACATAGTCCTGCCTCCAAACCCAACTTTCCATATTTGATTGACATCCCACCTTGCTGTTATACATCACTACCAGTCTCCTCCAACTTTCTCGAATGCGCCATTGCCTTGTACTACTTGGGCATGCACCGTGCAGCGAGGTGTACCCTGCCCGGCTGCACCGTGCATGCCATTACAAGGCAACAGTGCATCCGCAAGATTTGGAGGAGGCTGTTACTGATGTAGAACAGCCATGTTGATGTCAATCAAAATCTGGGCGGCGCCATTTCAATTTTCGCCTCAGGTAGTAGAAAAGCTAGAATCGTCCTAGAGCTCATCCCTATTTAAGTGACTAGGGCTGAGCTGCAACACCAGACACAGCCTATAGATAATAGTGGCGCTATTTCTGAAAAGTAAAAACCAAAATGGGACTAAGCTGCAATGCTAGAAACAGCCTATGAACCAGAGTAGCACTCTTTTTTAGAAAAAAGTAGACTAGAGCTGGCATTGTTACTGAAAGAGAAAAAAAACTGAATTGAACGGAGTCGCAATACCATAAAAAGCTTATGGTCAATAGTAGTGCTGTTTTTTGAGAAATAAAAAAGCTGAGCTGTAATACCAGACACAGCCTATAGACAATAGTGGCGCTGCTTCTGAAAAAAAAGCAGCCATGTTATTTCTATTCTCCTACACACCTTGAGCAAAGTTGTAACACATGCATTGTCAATGACATTAAACAGTTATAAGAAACAAAGTTTTGAAAGCAAAATTTTTATTCAATCCATGCACTTCAGATATAATGAAAAAAGATATTTCCGATTTTTCCAACAAGCTGTCCTATAGCAGCGCTCTGCGGGGTGCTCTATTTAATGACGTGATAAACCGGGTTATTGATTTAATTTTCTTTTAATGTAATATAAGCCTGTACATAAAAGAGAGGATTTGTCGGGGCGATCTGTAAAATATGAATACAATGGTTATTTGGTATCTTGAAGAAGCTGATTATATAAATAGGCCAGTACTTGAAAATAAACCCATGCTATGAATGCAATTAAGATTCCCAGTCGACTAGTTAATTATCTCTTGAGGCTCAACCATGAAGAACTTTACCTGGTTGGGGTCCAGTTCGTGCGATGATAAAATGTTGCCTGTTTAGTAAAGCGATGATTATGAAGAGTCCAAAGATCCCATGGAGACTCTGCAGAAGAAAGTGTCACCACAGGTGCAAAGCAGCAAAAAAGAACTTCAACTGACACAGAATAGTAACTGCACAGAGAGGATTATGAGGCGCTGTTCATTGCCATGCCGTGAACTGAGAATTCAGGGATATTTGTATCTGGGCTTTTAACGTATGTCTTGGATTCATTTTGGTGCCTCACACTAAGGGTTCTTTTACATCGTTCAGGTAATTGCTGCAGCCTGTGATTGGCTGCAGCGGTCACATTAGATTAAATGACGTCACCTCAAGAGGCCGGCGGAAGACCAGAGAAGGGTGGAATTGCAAGTGCCTTGACTGTCCTGTCTCTGATGTCTTCTATACCTGCATCCAACTTGGATACAGTCCGAGAAGACATCAGAGAGTCAGACAGGGCAATTAGGTCACTTGCGATTCACGGTGAATTTATTTGGACTGAATCTAATTTCTATTGAATCGGCCCCAAAATAAATTTCGGGAAATTTGCTCATCTTTAATTAGAATACTTCAAAGACTCTAAACCATGGAGCAACAATCAAAAATAAAGAGTTAAAACTTTGTTCTATGCCCGACCATTGGTCTTACAGATTATGGATGTCAGAAAGCAATAAATGGATCTCGGGCCATGAGGGGTGTTAATAGTCAATAAGTGAAAAATGCTATCCTTACCAAATGGCCTAGATTATTCTTGGTAGCTCGTCCTAAAAGAGACCCCAGAGGTACTGTACAAAAATGCATGCCTCTGAACTGGAACCTTGCCCTAAAAATAATGCTAATTGTACCTGTCGGGTCCCCAAAATATTCTGTATTTTTATGTTGACATTGTTACTATCCATTAGGAGTACAGATGAGCGAACTTATGAAAAGTTCGGTTCGGCTAGTTCGCCGAATTTCACGAAAAGTTAGATTCTGACCGAACCTGTAATTTCCGTGCGCCGAGCATGGTACTGTCCAGGGTGCTGAAAGAGTTAATGGACTGCACTAACTCTTTCAGCAACCTTGACAGTACCATGCTCGGCGCGTGGAAAATACAATTTTAATGTAATAAAAAATAAATAAAAATACGTTCATACTTACATTCCTCCTGTCCGGCCTCCAGCGATGACGTTTCATCCATGTCGCCGCTCGCTGCAGCCAATCACAGGCTGTAGTGCCGGTCACGCACGTCATTTGACCGCCTCTGCAGCCAATCACAGGCTGCCGCGGCCTCTGCAGCCAATCACAGGCTGCCGCGGCCTCTGCAGCCAATCACAGACTGCAGCGGCTTCTGCAGCCAATCACACGCTCCTCTCCTGAAATATTCCGTTCTGCTGTGAACTCTGCTCTTACCATTACGTAGCTCTCAGTCTGTTACCTCTCCTCCACTCCTGTCCTCAATAACACCTTCACATGATTGGCAAGTCACCACCCCGCACAAGATCCGCACGCTCATCTCCTGAAATACTCTGTGCTGCCTTAAACTCTGTGGACAGGTCAGGATCCTGTTTCTTTTAAATGCTGCTGGGGAACCCGCTCGATCCACTATATAAGGCTGCACCTCCATCCTCTTCATTCCCAGTCACTTATTCCCAAGCACTGTAGCGCAGCCTTATATAGTGGATCGAGCGGGTTCCCCAGCAGCATTTAAAAGAAACAGGATCCTGACCTGTCCACAGAGTTTAAGGCAGCACAGAGTATTTCAGGAGATGAGCACGGCCGGTCACGGGCAGCTGGTCGTTTTTCCGAGCCGTGCTCCCATTATAAAGTATAGGAGCACGGCCCGTAAAAATAAAAAAATAGAACATGTTCTATCTTTTTAACAGCACGGGCACCTTCCCGTGAGAAAACGGGAAGGTACCCGTGGCTAACAGAAGTCTATGGGCCCGCTATTTCGGGACGTAATAACGGGTGTTTTTACGGTCGTGTGCATGAGGCTCCGTAAATGACGGGTGGCTACATGTGTGCACCCGTCATTACGGCAGCGTTGCTAGGCGACGTCAGTAAATAGTCACTGTCCAGGGTGCTGAAAGAGTTAACTGATCGGCAGTAACTGTTTCAGCACCCTGGACAGTGAATTCCGATCAGAATATAGAGTAACCTGTAAAAAAAAAAGACGTTCATACTTACCGAGAACTTTCTGCTTCCACCAGTCCGGTCTCCCGGCCGTTGCCTTGGTGACGCGTCCCTCTCGACATCCGGCCCGACATTCCTGGATGACGTTACAGCCCATGTGACCGCTGCAGCCAATCACAGGCTGCCGCGGCCTCTGCAGCCAATCACAGGCTGCAGTGGCCTCTGCAGCCAATCACAGGCTGCCGCGTCAGGAAAGAAGGTCGGACTGGAGGAAGAAGAGGGACTCGTCACCAAGACAACGACCGAGTACGTATGAAATTATTTTTATTTTATTTTTAATCAGCAGCCTCTTTTCTCTATCAGTGATTGATAGAGACAAGTGGCTGCCGATTTGTATAACATTTTTGACCGGGTTCGGTCAAAACGTGTTCGGCCGAACCCGGTGAAGTTCGTATTCGCTGCGAACCGAACTTTTCCTGATGTTCGGACCGAAACCGGGTTCGGTTGTTCCGGTTCACTCATCTCTAATTAGGAGTAACCGGTCTTAAAATTTAAATTTTCCCTGATGGACTAGGGCACAAATTACAGAGAGAGCTTGATAATAGTAAGTACTTTGGCTTTGGCACTATGCACCCGTGTCTCTCCTCAGTTTCCACCTCTAGTAATGTAAGAGGAGGAGGATGGACCGTGGCTACCAGCAGTGGCTGACAAGCTAGACAAAGAGGGACTGGGTAATTACTGGGCTTTGAAGGAGGACGACAGAAGCAGGCAGCTGTGGGTCCCCCGTCCCCCCCAAGTATAATTTCTTGGTGCGCCCCGCTAACTGTCTGACATCCATAATCTAGGTGGAGTTACTGATGATGGAGTTATACAGCTGTCATTGAATTCAATAATTCATGTGTATGCAGTAAGCTTCTTCTTGTCCCAGCCTCAGGCAGTAAGAATTTCATAATTTATTTGGAGAACATCTGCGTCTAAGATTCCCGGACTGTTTAGATATTTCAGTCACTCAGAATCATTGACACATTTGACCACTGTGGCTTAAGGGTATGTGCACACGAGAAGTGGCCTTTACGTCTGAAAAGAAAGACTGTTTTCAGGAGAAAACAGCTGCCTCGTTTCAGACCTAAAAGCTCCTCCTCGCATTATGCGAGGCGTCTGTGACGCTCGTAAATCTTGAGCTGCTCTTCATTGACTTCAATGAAGAACGGCTCAAATTACGTTGCAAAGAAGTGTCCTGCACTTCTTTGCCGAGGCAGTCGATTTACGCGTCGTCGTTTGACAGCTGTCAAACGACGACGCGTAAATTACAGGTCGTCTGCACAGTACATCGGCAAACCCATTCAAATGAATTGGCAGATGTTTGCCGACGTATTGTAGCCCTATTTTCAGGCGTAAATCGAGGCATAATACGCCTCGTTTACTCCTGAAAATAGGTTGTGTGAACCCAGCCTTAGAAGTGGTCCTTTGGGTACTTTTTGTATTGTTTGTGAATGTTTTTTTAGTCTTTAATTAATTTTAAAGTGTGTTTCAAGGCTTCTTGTTTGTACTAAACAACTGGTTAAATACACGTGAGTTGTATTATTAACCCATTTTATGGATAGGCACTATTGAATCTTTTTTTTTTACTGTTTTTTTTCTTAAAGTGTCCTTCTTTTTTTTTATCAAATATTTTTTATTGTACATTTTCAACAACAACAACATTCCAAGTGCCCTTCTTTTACTTTTCAGACTAAAAATGTAACTGAAATGCCATAAAAAAAGCTGCAAAATGACAAGGTCACCTCCTATAAGAGAAGGGTTTATGCTGGGAAATGATATCTCAAAATATATCTATTCTTTGCCACATAATGTAAAAACTATTTGCTTTATGCATTTATGAAAAAAATCCACATCTATAGAAATAGAAAGTGAACCCGCAGCTGGTCTGTATATTCATACATTGTGTATTTTCTATATATTTAATAAAATGTTCCTATTTCTACAAACATAACCTATGAGCCCAGATCACATTCTGATATTCGTCATTGTCATTTTACACACAGTATAAAATTTTATTAAAAAAAGACAAGTTTTTCTTTGGTACTTTAGGTCAGGTTCACACAGGGAAGTATTTGATGCACTTTCCTTAGTACTTTTCCTTGCTTTAGGATCAAACACTACCAAAAACTTTCCTGTGTGAGCCCGACCTTAAAATCTGTTTGATTTGTCTATGTGCCAGATTTTATCTGGTGATAAAGTTACAACTATAAGTGAACTTGGTGTGGTTGTCTTTTTTATTGCGTACTGTATCTTCAGGAGACTTTCTTTTAATTAGATCTTTTTAGCCAAGTTCACAGACTTAATTATAGGCAATATTGATTAGGGGTTTTGGATCATTTTTCTCTTTAAATCTCTTTTTGAGGATTGTAACCTGAGCATCGTAATCTCGAGTGTTGGTAGAGTTCCTCCATTTACGTTGAGACTGATTGAATGAAATGTTGGTTAACCATGGTTTATGATGTGCACAGGCTAAATGCTCATAAACCCTGGTGGTATGCTCCAGTGCCGGCCTTAGTTTGGATGGCGCCCTGTGCGGGATTCTCTATTGCTGCCCTCCACAAACCAAAAAAAATTAACCATATATATATATATATATATATATATATATATATATAGACACGCACATGCTAGAGCATATACTGTATACTGTACATACATAGAGGTACATTTTTAGACATACAGGCAAATATACATACATATATATACCGACATACAAACACACACACACACACACACACACACACACACACACACACACACACACGAGGCATGTACACTCACATGATGGGTCATATACAAATACATATACGTAAATATATATATACACAGTACAGATAGTTACCTGCAGTCCTATGTAACACCACAGAAAACACAGTGATAGCTCTCTGAGTACAGATAATGTAGTAGATGTTACCTGCAGTCCTATGTAACACTACAGATAACACAGTAATAAGTCTGATTACAGATAATGTAGTAGATGCACACACAAAAACATATACACATACAGATACATATCTAGGCACTTAGACACACAAATATAGACACACCTGCAGTCCTATGTAACACCACAGATAGCACACATAGTGATAACTCTTTGATTACAGATAATGTATTAGTGTTACCTGCAGTCCTATGTAACACCACAGATAACACACACAGTGATAACTCTCTGATTACAGATAATGTATTAGTGTTACCTACAGTCCTACGTAACACCACAGATAACACACAGTGGCACATGCAATATTGTTGGAATGCACATCCGCCATACATACACGGATAGTGTTAAGAGATTAAAGGGGTTGTCCAGGTTTAAACTGTTTATGTGGCCCACTCGGCCTCCAGGTGCTGACGCTGCTGTCTTCATGGCATCACTGTCCATATATGGACAGTGATGTCAGGAGGAGACAAAGAGTCCCAGGCAGAGCGCTTGCGGCTCTGCTCTGGGACTCCGTCTCTTGGGAAGCCCCTGTCATCACTGTCCATATATGGAGGAGTCCCAGGCAGAGCACTAGAAGCGGCTCTGCTCCGGTACTCCCTCTCTGGGGAAACCCCTGACTGTCAGAGGCTTCCCCAGAGACGGTTCCGGATCAGAGTCGCTTCTAGCTCTCTGCTTGGTACTCCTCCTCTCCTCCTGACATCACTATCCATATATGGACAGTGATGTCAGGAGGAGAGAAGGCGTCCCACGCCGAGAGCTAGAAGCAGCTCTGCTCCGGGACTCCGTCTCTAGGGAAGCCCCTGACATCACTGTCCATATATGGACAGCACTGGCGTAGCTATAGGGGTCGCAGCGGTCGCAATTGCGACCGGGCCCCGAAGCCAGGGGGGCCCACGGCCCCCCGCACCACATCAATAAAAAGTTACTATAGTAACTCGGGCCGCGGGCCCCTGTTACTATAGTAACATACTTTACTTACCTTCCTGGTTCCGGATCGCAGCGGAGGTCCTGACGTCAAGCGCTGTGCGCAGCGCATGACGTCACAGCGCTATGCCGCCGCGCACAGCATCGAGACTACAGAACTCCCGCCGCGGCCGAAGAGGAAGGTAAGGTTAGCCCTGACTGGCGGGGTCTGACTCCCGGGACCCGCCAATCAGCTGTTTTGAAGGGGCCGCAGCACTCGTACGAGAGCTGCTCCCCTTCATTCCTGTCACTTCATTCCGGTCATACTGTGAATCGGTGTCGGCGATTCACAGTGTGAGCGAGTAGTGAAATGAAGGGGAAGCAGCTCTCGTACGAGTGCTGCGGCCCCTTCAAAACAGCTGATTTGCGGGTCCCGGGCGACACATCAGCTATTGATGGCCTATCCTGTGGATAGGCCATCAATGTTTAGGGACTGCACAACCCCTAAGCCTACGATGTAGCAGGCTTAGGGGGCCCATGAGACAGGATCACAGATTGTGTGATCCTGTCTGCTGGGCCCTGTATCTAAGCCAATCACATGGTAGGCTTAGATACATGGCCCATGCGTGATCCTGTCTGCTGGGCCCTGTATCTAAGCCTACCACACTGTAGGTTTAGATACAGGGCCCCAGCACACACTAATCTTATACTGTATAAGATTACTGTCTGCTGGACCCTGTATCTAAGCCTACCTTGTGGTAGGCTTAGATACAGGGTCCCACAGACAGTATCACACATGGGCCCTGTATCTAAGCCTTAGGGTATGTGCACAGACACTAATTACGTCCGTAATTGACGGACGTATTTCGGCCGCAAGTCCCGGACCGAACACAGTGCAGGGAGCCGGGCTCCTAGCATTATAGTTATGTACGACGCTAGGAGTCCCTGGCTCGCTGCAGGACAACTGTCCCATACTGTAAACATGTTTTCAGTACGGGACAGTTGTCCTGCAGCGAGGCAGGGACTCCTAGCGTCGTACGTAACTATGATGCTAGGAGCCCGGCTCCCTGCACTGTGTTCGGTCCGGTACTTGCGGCCGAAATACGTCCGTCAATTACGGACGTAATTAGTGTGTGTGCACATACCCTACCACATGTGTTACTAATCATTTTTTGTGTGTTTTCTTACAGGTTCGGTCGTTGGACTACGGCGGATTCCAGGACTACTTCGATGACTGCTTTTTTTTTTATTAATAAAATGGTTAATGAGGGCTGTGTGGGTTTTTTTTTTATTTCAATAAAATATTTTTTCTATGTCTTTGTGTTTTTTTTTTTAAACTATATTACTACCGCCTTAGTAATGGCCGCCGGCTGATTGACAGCATCCATTGCTAAGGCAGGGCTTAGTGTTAGCCGGTGCAGAGGCTAACACTAACCCCCATTATTACCCCGTTACCCACCGCCACCAGGGGTGCTGGGAAGAGCCAGGTACCATCCAGTACTTGACCATCTGTAGTGATGGTCGGCCACTGGGGTGGCCGCAGGCTGGTATTATCAGGAGGGGAATGGCCAAAAACAGTGGCCCTTCCTACCCTGGTGATGCTAGGCTGCTGCTGCTTTATTGTATCTGGCTGGTTATGAAAATGGGGGGGACCCCACGTCATTTAAAAAAAAAAAAAAAATAATTGGAAAGAACGATGTCGGGTCCCCCCCAATTTTCATAACCAGCCAGATACAACACAGCAGCAGCAGGCAGCATTACAAGGGTGGGAGGGCCACTGTTTTTGGCCTTCCCCAGCCTAATACTACCAGCCTGCGGCCACCCCGGTGCCTGCCCGTCACTACAGATGGTCGGGTACTGGTTTGTACCCGGCTCTTCCCAGTACCCCTGGTGGCGGTGGGTACCGGGGTAATAATGGGGGTTAGTGTTAGCCTTTGCACCGGCTAACACTAAGCCTCGCCTTAGTAATGGAGGTTGTCAATCAGCCGGCGGCCATTACTAAGGCGGTAGTAATAAAGTTTAAAAAGATACAAGCACATAGAAAAAATATTTTATTGAAATAAAAAAACAACCCTCATGAACCATTTTATTGAGAATAAAAAAAACGCCGTCATTGAAGTCCTCAAATCCGAAGTCCAACAACCGAACCTGTAAAAAAAACACAAACACAAAAATAATCAGTAACACATAAAGAAGCAAAATGTCAGCGAGCTGGGCCCTGTATCTAATCCTATCATGTGTGATACAGTCTGCTGAGCTGTGTATCTAATCCAATCATGTATGATACTGTCTGCTGGGCCCTATATCTAATCCGATCATGTGTGATACTGTCTGCTGGGCCACTGTATCTAATCCTATCATGTGTGATACTGTCTGCTGAGCTGTGTATCTAATCCTATCATGTGTGATACTGTCTGCTGAGCTGTGTATCTAATCCTGCCGTGTGATACTGTCTGCTGAGCCACTGTATCTAATCCGATCATGTGTGATACTGTCTGCTGGGCCACTGTATCTAATCCTATCATGTGTGATACTGTCTGCTGAGCTGTGTATCTAATCCTATCATGTGTGATACTGTCTGCTGAGCTGTGTATCTAATCCGATCATGTGTGATACTGTCTGCTGGGCCACTGTATCTAATCCTATCATGTGTGATACTGTCTGCTGAGCTGTGTATCTAATCCTATCGTGTGATACTGCCTTCTGAGCCACTGTATCTAATCCTATCATGTGTGATACTGTCTGCTGAGCCACTGTATCTAATCCGATCATGTGTGATACTGTCTGCTGGGCCACTGTATCTAATCCTATCATGTGTGATACTGTCTGCTGAGCTGTGTATCTAATCCTATCGTGTGATACTGCCTTCTGAGCCACTGTATCTAATCCTATCATGTGTGATACTGTCTGCTGAGCCACTGTATCTAATCCTATCATGTGTGGTACTGTCTGCTGAGCCACTGTATCTAATCCTATCATGTGTGGTACTGTCTGCTGAGCCACTGTATCTAATCCTATCATGTGTGATACTGTCTGCTGGGCCACTGTATCTAATCCTATCATGTGTGATACTGTCTGCTGAGCTGTGTATCTAATCCTATCATGTGTGATACTGCCTTCTGAGCCACTGTATCTAATCCTATCATGTGTGATACTGTCTGCTGAGCCACTGTATCTAATCCTATCCATAGTTTATAGGGCAGTAGTGCTATAGATATGCTATGCTGTCTCATATACACACTATTTTTTGGGGCGGACACATATGTATTGGGGCTATTTCCCTGACATTTTAAGCCCTGAGGGTATGTTCACACGGCAGCGTCCGTTACGGCTGAAATTACTGTGCTCTTTTCAGGAGAAAACAGCACCGTAATTTCAGCCGTAATGGCATGTGCAGGCGTCTTTTGCTGCGTCCATTACGGAAGTAACTGAAGTTGGTTTTCCATGGAGTCCATGGAAAACGGCTCCATTTACGTCTGGAGAAGTGACAGGCACTTTTTTACGCGCCGCCTTTTGACAGCGACGCGTAAACAAAAATGACCGTCGGCACAGAACATCGTAAGACCCATTCAAATGAATGGGCAGATGTTTGCCGACGCTTTTGAGCCGCATTTTCGGACGTAATTCAATGCTAAAACGCCCTAATTACATCCGTAAATAGTGTGTGTGAACCCAGCCATAGTGACGCCCCCGGCTGCTAGTGCTGCATTGTTGGGTCACTTAGGAGACCCAGCGATGCAGCTGAAAGTGGACCGTCGGCCATGAGAAGTTTGCGGGGGGGGGGCCCAGTAAGAATTTTCGCATCGGGGCCCATGAGCCTCTAGCTACGCCCCTGATGGACAGTGTTGTCAGGAGCAGAGCAGTGTCGCAGGCAGGGTGCTAGTAGCGCTCTGCCTGGGACTTTGGCTCTGGGGTTGCCCCTGACATGACTAGCCGTATATGGACAGTGATGTCAGGGGCTTCCCCAGAGCCGGAGTACCGGAGCAGAGCCTTTACTAGCGCTATGCCCGGCACTTCAGCTCTGCTCCGGACATCACTATCCATATATGGACAGTGATATCCGGAGCATAGCAGGAGTCGCAGGCAGAATGCAATTAGTGCTCTGCTCGGGACTATGGCTCTGGGGTTGCCCCTGACAACACTGTCCATATATGGACAGTGACGTCAGGGGCTTCTCTTGAAGCGTAAACCTCAGCCAGAAGCGTCGGCAATACCATGTCTGGGGATTACACGTCTAGAGGGAACCCCAAAGGCACGACCTACAGGGAGGTGGCTGTGTGGCACTACCAGGGAGGGTGGTCATGTGGCTCTACCAGGGAGAGGTGCTGTGTGGCACTACCTGGGAGGAAGGGGCTGTGTGGCACTACCTGGGGTGAGGGGGCTGAGTGGCACTACCTGGGAGGGGGGCTGTGTGGCACTACCTGGGAGGGTGGCTGTGTGGCATTACCTGGGAGGTGGGGGCTGTGTGGCACCACCTGGGAGGGGCGCTGTGTGGCACTAACTTGGATGGGGGACTGTGTGGCACTATCTGGGAAGGGGGTTTTGTGGCACAATCTACAGAGGGAACTAAACTTAAGGGGGTACAAACTGGGGACCAACTTCTTTATGGGAGCATAAACAGGGCCTAACATCTATATGGGGCACAAAGTGACGTTTTCTGACATTTTACTGCCGCCATGAGTTACCCCGCAAAGGGGCCTACTAAGTATTGTGTCACCCAAGGGCCCACAAAAAACATGGAGCCGGCCCTGATACTTACTTCTCGCCTCCCAGACGTTCCTGCGCTGGGGGCTTCTGTCATTTCTGTTCTGCGTGTACACAGAGTTACTGTAGCGGTGATATCACATCGACAGTACATCACCGCTGCAGCCTATTACTGGTCTCATCTGAACACTGCTGAGGCTATTTATAGGCTGCAGTGGTGGTGTACGGTCAACATGATGTCACCGCTATATACAAACAGAGAACAGATCTGACGGGAGCTTCCAGCGCAGGAACGTCTGGGAGGAGAGAGGTAAGTACAAGTCCTTTTTTTATTTTAACTCTTCAACAAAATGTTTATTTTTAATTCCGGACAACCGCGTTAAAACTATGCACACCTTTGAAATCATTTATTTATTTATTTATTTATTTTAAATAATCAGTCAGTGTGTTTTGTGCAACTTTCTAAATAAATACTTTTTATTAAATACTATTTTAACTTTTTGAGACACAGCTGCTTTTTATTCTGTATACAGAGCAGAAGTATCTAGCGCTGATACCTGAATGCATCAGGTCAGTGGGACTGACGGGTTCAATGTCTCTGACATGCAGGATCCACCTGTTATTGATCACATCTTAGTTATGAACTGTTAGAGACATGCAGCACCCGCTGACACTGAACCCGTCAGTCCCACTGACCTGACAGACTGAGGTCTCAGCGCTAGAATACAAAGCAGCTGTATCTCAAAAAGTAAAAATAGTTCAATAAGTCTTCATTCACATGTGCGTCAGGGCTCGGTTCAGGCGTTCCATCTAAGCTTCCCGTCAGAATGGAACCCTGACTGAAACAAACGGAAACCACATGTTCAATACCGTAGTCAACTGCGCTTTTCATTCCGTCAAAATGACGGAACCCTTGCACAACGGAGACAATTGGAAACCATTTGCACCTGATCAGTCGCCATTGAAATCAATGGTGAAGCAAACCTATGATTTCCGTTTCTTTTAGTCAGGGTTCCATTCTGACGGAAAGCTCAGATGGAATGCCTGAACGGAGCCCTGATGCAGATTTGAACGAAGCCTTAAATCTAATTACAAAGTTGCACCAAACACACTGATTTTTATAAAATGTAAAAAAAGATTACAAAGGTGTACATAGCTTTTAACGTAATCTGAACAGGGTTTAAAAAGGCAACAAATCGTTAATGTGCACTAAGAATGGCACTGAATTCTGCCCATTGGACATTTATTAACACTTTAGTTTCTTTCAGTGCCACCATGGTGTCCATTTGCCACTTATTGCCCCTTTAGCGTCCTTCTGTTTGGTGGCCCCTTGATGCCCATTTGCTATTTACTGCCCCTGTAGCCTTTAGCATCTTTTGTAAGAGAAGAACAAGAAAGGGGCAACAAAATGGCAAATGGGCATCAAGAGGGCACTGAATAGAAGGACACTGAAGGGGCAATAAGTGGCAAATGCGCATCAAAGTGGCACTTAATCCTCTGTCCATTTGACATTATTGCCTTTTTTAGACCCCTGTCAGTGCCCACATTCAACCAAAGTGCACAGTCATTGACTGACCTGCTGGGCTTCTGACAAACCATGCCTGCTTGAGCTGAAGCCGCCCTGGAGAAAACGTTTCCTCTGTGTCCCAACCAGCCCTGGAAACGCATAGGAAGCGCGGTGTCTCCTCCCTGTCTTGCGTCCTGAATGATGTCATCATGCCTGTCTCGTAATTCAGGACACAGGACAGGGTGAGCGGATGAGCACTGGCCAGGGCGCGGGCAGCCAGGATTGAGGTCGGTGCAGTAAGTGAGTGACACCTGACCCGCTGGCGCCCCGAGTACTAGCCACGGCCTGGGGCATGCACATCCAGTGGTGCCCCCCTTACAGTGCGGCGGGTAGTGCCCTGTGTGACCTCACTGTTCGCACGTACCTAAGGCTGGCCATGCTATGCTCCCCGCACTAGTTTTCATGTTTATGCCTACATTTCCACGCCTCCTCACCCTCTTGCTCACTTTTTCTTTTTGGTTTTGTTGAGTGGGGTCCAGGTTCAGAGGCTTGAAGTAGGCTGTGATTAGGTAAGGGGATGGATCCGGGAGGATCAGTATTAGCAATGCGGATCATCATTGGGCGTTTTGGGTGGCCGTCCGGGGCCCGAGGTTCTCGGCGAATCCCGGCAAAAACCACGAAAAAACGGCATTGTGTAAAGGACCTGCAGACATAATGGTCACATGACTTTATCTCTGAAGTTCTTGTTACTGATTAGAGACTTGCTGGTCACATGACCACAGCTCCTGGAACAGCAGCAAGAGTGAAGACTGTGAGTTGAGGTGAGCTGCGAGGTAAGTATAAGGGGATCATGGATTTGTTTAAGGTGTCTGTGTTTAGGGGGTCCGTATTTAGATGGTCTGCTGTCTGTTTTTAGGTGTATGGTCTGGGGTCTGTATTAGTTTAATGGGACTTTATTTAGGGGGTCTGTAGTAGTTAAAAGGGGTCTGGTCTGGGGTCTGTAAATTTAGCGGGTCTGGTCTGGGGTCTGTATTTAGGGGTCTGGTCTGGGGTCTGTATTTAGGAGGTCGGTCGTCTAGATTTAGGGTGTCTGGTCTGGGGTCTGTGTTAGTTTATGTTGTCTATATTTAGGGGACCTCGTCTGGGGTCTGTATTAGTTTAAGGGGACTGTATTTAGGGGTCTGTAGTAGTTTAAGGGGTCTTGTCTGGGGTCTGTATATTTAGGGTGTCTGGTCTGGGGTCTGTATTTAGGGGTCTGGTCTGCGGTCTGTATTTAGGAGGTCTGTGGTCTATATTTAGTGGGTCTGGTCTGAGGTCTGTAATAGTTTATGGGGTCTATATTTAGGGGACCTGGTCTGGGGTCTGTATTAGTTTAGGGGTATTGTCTGGGGTCTCTATTAGTTTAGGGAGTCAGGTCTGGGGGTCTGTATTTAGGGGTCTGGTCTGGGGCCTGTATTTATGGGTCTGGTCTTGGGTCTATTAGTTTATGGGGTCTGTATTTAGGGGGACTGGTCTGGCGGTCTGTATTAGTTTATGGGGTCTGGTCTGCGGTCATTATTAGTTTAGAGGATCAGGTCCGGGTTCTGTATTTAGGGGTCTGGTCTCTGGTCTACTATCTTATGGGGTCTGTATTTAGGGGGTCTGGTCTGGGGTCTGTATTAGATTAGGGGGTCTGGTCTAGGGTTTGTATTAGTTTAGGGAGTCAGGTCTGGGGTCATTATTAGTTTAGCTGGTCAGGTCTGGGGGCTGTATTTAGGGGTCTGGGGTCTGTATTAGTTTATGGGGTCTGTATTTAGGGGGCCTTGTCTGCGGTCTATATTTAGGGGTCTGGTCTGGGGTCTGTATTTAGCGATTTGGTCTGGGGTCTATTAGTTTATGGGGTCTGTATTTAGGGAGACTGGTCTGGGATCTGTATTAGTTTAGGGGGTCTTGTCTGGGGTCTGTATTAGTTTAGGGAGTCAGGTCTGGGGTCTGTATTAGTTTAGGGGTTCAGGACTGGGGTCTGTATTTAGGGGTCTGGTCTGGGGTCTGTTAGTTTATGGGATCTGCATTTAGAGGACTGGTCTGGGGTCTGTATTAGTTTAGGGGGTCTGATCTGGGGTCTGTGTTAGTTTAAGGGGTCAAGTCTGCGGTCATTATTAGTTTAGGGGGTCAGGTCTGTGATCTGTATTTAGGGGTCGTTTAGAAGGACTGGGGTCTGTATGCATTCTAATCTATTAGTAGAGTAAAATGGGTTGTCCGGGCACATAGATAGGTCATCTGTAGGAAAAACCGGTCCGTGCCTGGATATCCCCTTTAATGTATGGCCCTGGGCCTTGGTGTCTGAATTTTTGTGTTTCTATACAGGCTGGAAATGGCTGCAGAAGCGAGGAGCAAAGATGTCTCATCAAGAGAAGTCGCAATACTGGTCTGTGTCAGATGTAGAAGAAAAGAGAACGACTCCCATCAGAGAAGACGTCACTTGTGAGTCACTGGAACTATAGAGGATCTGTCCACTCTCCTGACATGTCTGTTGTAGGAAATCTTTGTATTCCAAATAAAGTCTTTACGTACCCAGGACTAACAGACAAATGCATGTTACCATTCCCATTGTCAAGGGAATGTGTCCCTACACAGTGTGATACAGTCAGCGATGGTTGGAGACTGTCAGTATGTAAGGTCAAAGCCCTTGGACAAGAGAAATTGTAACACCCATTTTTTAATGCTCTCACAAAAAGGTGGTGTTCACTGTAGACACAGCAGAGCGGCGGTGGGGAAGGGGAGGGGGGCAAGTTTGTGGAACAGCCCAGGGCCTATGGTCTACTTAATCCACCACTAGGTATTAGTGTCGCGGCTTCAGGATGTTGGAAAGTTATATAAAAGAAGGGATCCATGTTTTGTTATTGAGGCAAAACTGAGTTTGTAGCTTGTAAACGTGATAGGATTAGATTTAGGAGGTGCATCCTGTGGTGTTAAGAGGAAATCTTCTAAATCGGGGAAGGTTATAGAAGTTGTATTAATATTAATGGCGGGGGAATTAATTATAGTATGAGATTAAAGTTTTCTCTTTTTGAATGTTATTAGTTTCACTGGGAGGCAGTAATATGGAGCCAGATGATATACAAGGAGATGGTGTACTGGGACCAGTTACAATCCTGGCTGTCTGTGGTCTTGATAGTCCCTGTTTTTTTAATATGCCAGCATTTTCTTTTTTTGTGATTACTGTTGATAAAAGTCCTGGTCGGAGTATGTGCATTTTGATCCCTCCTTTCTATTTTATTTTTTGGATTATTTGATTCTTAATTAAAATTATTAGTGTTTCTCTGTTTTTGTTTTTGGATATTGAAGTTCTCGTTTTTGGAATGTTTAACCTGTCAGGGAAGTGTAGGAGTTTGTCTGGATGTACAGAATAGTATTATTTGTCACGCATGTATTTCTTTGATTTCTTTTCAAAATTTTTAGTACTCCAAAAAATTCTCTATAAGGTTCAATCAAGTTAATTAATTTGAACATTCAGAGAGCTACAGTACAAATCTTGTTCCTTTTCAGTAAGATATCTTCAATCATACCGCTAGAACCTGAAAGCATAAAATTATTACAATCAGAAGTGAAGTCAGAGTGATCAAGAAAACACAAAGTGAAAGGTATCCGTAAACCCTTCGATATGAGGCCTTCCTTTAGATATAATTGCAAAAAGTTTGCATCAACATTATGATGGATTTTATCATTTTTAGTGTTTTCTAATTGTGATAATCTATCATTACCCAGAGGCGTAGCTAAGTTCTCCAGCACCCGGGGCAAAGATTCAGTTTGGCGCCCCCCCCTCCCCCAACCTCTTTCCCGACATCTCCTTCCCCCTCGCCGTGTTTGTTTTCTCTACCAATCGACGTGTCATTTCTTTTTATGTAACGCGAGCATAAAATTATTTGTACATTTCACAAGCAGTATGGTCCTATACACAACACCAGAACCAAGCTCGGTACATATATACAGCCCCAGAAATAAGCTCAGTACATATATACAGTCCCAGAACAAATACAGCTCAATTTAGTGCAACCCCTGCCGTATAGGTTTGTACGGCGTAAAACTACAGCTCCCAGCATATCCCGAACAATGGTAAGGATATGCTGGGAGTTGCTGTTTCACAAAAAATAAATCCTATCATAATCACACCACCCATCATCTCGCTGCAGATCATACAGTGACTACATTACTGATTAGAGGCAGAATGAACATTTACATTAAGTGACTCACCGGTGACGTCTCAGATTCTAGTTATTTTTCTCCATTTGGTCCAGACCTCTATGATGACTTCTCCCGGTCCATTTCTGCAGTTTGCCGCTCACATGTCTTCAGCTTCTCACTTTTCCAACATTTCTGCACCTATAAATAAATATAAAGTTCTCATTATACCACACACTACGCCCCTAAATATAATAGTGCCATACACTGCACCTCTAATTATAATAGCACCATACACCGTGTCCCACACACACACACTGTGCCCCCTGTAGATAGTGCCTGCCATAGAGCCCCCTGTAGATAGTGCCCCCATATAGCCCACCCCTGTATATAGTGTCCCACAAATAACTCCCCCTATAGTGCTCTACAGATAGCCCACCCCTGTATATAGCCCCCTGTAGATATAGCCCACCCCTGTATATAGAGCTCCACATATAGTCCACCCCTGTATATAGTGCTCCACATATAGTCCACCCCTGTATATGGTGTTTCACAGATAGCCCACCCCTGTATATAGCCCCCCCTTGTACATATAGTCCACCCCTAAATATAGTGCTCCACTAGATAGTCCACCTCTGTATATAGTGCTCCACAGATAGCCCACCCCTGTATATACTATATACAAGGGTGGGCTATCTGTGGAGCACTATATACAGGGGTGGACTATATGTACAAGGGGGCTATATACAGGGGTGGGCTTTCTGTGGAGCACTATAGGGGGAGCTATTTGTGGGATACTATATACAGGGGTGGGCTATATCTACAGGGGGACTATATCTACAGGGGGACTATATCTACAGGGGGACTATATCTACAGGGCTGGGCTATACACAGGGGGGCTATATCTACAGGGGTGGGCTATACATAAGGGGGCTATATACAGGGGGAATATATCTACAGGGCTGGGCTATATCTACAGGGCTGGGCTATATCTACAGGGCGACTATATCTACAGGGGGGCTATATACAGGGGTGTGCTATCTATGGAGCACCATATACAGGGGTGGGCTATATCTACAGGGGGCTATATACTATATAGCCCACCCCTGTATATGGTGCTCTATAGACAGCCCACTCCAGTATATAACCCCCCTGCAGATATAGTCCCCCTGTATATAGCCCAGCCCTGTAGATATAGTCCCCCTGTATATAGCCCAGCCCTGTAGATATAGTCCCCCTGTATATAGCCCACCTGTAGATATAGTCCCCCTGTAGATATAGTCCCCCTGTGTAAAGCCCAGCCCTGTAGATATAGTCCCCCTGTATATAGCCCAGCAGATATAGTCCCCCTGTATATAGCCCCCCTGTAGATATAGTCCCCCTGTATATAGCCCAGCAGATATAGTCCCCCTGTATATAGCCCCCCTGTAGATATAGTCCCCTGTATATAGCCCCCCTGTATATAGCCCAGTAGATATAGTCCCCCTGTATATAGCCCAGAAGATATAGTCCCCCTGTATATAGCCCAGCCCTGTAGATAAACACCCCCCGTAGATAAAGTCCCCCTGTAGATAGACAGCCCCCCCGCAGATACAGCCACACGTCTATTACAATTAAAAAAATTAAAAAAATTATTTCAAACTCACCTTATTCCCGCTCCCACGCCGTCCGGCAGCCATGGAGACCTGCTCTCTTCTGCGCAGGTCTCCAGGGGGTTGAACACAGCGTCTATGAAAGGCGCTGATTGGCTGGGCAGGATGACTTTCCCTGTCAGTCAGTCAGCGCCTTTCATCGACGGAAGCGTCACTGGTACAAAAGGTACCAGTCGCTTCATTCGGAGAAAGGCGCTGAATGGCCGGGCACGGAACGTGCCCGGTCATTCATTGCTTCTAATTGTACCTGTGTCCTTGCGACACAGGTACAATTATAGTGCAGGAGGAGGGGGCGCTGGCGCCCCCCTCTGGACTGCGCCCGGGGCACATGCCCCGCTTGCCCCCCCCCTAGCTACGCCCCTGCATTACCTTCAACATTACTCCAAGCCTTGTGTGCTGTATACAGATGTGTACACCCTTACCTTTGCTTGAATTGGGTTAAGGACTCCAATTTTTCATGAAACCAATTCTATTCAATATCGCAACATGCTTGCAAAGCCTTTGACTGGCTGCAAATCACGTCACAACCACCAGGTGGCCACACAGAGACACAAATAACATAGTCATCTTGTGACAGAATATCGCGAAATGGTGTTTTAAAAAAAAAAAAAGCTGGTCATCTCGCGCCACACATCTCAGGATATGTTGAGATAAAAGCAGAAGTAAGGAAGCTAAGCAAATACAGAGGAAATTTCTTCTATGACAACACATTTCGAGAATAGACAGATCTCTTTATCAGGAGAAGATAAATAAAAATATAATTACATATCCATATTTATATAACCAAAATAAAAACAGAGATAAAGTAAAAAAGGTCCTTCCTCCTGGTCAGGTCAGGGGTCAAGAACAGCATAGCATTATACATAACTCACATAAAATTGACAGTCGTTAAATGGTACATAAATTAATGTAAATAATATCTATCAATATTAAATTAATCCATAAATACATTCAATATCTAAAAAAGTGAACCTATGTGACCTTAGTGATGTCAGGTCACATGGTCTGCGATACCAAAACCATAAAAAGATAAAAAGAAGATAGAACACAAGAGAGAAGAGTAGACACACAACGTGGGACTTTTAAAGATCAGATCAGTGCACAGTGATCGTAGTAGTGGGCCGTGAATGTTACATTTGTATTACACGGGAAAGAGGCTGGTGCAATTTCCAAATAAGTGGAGAGTGTTAAAATATAAAAAGGGAACAAGAAAAAGTAGTGGGAGACATAGGGGGAAATTGGTGGATGTTTCATACGATCCTGCTTGCCTTGGTAATAGGAGGTGGGACGATGACTGCATAATAGGGATGTAAGTAGAGATGAGCGAATGTCATGAAATTTTTTACTGGTCCAAATCCGTTTAATTGTCCAGCCAGTTCGATTTAGTCTGAATAATTTGCCGCAAATCAAAAGTGTCCCGATTGCCCTGAAAACTCGTTTCTCACTTTCTAAAGTCTTCTAGAACTGTATCTAACCCCTTTAAAACTCTTTAAGGCCAAGACAGCATTAGCAATGTCAAAGTAACAGAAACATATATTGGTAGAGAAATGGATTACCGTAGGCAGCCTGCAAGGCATTATGGGGAATCCCGCTCTAGTTCATGTGATCATTTTTCTAATCTGTCAAAAGGTGGCCGTCGCTTGCCACCAGCTGACATTTTGCCACAATTTGTGCACCACAAACCCCAAAAATTTTGGATTTTAGCAAATCTAAAAATTGTGCGAAACTTGGACAAAATATGTGGAATGAATTCGCTCATTTCTTGATATAAGTCACTTAATATACTGGCAAAAGTGTTGATAATGATAAGGCAGACTGATATGTGAAATTTACAAGAGTAACTGTGTATTTATGGAAATTTTCTTCAATAAAGATAAAATTTATGGCTCTAATTCTAGAGTGATACCTTTGCAAAGATAGTATATTACCCTTGGTTAGTATATAAAACACAAGATTCAGTTGACTTACTATATCAAAAGACTGATTTGATGGCCTCATTTAGTCCATATGGGATTAGGCATTCAAATTTATAAATCCAGATAGACTCCCAGATTTTCAGATGTGAATTGGACCTATAGCATTGTTCATCCTGATCTTCATGTTTCATGACGAACTGCCAGAAAAACAACGACACCTACACAGGCAAAACATAGATTGAGCTGGGAAAGCTCTGCATATTAATGTAGATTAACCACTTGCCATCACAGCTGTGCCATTTTACATCCTAATAGAAAATGCCACTTTCTATTAAGACGTGAATCGGCGTACGCTGGTGCCTCCATGGGAAGCGGGCCTGTGGCTCCTTCTATCTAACCTCACTCACTACCCGCTGCAAGTACTGTGTAACTGACATTTAATAGCGACCCCGGCATCTAGGGAGTTTGACAGAGGGAGGGGGCTGCCCTCTGTCAGTCTTTCGGCACCCCTATGACTGACAATAACATGCTGATAACTTTCAATGGCAGCCAAGAGCTAGAGCAATGGCCTAATAATTTTACATTGACGGGCAACATTGCTTTGAAATACTAAGTATTCCAAAGCATTTTGTAAGTGATCAATGGATCGCAGTTTCTAGTCACCTAGTGAGACAAATAAAAGTAAAATTAAGTTCAATAAAAATGTAAAGAAACTAAAAAAGTGATAGTTCTTGCAATGTGTTGATAAAAAACATGAAAAAAAAATTGCTTGGTCCTGAAAGTTCAGGCCCAAAATAAGGTAGTTCTTAGGGGATAAAGGTCTATTGTGGATCTGTAGTAACCACTAAGGAGATTTCAACCACGACTGGAGGCTGCATCCAAACTTCTGTTACTTGTATACAGACCAACAGTCATGTATTTTATATAGTTAGATTTAAGTATAAATTAGTTTTATGTGGTAGCTATTTATTTTTTATTTATAAAATGTTCCTTGGGGAGGTTATATTAAAGAGGATCTGTCACCAGATTAAAAATGCCCTATCTCCTACATCATTTTATCGGCGCTGGAATGCAGTTAACAGCAGTGTTTTTTATTTTGAAAAACTATCTTTTTTCAGCAAGTTATGACCTTTACTACATTTATGCAAATTAGTTTCTTAATGCCCAAGTGGGCGTTTTTTAACTTTTAACCAAGTGGGCGTATTACAAACAAGTGTATGACGCTGATCAATCAGCATCATACACCTGGAGATGATCTATGTTCAGTCTTCAGACGCAGGGATGAAGGACCTGTGGGTAGAAGTGACGTCACAGTGTGGTCTCGCGAGATCACGCTGTTCAGTGAAACAAGCTTAGGTGTAATTGAGAGAAGCACATGATGCTGATTGGTCAGCGTCAAACACTTCTTTGTAATGCACCCACTTGGTTAAAAGTTAAAAAACGCCCACTTGGGCATTAAGAAACGAATTTGCATAAATGTAATAAAGGTCATAACTTGCTGAAAAAAGATAGCTTCTCCAAATAAAAAACACTGCTGTTAACTACATTCCAGCGCCGATAAAATGATGTAGGAGATAGGGCATCCAGGTGTATGAGAAGTTACAGTCGTCGGATCTGCAGCAGCAGCAGCGGAGGAGGCAGCATCACACAGTGCAGGTAAGCATATAGAACTCCCTAGAGACGGGGGGACCTGTGGGCGGAAGTGACGTCACACGAGATCACGCTGTTCAGTGAAACAAGCATCGGTGTAATGGAGAGAAGTGTATGATGCTGATTGATCAGCGTCATACACTTCTTTGTAATACGCACACTTGGTTAAAAGTAAAAAAACGCCCACTTGGGCATTAAGAAACTAATTTGCATAAATGTAGTAAAGGTCATAACTTGCTGAAAAAAAATAGTTTTTCAAAATAAAATACACTGCTGTTAACTACATTCCAGCGCCGATAAAATGATGTAGGAGATAGGGCATTTTTAATCTGGTGACAGAGCCTCTTTAAAGACACACACGTCCTACCTGCATTGCCTCTGTAGATAGTGCTGCAGGGTGTGTGTGTGTTTTATGGCAGCTGAAATAAACTTGTATGGGACACTATGGACGCTCTCAGGAAACTGGAGGATATACGGTGTGATCAGGATGTTCTATTGGCTTCACTTGATGTTGAGGCTTTGTATAGCTCCATCCCTCAAGATCATGGATGTAGAGCCGTGGAATATTTCCTGAATGGAAAAGGAATACAATACCAGGCCCACAATGAATTTGACATTGAATTACTGAGGTTCATCTTGGAGCACAACTTCTTCCTATTTGACCAGAACATTTTCCACCAGCTCAGGGGAGTGGGGATGGGGAGTCCTTGTGCTCCTACCTATGGCAATTTATTCCTGGGCTGTTGGGAAAATGAGGTTGTCTTCAGTGAAACAACAGATATCTTGTATCCTTTTATGGATCAGATATATTGACGATGTTCAGATCCTATGGACAGGAACTAAAGGTGAATTTGAAGAGTTTGTTGGCATTCTCAATATAAATGACCTAGGTTTATTTTTCACGTCGGAAATCCATGAGAATAAGATCACATTTCTCGATGTGATGATTTCAAAGACGGCGTCAGGAGCTATTCATACTAACATGTATCGCAAAAATACTGCCACAAACAGTTTTTTTGCGGTGAGAAAGTTGGCATCTAAGGCAAGGGATACCAAAGGGTCAATATCTGAGGGCGCGTCGCAACTGTTCGACTATCTTTGACTTCAAAATCTCTGCACGGGAATTGGAAGAGAGGTTTAAGTGCAGGGGATACCCCAAGGGAGACTTGAAAGTGGCATATCAAAATGCCCTTGGTTGTAACAGAAATAACCTACTTAACCCCAAACCCAAGAAACCGGAAGAAGACTGTATCTGGGTCATAGGAACACGGCTAACAAAGAGATCAGAGATATCCTACAATGTTACTAGGGGATTTTGAGAGCTGACCCGGATGTAGGTGGCCTGGTATGGGAGTCTCCCATGATCACATACAGAAGAGGACGTAATGTGAGAGATTGGCTAATACATAGTCACCTTAATCCACAGGTCAAACACACTACCTGGTTGAATAGCGGTCTCAAAGGTACTTATAGATGTGGCTCCTGTAGGGCATGTGATTCTATCTTATGTACTAAAAACTTTAAAAGTTCGAAGACCGGTGAGATCTTCGACAATAGGTCTTACATTAATTGTAAAACAAAGGGAATTGCATACCTTATTACATGCGGATGTCAGTTACAATATGTTGGGAAAACAAGTAGGGAATTCAGGAGAAGGATTTGTGATCATGTGGGAAACATAAGGAGAAAATATGACACCTCAGTGTCGCGTCATGTATGGGAATGTCATAAGGGGGATGCAATGATCCATAAATTCCAAGGAATCGAACATATTAGACCGTCGGTGAGAGGTGGAAATTTGGATAAGAAGATTCTGCAGTAGGAAGCACAATGGATTTTCCGGATGCAGACCATTAATCCATCTGGTCTGAATGAGCAAATTTCATACTCTTGCTTCCTCTGATTTTAGATTGCAACACATTCTCCCTTATCCCCTACATTTCGGAATTATGTTCAGTGGATACACGGATGTATCCCTGTTTTATATGATGGATATCGTGCCATCTGTACCCTGGGTGATAGTTTATACCCCGCCTCACAGAAATTGCAATGTATGTGTAGCAGGGGATTAATAGGGACAAATTCTGCCCCCTTTAATTTCTACATTAGCTATTCCAGATACAGTGGAAGAATAACCTGAAACCTCCATGTCTCACATACTCTATGCAATCGTCCATTATCTATTAGTCTTCTGGACTCAGATCTGTGTCTGTCCCGTCCAGCCGACTATGTTTCCTGGTTGGATAATATGGGACAAGTAATTTGCAGTACTATGGATTCTGCCTTCTGCAATGTTTACCTTCTGTGTTTATCAAGTCGTGAATGCGAAGCCGCTTGGAGATCCCCAGGGTTACTAGGGACGCTTTGTCGTCTGGGTGTTTCTCATTGGCTGTCGTAACGGAGGCTCGCCACCATCCGGGATGTCAGGAGTGATGTGCTGAATTTGGATTGGCGGCCTGCCGAAATTACGTCAAGAGAGAGGAGGGCTTAAGCCTTTAAATAGTCGTCGTTCTCTCGGCGCGTGTGCGGCCATTGCATTAGAGCCGTGCACACACCGGTAGTTTGAAATCAGCACAGAAACAGTGCAAACCGGCAGGAATACAAATCATATAATCCCTGATGACGTATCACATAATTTAGTGGTACTGAAATGCGCAGGATTACTTCTTGGCAAGGGTTCAGGAAATCTTTATAATATAAGGAGAGATTACGGTCTATCAGTGGATTGACATCCTATCACCCATCGACGCCTCCCATACCACTGACCACTTGCTTTTGCCGGTATTTGATATTTTTGGGCTTCAAGAACCAGTTTTAGAATTTAACAAATAAAGAGATATTTTAATTGTTCTTTCAGGCGGTGACTTTATAATACAATTGAACGGAACCCATGATCAGTTTGTACACTGAAATAAACTTGAGTCAATTGACGGTGTGATGGTGTACAGACCCCTCCCCCAGAGACCATGGAATGACAGGGGAGCTGCAAACAGAGCCTTATTTGCATGTATAGTGTATAGTTTTACTATCCTGCCCTATCTAGGCTTCCAGCAGTACAATAGAGCTATCATTAACTCACCCACCTTCTAATGACAATGAGATGACTCGATTCATTCTGTGCCCGTCTATACAGCGAAGCTGACAAGTGAGCTACAGAAAACAAGACATATCAGCTTATTGTGACTGCTCTAGTGGCCAGTGTGAAAACTGGAATTTCTCAATATTTTTTTGTGCATAGTCAAAAAATAAAACACCACCGAAAATAAAAATATATATATTTATAATAAAAACCTGATTTACATAATATGTTCCATTTAAAAAGTAAAAAAGTTACAAACATACATAGCCATGTGTACAATAGTAGTATAGTTTTCTCTAAGAGGAAATGTTATATTAGTATAATGCAGTAATTATAACTCCCAGTCGGTACCTTCATACACATAAGAAAAGAAATATAGAACATTTTGTCTACCTGTGAACGTATCGTCTAATCACAAAATATAATCAGACTGGTCTTTCAGTGTTGTACATATCTTATACCTGGAAGAAACTGCAAGGAGGTTATCAGTATTACACGATGCCCTTGATGTACTTCAAAAGGTTTCATTAACTGGAAAACAAAACAAAAGACTCTGAAGCAAAAATCGATGATCTTAAAAATTGGTCCCATAAAAATACTGAGGATGGTGAGCAATCAAGAATCTGTAAAATTAGAGTCCCCTGTGTTTAAGAACTTCAGTGGTTTCTAAAATGCTTTTACTAGAGTGTGAAGAGAATACAATATCAGGAAGATGTACCTTAGGAAGAGGCAATGTGTACAGTAGCATGCCGAAACAGGAAAAAGATAAGTAAATATATTGCTTGTTTTGAACCATAAAGGGCATTTCCCTCTCTAATTTTTTAAAATTATTATTATTGTATAATATGTTGTTTTTTTCTTTTGGATCAGTGCTCTTCAACGTGAGGCCAATTATTATATTCTCAACCTAATTCCTGTATCTTAATGCAGCCATGCTGATCAGAGGAAATGCAGTGGTATACATATTGCCTGTTCAGCCAAGTAAATCTGTATATTTGGATGAATGGCTTAGAACCACAGAGCTGACACAAGGATAACTGGTGGAGAATGCTGTCAAAAGGCTTCAATGCCGTAAATCACATGCTTATTCTCTAAAATGAACAAGCAGCAAAGACCAAAATCCTGACACACAAGATTCAGCTCGGAAAGTTCCGTGGGCAATATTTTTTTTACTACGGATTCTAATGACATGCCAGAAGTAATCCATTTCAGTCATTAGAAACATACAGTGACTTAAGAAAATGCTGACTCGCATCTGTGTCAAGTCGTTTGCATATATACTTTTAATGAGTAGCTTAAGGTGATATTTAAGCAATCAGAGGCAAACGGAAATCACCATAGAAATACAATTGCAAAATAATATCATTTTTAATTAAATCATATTATTATTTAATAATTTCATTATATTTAAGATATAAAATAAATAATAAATTATGATACTGCTACACCAAGCTTGGCTCCTGCATAGGTCTTTACTTACTTGCACCTCTTTTTTCTTTTTTTTTTGTGCAAAATAAGCCATAAAAGGAAACAGGTACCTGCGTATTTTTGCTGGGTGCTTAAAGGGAACCTCACTTTTGTGGGCAGCGGTTGTCATTGTACTGACTGGCACTGCATTGGGCCTGTGGCTGTCTATGTGTTTAAGGACTGTTAATTTCACTTATTACAGGCTGTTTCTGCCAATGCAAACCAGGACTAACCTGTCACGATAAAAATGCAGTCGAATCTGCGTGTGGCGTGTTAGAGCAGGAGGAGCTGAGCAGGTTGATGTCTATTTTTATATAAAAAAGAATCAGTATAACGTGTAATTGATTTATTTAAACCACTGCTCAGACGGAGATTAGGAGTCTAGTGGGCGGTCCTACTCAGTGATTGACAGCCGTCCCTGTATGAGTGTGAATACACAGATAACTGTCAATCAGTGTTTTGGACTGACCACTGGACTCCTAAGCACAATATGAGTTGGGGTTTCAAATAAATAAATTACTAACTATACTGATTCTTTTGATACAAAAATATATATAATTATATCCAGCTTCTCCTGCTTAACAACAAGTTGCCTGCAGATTGGACTGCATTTTCAACATGACAGGTTCCCTATAAGTCCTGATTTACAGTGGCAGAAACAGCTCCTCATGGGTGAAATCCACAGTCCTTACACACAAAGACTGCTACAAACTCCATGCGGCAACAGTCAGGCCCTCTTAGTACAATGACAACCGTAGCCCATCAAGGTGAGGACTCCTACACAGGCTTCCATAGAGTCTTAGTCACATCATCCAGCAGTGGTATAGCTATAGGGAGTGCAGACATAGCAATCAAACATAGGCCTTGCTGCCTTAGGCACACATTGTATCTGGGAGTAACCCTCTTTAATCCTTAACGCATTTTAACATACATGTATGTCACTTGATGGGTCCCCTTCCTGCATTCTGATGTGCATGTATGTGATGGTGCCGTGCGATCACCACGGGAGCCTGGCTCCCGCTGAAACAGCTGGGATCAGAGAAACCTCAGATTCTGGACCGTTTAATGGCTTAAATGCTGCAGTAAAAAGTGACTGTGGCTTTTAAGTAGTTTGTCAGAGGGAGGGGCTCCCTCTATCACCCATCGGTAGCCCTCGAACTCGATCCTCGACCGACAATGGCTGTCACGGGAGCCAGGAGCCTTACAAAGGGCCCCATGCCTTGTATGACTGTATCCCTATTAGGTCATGCCATGGATGGTGCAATGGAGTGACATATGTCAAACGGCTTTGATGTCACAGTTGCTATTGACTGCTACATACTCTTCATACTGCCCCCTACTGACAATGACAGAGATTTACGTCAAGTGTCAGAAGGAGTTTAAAGGAAGGTCTACATTTCAAAACCATCAAAAAGCAGGTTTTCCCTTCTTGCCATCGTCCCATTGCACACAAGTCCCGAAAGAAACCATGACAGCGAAACTTGAGTCGGCAGGCAGAGCCTAGAGGCAGCGCTTGATTTATTGATATAACCTTTGTTCAACGCTGTTGTGAGTAGCAAAAAATAACCGAGTGTGAAAAGTCCTGATTCTTGTGTATTTCACCATTGGAGGCTGTTTTTCTTCTTTTCTTTTAGCCATAACATTTAGATATGCAGCATATTGTAACCACTATTTACAGACTGGATAGAACAATATTGTTTCAGACTGACGTTTTACCCTTACTACAGATAATGCCAGTACTGTTGTTGACAGTACTTGCAGTCACATTGTCTACCTAACAGTAACACTGCCAGTCAAAGGATCTTGCCAGCAGCCAAGGCCCCCATAAATTGAAGCCGAAGCACCCATAAGTGACAGCCATAGCACACAATCCTTAAAGAGAACCTGTCACCAGCATTTCACCTATTGAACTCTACTCACCCCTCGCTGACTGCTGCTGTCAAAAGTTAATTGGCGTAATCTCGTTTTCTGAACGCCTCTTATAACAGTAAATAATGGTCTGCAAATATTTTGCGCTTTTTATGGTAATAATCCGGCAGTCTGATTCGTTTCTCTTCTTATGCCCGCCCTCCGCCGAAAACTGTCCCGCTTTGAATGCCAAAATCTCATCTGAGACAGTGCGCATGCACCCATAATGTATGGTCCGATGCCCTTCCCTGCTTCGTCCGGGCCTCAAATCTAGTTACTGCACATGCGCCACCATGGTGTCCTGTTGTGCGCACACACCAGAACAGGACATCAATGCGCAAGCGCAGGATTTAGTTTGTGCTGGGGGGAGGCGAGGAGATTTCAAAAGTAAGGAGGCGGGGTTAACTCAGAAAGGCTGGAGGAATGATGATATGTCTCTTTTATGCTCATTAGCATACGGCACGGGAACACTAAACACCTGAATACTAAAAGCTACAGATCTACTTAGAAGATAATCATAGGTTACATAAAAATTATTATTCACCCACTTAAACTGGGTATTGCTGGTTTAATAGGTGAAATGCTGGTGACAGGTTCCCTTTAAGTAAACCACATGCGGTCTCTAGAAAAAAGGATCCTGGAACCGCTTTTATGTAAAACTGCAAATGTGGGACCACATGAAAAGAGCTCAATAAATAGGGCATGCTGTGGTCGACCCCCCCCCCCCCCCCCACAAAAAAAACAAAAAAGACAGAATGCCTTAAGAGATACAGGGGTTTTTAAATGCAGGGTGCGAATATAATTTTTGCAAATCTCATTAAAATCATGTAACATATGGACACAGCGATCTAACCATTGATCAAAATTTACAAAAATATGCAGTAGAAAGTGTGAACATAGTCTAAGGTGGTGAACCCCTTCAAATTTCCAGCTGTAATATAGCAGAAACTATGACTAAAACCCGACAGAACTCATTGACTTACATTTAATGGGTCCGGCGCTTCCGTTATTTTTGTTATTGTGTACCCATGATGGGACAGAATAAATGGAGATACAAGCACACGTGAACAATCTTAGACAGTCGAGATAAAGACAAAATAGAAGTGACCAATTTTGCCACATTTCTGAGCAAGATTATGGAAGGTAAAAATGAGGGAAAGCATCATAATAGTCTATTTCCTAATGGAAATTCATTTAATATCATGTGGTGGGAAATAAAATTCAAAATATAGATATAGAGATGGATGATAGATAGATAGATAGATAGATAGATAGATAGATAGATAGATAGATAGATAGATAGATAGATAGATAGATTAGAAAATAGCTAAGGCCCTATTCACACTACAGGGATTCCCGGCTGTGTTTGATGGCCGTTTTTTGAATGGCCGTCACACGGCTGCAGTAGGAACAATAGACCCCAAATGGGGCTATTCACACGGCCGATTTGTAAAAAAAATTGAGCATTCCCTATTTTTGGCCGTTCTCCTGGCCGCACGGCTCCCATAGAAGTCTATGGGGCCGTGTAAAGGCTGTGATCCGAGTGACGGCCGTGCTTTCTGCCACTCGTTCGCTCTTTTCTCCTTCTCACAGTGCGATGGAAGGTACTTTTTTGCACCCTGTAGGAGCGGAATCCCCGACCCCCGGCCATAGTGTTGCCAAAGCTCTGGCCAGGGATTCCGCTCCAGGAGAAGTCCCGAATAGAGATGCGCGAAACGGGACAACCGAACCCGGTTTCGGTACGAACATCGGGAAAAGTTCGGTTCGCAGCGAATCCGAACTTCACCGGGTTCGGCCGAACCCGTTTTGACCGAACCCGGTCAAAAATATTATACAACCCGGCAGCCACTTGTCTTTATCAATCACTGATAGAGAAAAGAGGCTGCTGATTAAAAATAAAATAAAAAGCATTTCATACGTACCCGGTCGTTGTCTTGGTGACGAGTCCCTCTTCTTCCTCCAGTCCGACCTTCTTTCCTGACGCGGCAGCCTGTGACTGGCTGCAGAGGCCGCTGCAGCCTGTGATTGGCTGCAGAGACCGCGGCAGCCTGTGATTGGCTGCAGCGGTCACATGGGCTGTAACATCATCCAGGAATGTCGGGCCGGATGACGAGAGGGACGCGTCACCAAGGCAACGGCCGGGAGACCGGACTGGAGGAAGCAGAAAGTTCTCGGTAAGTATGAACGTCTTTTTTTTTTACAGGTTACTCTATATTCTGATCGGAATTCACTGTCCAGGGTGCTGAAACAGTTACTGCCGATCAGTTAACTCTTTCAGCACCCTGGACAGTGACTATTTACTGACGTCGCCTAGCAACACTGCCGTAATGACGGGTGCACACATGTAGCCACCCGTCATTACGGGGGCTCATGCACACGACCGTAAAAACACCCGTTATTACGGGTCGTAATTACGACCCGAAATAGCGGGCCCATAGACTTCTGTTAGCCACGGGTACCTTGCCGTTTTCTCACGGGAAGGTGCCCGTGCCGTTAAAGAGATAGAACATGTTCTATTTTTTTATTTTACGGGCTGTGCTCCTATACTTTATAATGGGAGCACGGCTCGGAAAAACGACCGGCTGCCCGTGGCCGGCCGTGCTCATCTCCTGAAATAATCTGTGCTGCCTTAAACTCTGTGGACAGGTCAGGATCCTGTTTCTTTTAAATGCTGCTGGGGAACCCGCTCGATCCACTATATAAGGCTGCGCCTCCATCCTCTTCTGCCCCAGTCACTTATTACCAAGCACTGTAGCGCAGCCTTATATAGTGGATCGTGTGGGTTCCCCAGCAGCATTTAAAAGAAACAGGATCCTGACATGTCCACACAGTTTAAGGCAGCACAGAGTATTTCAGGAGATGAGCGTGCGGATCTTGTGCGGGGTGGTGACTTGCCAATCATGTGAAGGTGTTATTGAGGACAGGAGTGGAGGAGAGGTAACAGACTGAGAGCTACGTAATGGTAAGAGCAGAGTTCACAGCAGCACAGAATATTTCAGGAGAGGAGCGTGTGATTCGCTGCAGAGGCCGCTGCAGCCTGTGATTGGCTGCAGAGGCCCCGGCAGCCTGTGATTGGCTGCAGAGGCCGAGGCAGCCTGTGATTGGCTGCAGAGGCCGCGGCAGACTGTGATTGACTGCAGAGGCCGCGGCAGCCTGTGATTGGCTGCAGAGGCGGTCACGTGACGTGTGTGACCGCCACTACAGCCTGTGATTGGCTGCAGCGAGCGGCGACATGGATGAAACGTCATCGCTGGAGGCCGGACAGGAGGAATGTAAGTAGGAACGTATTTAAAAAATTTTTTTATTGCATTCAAATTTTATTTTCCCGCGCGCCGAGCATGGTACTGTCAAGGTTGCTGAAAGAGTTAGTGCAGCCCATCGAACTTTTTCGTGAAATTCGGCGAACTAGCTGAACCAAACTTTTCATAAGTTCGCTCATCTCTAGTCCCGAACTTCACTGTTGATATATGGACAGTCACATCAGGGACTTCTCCTGGCGTGGTCCCCTACTTCTGAAACGTAATACCCGGCGCTGTGACCGGTGTTTCCGCTCCAGGGGAAGTACCTGACTTCACTCTCCATATATGGACATTGAAGTCATATTAACCTATGGGCCAATGCACACGGTCTGTGTATTGTCCGGTGCCTGAATCGCAACAGAATTGGACATGTCATTTTATGGTCCGGGCTCATTGAAATCAATGTGCGCACGGTCCGTGGATTGCGGACCACCCGCGGGTGACATAATCACGGATGGTGCACACAGTTACAGCCGTGTGCATGAGGCCTACAGATGTAGCTGTCTTTTCTTGACTTTTAATGAATTAAATACACAGTGGCGAGATTCTTTATCTTGACTTTTTCAATGGCTTTTGTTGTGTGATATCACGCTGCAGAAAGTTATCAGAGTCAAGATAAAGATGGCTACATCAGTAAGTCCCTAAGTGGGTGGGATATGTGATGCAAAAACCTTCTACAGGTCTGTCTGAAATACAAGCCTTGTAGAAATGTTAGGAAAACGTTTTCTTCTTCAGAGGCAACAGAGGTGAGGACAGATCACGTGAACCAAAATATTAGATCCTCGGTGTGCCTCTTGTAATGACCTTGGGCACTTGTGGCTTCCGAGGTATACGTTTTGAGGTCCATAAAAAGGAGATGGCCTGTGTTCCTAGAAGTGACTTTTCTTTGTCTATAGGCTTGGAGATGGCGTAACCAGGTCAATCCCTCGAGAAAGATGCTCTGTAATAAGATATAGAAAAGGTTTGCATATGTTCTCTCAAATCGCAAAATCTTATCAGAATAGAAAGAACCACACAAGGCGTACACCACCAATATATATATATATATATATATATATATATATATATATATATATATATATATATATATATGTACACACAATGAATGATAATAGAAAGGGGAAATAGTGATAGTATGTGGTTTTATGAACTAAACTATAAAAAAACAAACTTAAAAAACCCCTCATTGAATTGTCTAAATACACAAAAGTCATTATTATCGTTCCCTACTTCGTGACATTAATGTCACCGAACGCCAATAGTTTGTGCTATTGGCTCCAATATATATTGCCTTTATCCTAACTAGCGCTGGAATCAGACGCAGCTCCGCTCTTTAGCTTTCTAAATATAGCCCAGTAAGGTTACGCTACAGGCATAGTCCTCATATCAATGTTAATGCTATCGGATAGAGGCAATATATATTGGAGCCAATAGCACCAACTATTGGCGTTCGGTGCCATTAATGTCATGAAGTAGGGAACGATAATAACTTCTTAGATAACATTAATATCATTTTGGTTTATTTATCCATATTCCATACCATCCCTGGCTACATACCATGCCCCTTGGGTAAATTAGTAACTCAAGGTGCTATTATAGATACGTGACAGATCTCATCATAATCTATAATAGTAATGCTAAACATCTAACAACAGAGTAATTATTATGTGGCAGTACAGTTAGGTACAAATTATCAATAATGGCTAATTTTTGCCCTAAAAAAGTGCAGAATTGGGGGTCCTCTGCACTTATAATATATATACCTACATAAGACATTTTAAATGTTTTCGTGTAATTAGACAACTCAATAAAGTTTATTTTTCTTTAAATAATTTTGTTCACAAAACCACATACTATCTCTTCTTTCCCCTTCTTATTATCATTCATTGCTCTGTAATAAGTGAAGACGTCTGGTGTGGCAAAACTACCCTGTCTTGTCAGTAAAGAGTAAACTAACCTGGTGTGTCTACCATTTCACAGGAAGGAGATAAATAGACTACAGAATTGGCTAAAAAAAAAAGGGCTTAGGGGGCTCAGTAGGTATAGTTTGCATTGCAGTATTTTGGGCAGAGTATAGTTGTAATGGTCATGGTCATGGACTGCCGTCTCCCCTTACCTATTGACGGCCGACAACCGCAGACCTTCCTCCTCTGGCCGACGTCTCCTTCCCAGCAGACATCAGTGCATCCGGCCGCTCTGTACTGCAATGTCTGCGAGGGGGCGAGCGCTCATATGAAATTAATTAATTCATTATTTGCCACATCACCTGGACTATAAAAAGGGCCCTGCCCTTTCACTCCTTGCCTGGGCGTTGTTGTAGTTTTCCCATGTTCGTATTGCAAATGGACCCTTAGTGTTATCCTGCTCCCAGTGTTCCCATGCACTTCTGCCTGTATCCTGTATCTTGTGCTGTGTTTTGTTCCTGAGCCTGTCTAGTGTTGGAGTCGTGTTGTGCCGCCTGCTGTTATACACCACGTCTGTTGTCATCTGCCATCCCTAGTATCATCCGTCACGTCTGGCTCACAACCTGCAACCTCTAGCCCCATCTGTGCCAGAGCCTTTGCCACCGTCTGGACTTTATTAGGTACCCTTGCGCTACGAACTTCTTGTATAGACTTTGCATAGACTGTGACTTGGCCAGCTGCCTCTCCGCTACGGCAGAGTGGCCTAGTGGGTCCACATACCCCTAGATCATGACAATAGGTCTTAAGTATGTTTTTCCTGGCCCATTGAAACATCTCATGTTGGCGATTTATGATCTAATATTGGACAGCAGGGAGGCATAATTAAGCGAGTATAGGAGGTCAGGATTAGCCAGAATTTGCCTATGTAGAACCTTGATTATTTTTTGAGGCCATATAAAGAGAGTAATTGGTTTCAGTGTTTTAATCACAGAATGGGGAGCTGAAACATTTAAAATGTCAGATTTACCTAAATTAACTTTGAAGTTAAAGGCCTTACCAAACAAATCAAATAGTTGTAGGATCAAGGGAACATCTATAATAGGATTGGTTAATAAAAAAATGAAAACGTCTGCGAACGCTGCCGAGAGTAGCTTCCACTTCCAACCCTTGTATCTCTGGGATTTGCCTGAATTTTCAGAGATCGGGAAAGGGGGCATCTCTGTAGAGTGCCGTTCTTAATGTTTAATTGATCAGATAGTTGCCATTAACACAGGGTTTGAGTAAAGGGAGAACACTGCTGAAATAAAACTAGAGAAGAAGCCAAATTTTATGAGGGTAGCCTTCATAAAGCACAGTCAACACAACCAAAAGCCTTCTCGGCATCCATGCTAGGAAGGACAAGTGGTATCTTATTTTTTTTTGCGTAAATCCCCACATGAATGAGCCTAGTGATGTTAAATTTACCTTCCCTACCAGGCATGAAACCCAATTGTTCGGGTCCACTCAACCCCTTTTAAACCTCTGGCATGCTGGTTGCCAATAGCTTAGACCACCATTTTAAATTAGTGTTGAGAAGTGATATTGGTCAGTAACTACACCAAAGTTCTGGGTTTTTCCTTCCTTAGGAATAATGAAAATATATGCCTCAAGGGCATGTGCAGGCCAGGAAGACCCAGTTAACAGGGAATTACAGACCTTCAATAAACCTGGGAAACAAAATGTCAGCAAATCTTTTGTAGTGAGCGATTAGGAACTCATCCGGACCCAGGCTTTTGCCGTTAGCGATGGTGGAGAGAACTGCGGATAGTTCAATAGCTGTGAACGTAGCAGAGAGCTTGGCCTTGGCATTATGTGACAGAAGAGGGAGATAAATGGAGTTCAAGAAAGAGGATATATAGTCATGTTCTGAGGGAGGATCAGAATTCTTGTTGAGTTAATATTGTATAGAGATTTGCAAAATAAGCCCAAAAAAAAATTTGTGATCGTACGGCGGAGCCCAGAGGGGCGCTTCACAGCATGGTCAAAGGACCATTGTTTTTGCTTCTTAAGTAACCATGTTGTAATCTTGGAACTTTTGTCCCCATAAAAATATTTTTTGTACTTACATAGATGTAGTGCCCTAGCTGCCTTAGTATTGAACAGATCTTTTAACTTCTGTCTAAGAAGCGAAAGATCTTGCTGAGCATTCTGTAAGTGAGCATGTTTACTTAAGTTCTTTAGCGTGAAAATCTGAGAAAGAATAGAATTAATACACTTCTCCCTTTGCCTCTTGAGGCCAGAGCCCAGACTAATAAAGGTGTAAGCGTCAGCTTTGTGTGACTCCCAGGGCCTCCTGCCTTCATGTCCCCTAGTAAGACAAACAAAGAAAGTAAAAAAAAGTTGTATAAAAAAAAAGTTTAAAAGTAATAAAAAAGTTTAAATCCCCCTTTTTTCCCCTTATCAGTCCTTTATTATAAAAATCTAAATAAAATAAATAAACTATACATAATTGGTATCGCCGCGTCTGTAACGGCCTAAACTACAAAACAATTTGGTTATTTAGCCCGCGCGGTGAACACCGTAAAAGAAAATAATAATAAATCTTACCAGAATCGCAATTTTTTTGGTCACTTCACCTTCCAAAAAATGGAATAAAAAGAGATCAAAAAGTCGCATGTACCCAAAAATAGTACTGATCAAAAGTACAGTTTGTTACGCAAAAAACAAGTCCTCAGACGGCTTTCTTGATGGAATAATAAAAAGTTATGGCTCTTAGAATACGGCAACACAAAAAGTAAATGATTTTTTATAAAAAGTATTTTATCGTGCAAACGCCATAAGACATAAAAAAAATTGTACCTCAGAAGCTCTGCAAATGTGACATGGCGCCCAGAAACCAATTGTCACGTTGGGTTCGTGGACCCACTGGGCTGTACTGTCTTGGTGGTATGACAGCTGGCCAACAGGGCGCAGGTGACAGTCTATAGTTTGTATAGGGTACCTGTGGCAGCTCGGACATTAGCAATGCAGGCTCGACTGGGACTAGGCAGCAGGCAGACGTCAGTCGTGGTGTAGCAGGACAGGCGTGGTATGCCGCACAGCACGACTACAGCTCAGCACGGCACTTGACCAGGATAGCACGGGATACAGGATACAGGTACGGGAAACACTGGGAACTGGAAGACACTAGGAGACCATTTGCATAGACAAACTTTGTGTACGACAACAACGCTCAGGCATGGGAGGAAGGGGCTGTATGGAAGGAGTTTGTGGTCAGCGACCACGGATGTTACACTATCCAGCAAAATCTACATGGAGCCCTACCGTTTGTCCAACCAGCAGTGTATGACCACATATGGGGTACTTGCCGTAATCGGGAGAAATTGCTTTTACAATTTTTGGGTGCTATTTCTCCTTTATTCCTTGTAAAAATGAAAAACTTGTACCTTTTATCGGAAAAATATGTGGATTTTCAATTGCACAGCCTAATTCCACAAAATGCAGCAAAAAATCTGTGGGTTCTAAATGCCCACTATACCCCTCGATAAATTCCTTGAGGGGTGTAGTTTGCAAAATAGGGTCACTTGTGGGGGTTTTCCACTGTTATGGCACCACGAGACCTCTTCAAACCTGACATGGTGTCTAAAATATATTCTAATAAAAAGGAGGCCCCAAAATCCGCTAGGTGCCCCTTTGCTTCTGAGGCCTGTGCTTCAGTCTATTAGCACACTAGAGCCACATGTGGGATATTTCTAAAAACTGCTGAATCTGGGCAACAAATATTAAGTTGTGTTTCTCAGGTAAAACCTTCTGTTTTACCCCAACAAATTTTTTTTAATAAAAATGATTTTCTGGCAAAAAAAAGAAATTTGTACATGTCACCTCTACTTTGCTTTAAATTACTCTGAAACGCCTAAAGGGTTAAGAAACTTTTTAAATGCGGTTTTTGGTAATGTGAGGGGTCTAGTTTTTAAAATGGGGTGTTTTATGGGGGTTTCTAATATATAAGATGCTCAAAACCCTTCAGAACTTAACTGGTACCTTAAAAAAGGCTTTTGAAATTTGATTCAAACTGTGAGACATTGCTGCTAAAGTTCTAAGCCTTGTAACGTCCTAGAAATATAAAAAGATGTTCAAAAAACCAATGCAAACATAAAGTAGACAAATGGGAAATGTTAACTAGTAACTATTTTGTGTGGTATTACTATCTGTCTTACAGGCAGATACATTTAAATTCAGGAAATGCAACTTTTGACAAGTCCAATGTGTCACGAGAAAACAGTCTCAGAATTGCTTGGATAGGTATAAGCATTTCATAGTTATTACCACATAAAGTGACACATGTCAGATTTGAAAAATGGGCTCTGAGACTTAAGGCCCAAACTAGGCCACGTCATTAAGGGGTTAATGTTAGGGGCATACATATTAACAAAAGTGAATATCTGGTTTGCGACACTTGAGTAACAAGGGTCGACCCTCAGAGTCCAGTTGTGTTGTCAAAAATTTGAAAAGGACATGGCTTTTAACCGGGTCAGGACCGGGCTATTTTGATACTTCAGGACCAGACACCGTTTAGCCCTTTTTAGCACTCGTTGGTTAAACGACTATAACTTTTTTATTTGTTGGACTAGCGACGTGATTTTAGTGTTGTTTTTTCTGCAGACAATGCAGGTTTTTTTTAATCATTTTTATACACATCCTTTTTGCTATTTTAAAATATTTAGGCTTAAAGTTTGAAAATAGTAAAAAAAAAAATAAGCTTTATTAATTCTTAGCTATTTTTTTCTGATAATAACATAATTTTACCCTAAAATAGACCTTTTATTTGTGATCGTCATTGTCTACCGTAAATGTTAATACATTACATGTCTATTTTAGGGTAATTGGCTCAAGGCTAGAATTACGACAATGATTGGCGGGGGGAAGTTCTTTTTAGGTGTATTATTATAAAAAAAAATTGCACTTTGCTTTACTTTTATTTTTTTATTATTATGGTCTGTCCCTCACAAGGTCAGAAAAGACCTTTGGGGACTTTTTTTTTTTTCTTCTTTTACACCATCTTTTTCCACTGTAACTGGGGCTGCTGTGCAACCCCAGTTACAGGGGAACGCAGCCCTCTTATAGTGACTATTGTCACTAATAGGGCTGTGTTGGGTCTAGTAAGACCCAGCAGCAGTCTGCCACTAACGGCATCCTGGCGATCATGTGACGAGTCATATGATCACAGGGACCAATAGAGGCTGCCGCTGCCTATATTCATATACACAGCGCTCATTGAGCGCTGTGTAGAATAGATCAGAGAAGACAGAAGCAGTGAAAGCTGCTCCTATCTTCTCCTCAGGGTCCCTGACAGTCACTGACTGGCGGAGACCCGACATTCAGCTGCCTGATCGCTTGGACAGCAAGCTAAAACCCACGCTGAAAAAAGTCTATGGCGCGGGTTTTAAGGACGCTGGCCGTAAATACACAGCCAGCGGTCGGGGACCGGTTAAAGGCTATACTGGAGCCTCTAGAGGCCGTGGAGAAGGCACTATGATACCAGGTGGAGAATAAAGTGTGTGAAAGGGCTTGTATGTGATTGAAGCAAAAACATCTCTGTTGGTGAAAGACCACATCCATCTTTGATTTCCTTAGCAAAGTAAAAATTTGGCAACACCTTTGTGGCTTATGGAAACCCGAAATATTAAAAGAAGTGATTATTAAGTGAACCCATTCTACACAATCAGTAAAATTACATACATTTGCCATAGACTGGTCTTGACCCTTACCACCATCAAAGTGACAAACATTTGTGAACACAAAAGTGCAACCAGTAATCGCAGACTCCAAGGCATGGTAACCAAACCGACAATGAACTCTATCAACAGCATTATTGACTAAGAAGCAGTTCGATGATCGAGATTAAGCAAGTAATGGGTAGGAGTGTATAGGTGTAGGAATGAGTAGAGTGCCACGTCCACATGGCCACTATCCGTCTTCCTAAAAATTAGCAATTGAGGCTTAAGGTGACCGGTCATGTGTGTGCCCTAACAATAAGAGCAGTATAAGAGCACCATTTAGCAAAACACAGGATCAGTCAAATAAGAGTTATAATATCAACCAATCAAAGAAAAATGCAAGAAAAACGCAATATTTTGCACAATTAGTTCAAAGAAACCCTATATTGCCTACCTCTGGTAGGTAACATGGTGTCAAAACAGCTGTGGTATCATCAGGTGATTGGGGGTTTAGTAGAGGTCTTCTTGGTCTTTGGAGATTTATTGCAGGAACGAAGTGACCATTGTGGTAGTGTAGGCAACTCAGGCAATAGAGTCTAGCATGAGGGACTATTCAGCAGAGCAATATCCAGATTGGTCCAGAGGAATTTGAGGTCGTTGGGGCGTATGATGGTAACTGTGCGAATTTCCTCAGCGATCACAAGGCTAAAGGGGTATAACCCCCTCAATGGAATTATTTTGTTGTGAAGAGTACAGTATCGTTCAGAGGTTTGAGGACTCTTCTTAGAAGCTGCAATATCTTCGTACAGTTGTAGCTTTGTATTTTCATAAAGCACTTCTGAAAACTCTCTAGCCCTTTCTAATATTTCAGCAGGGTGCAGGAAACTAAGCAAGCCCCAAATGACTTCCTGAGGTTGTTCATACCCCGTTGGCTGGGTCGGAGGGCTCTATAGATACTTTCAATGACCACCTGTTCTGCTCTGTCCCGACCTAGGAGCGAGGCATTTATTTGACCAGCTACAGAGGACAGTTCTTCTGTTTAAGAAAGCCCCTAATCTGAATGTTCCTTCCCCTGTTCCAGTTCTCTTGGTCTTCTAACATTAAATAGGCCATATTTAAGTGAGAGATCTTAGCCATAAGGTCAGTTTGCAACACTGCATTGTGTTGGATATAAGCAGCTAAAGCAGTCTCTAGTGCTTCAACTCAATGTCCAATATGTTTTGTGTCAGCTTTTATCACAGTTAGTTCCTCTAGAACTAGAGATAGAGATTTGCTGAGAGCTTTTGTCAGGAATTAGCGAAATATAGTATCTGCAAAGCCCACAATATCTGAGCTGTCATCATCCGAGTCATCTTGCATGTCTTGGTCTCGCAGGTTCCCCTTTGCCATTTTGGAACGGCTTGAAGAAGGGGTCGCCCCATTCTTGGGTAGAAATATATCTAGCTTGGATTGATGATTCTTCGGATTAGGAGAGTCAGGTGTGTCTTTCTGACTTCCTTTTCCAAATTTACCTATGGTGGAGTGTCAGAATGCCCATGAGATGAGGAACATGAAAGAGTTGTGAGTGGTGTCGGAGCAGAGATCAGATGCACATAATTATATGGGATCAGGCAGGTCCAAAATTACGAGTATTCAAAGCAATTCTCCACTTGCAATTCTTAAACTTTGACAGTTGCATCTTTTTAAGATTGGCGTCTGCAGTAATGCCAGTCTGTAGCTAGGAAGGTAAAAGGGGGGAATCAGACTTTGGGCTGATGATGTAAGTGACTAGGGCCCAGGATAAAAAGTGTTCATATTGAAATATGGTTTTGGGCCTGATTTCACGGACCAAATTGTAGGCAATATATAGGAAATATATCAGGGCCTACCTGAAGTCCACTGGCTGCATGAATAGAAGAGGCACATTATTTGGCCCACTGATGGTACTGGCACAGGCCTCAGTGTCCGTGTTGGGTGGTCTATTGGGTGGCTAGAGAGACGTGGAACTCTCCAGGCAGGGCCAGAAGCTCCAGACTAAAGAGATGGTGGCCAGATGGGTAGAGGGTTGCAGGCCCTTTGCAAATTGAGGATGTGGCTCGGCGGTTCAAGTAGGTTTCGTCAGCACCAGCAGCCATTAGGAACCGGTCTGGGACACAATCAGGAAGGTGAAGCAGGCGTAGGAGTGATCCTACAGCTGTAGTTAGCTGATGTAAGGCCGTCAGTGTCACGGTGCAGGGTGTGGACCCAGTGGGCCGTACCGCATAGCGGGATAGCAGCTGGCCAAACAGGTATAGGCAATGTATATAGTCCTGCAAAGGGTACCTGAGGCAGCGTAGACAGTAGCGGTGGTTTCAGGCTGAGATGAGGCTCCGGCAGTAGGCAGGCACCAGGCGGGTGCAACACAGCAGATGCAGCAGAGAGCACAGCACGACTCCAACACTTTAAGGCACAGAGACACTGTAGCAAGGGATATGGGGTACCGGAAGCAGGAACGTGAATACTGGGAACTGGAAGACACTAGGAGACCATTTGCAGAGACAAACTAAGGTAACACAACAACCCTCAGGCAATGAATGGAAGGGCATAGCCCTTTTTATAGTCCAGAGGCATTCTGGACTAATTTGCAGATATTCTGCATGTGCGCGTACTGGCCCTTTTAGGACAAGCGCGCGCACCCTGCGGGAGCCAGTACCATAATGCGGAAGTGAGTGCCGGCGTCTCCCAGGAGGGAGATGCCGCCCGCCACTCACTCGTCCATGGCCACGGCCGTCAGGGGCTAAGTCAGGATGACGGTCCATGGCCTTAGACATTACAGTCAGAAGCAGAGATGGCATCTCAATCAGCAGCAGAAAAAATGGGACATAGATAACATCAAAACCACAAAAAAGGCCGTACTTACTAGGTGAGTGGGTGGGTGAAAACCCGTTCCCAGCAGGACGCAGACAGGTCAAAAAATGCTGCAGAAGGAGTGTACATTAAATAGTGATAGCCACTCCCACTAGTCTTGAAGGGAGTGGCGAACTAAGTGCTCAAAGGTATGCGATAAATGAGTGTCAGTGTTTGTGTAGTGCTAGGGTGTGAATTGTATGGTAAAAAAAGAAATGTGTATGTATGAAAGTGTCAGAACTGTGTGATAATGTAATAAAAATAAATAATAAATAAGTGTGATGAATAGGGGTCAGTGCTGTGAATAGTACATGGGGTGTCAGTACTGTGTGTAATACGTGGAGGGATAACGTGCTGGTCGTCAGGCATAGCATATCTTGCCGAATAACAGCCTATTTGTAACGCCGCTACTGTTAGCAAAAGCAGGCTGCTCTGCATGCCAAACCAAACACCAGCACATCATGCCCTCCCAGCATATAAGACCTGGCTGCGTCCTGAAAAAAAGTATACATAGTAAAAAATATCCATGAAACATGGGGTATTAGTTGGTATTTTGGCCAAAATACGCAAAGCTCGCAACCCAACGTCAAGGGTCCCCAGTGCCTTGCGAGTCCCTAACTAGAACTTTTCGTTCCTATATTAAAAACACCAGCATAAAAAATGGGACATAGATAACATCAAAACCACAAAAAAGACCGTACTTACTAGGTGAGTGGGTGGGTGAAAACCCGTTCCCAGCAGGACGCAGACAGGTCAAAAAATGCTGCAGAAGGAGTGTACATTAAATAGTGATAGCCCCTCCCACTAGTCTTGAGGGGAGTGGCGAACTAAGTGCTCAAAGGTGTGCGATAAATGAGTGTCAGTGTTAGTGTAGTGCTAGGGTGTGAATGTATGGTAAAAAAGAAATGTGTATGTATGAAAGTGTCAGAACTGTGTGATAATGTAATAAAAATAAATAATAAATAAAGGTCGCCTGGCCGGAAAATTAGGCTACAACTTCAGCGGAGCATGTAGGCTGCTATCGGAAAACAGCTCTGATCTGGACAATATGCCCCTTTGGATGCTCGTCTCGGTCCAGGAGAGCTGATGTAGCAAATGGCCAGAGCCTGTGCCTCGTTTGGCAAGTGGATTGCAGCAGATTGATAAGTGGGAGACAGAGCACTGAATCTGTTGCGTCTACTCTCGTTGCCGCACTAGCCACCTCCCTATATCTATCTATATTTCTACCTAAAAACAAAAGAAATAAGCAGAATTGTTTGAATAGATTTTCTATCTATCTATCTATCTATCTATCTATCTATCTATCTATCTATCTATCTATCTATCTATCTATCTATCTATCTCATATCTATCTATCTATCTCATATCTATCTATCTATCTATCTATCTATCTATCTATCTATCTATCTATCTATCTATCTATCTATCTATCTATCTATCTATCTATCTATCTATCTATCTATCTATCTATCTATCTATCTATCTATCTATCTAATATCTATCTATCTAATATCTATCTATCTAATATCTATCTATCTCATATCTATCTATCTATCTATCTATCTATCTATCTATCTATCTATCTATCTATCTATCTATCTATCTATCTATCTATCTATCTATCTATCTATCTATCTGTCTATCTCATATCTATCTATCTATCTATCTATCTATCTATCTATCTATCTATCTATCTATCTATCTATCTATCTATCTATCTATCTATCTATCTATCTATCTATCTATCTATCTGTCTGCGCATGATGAGCTATTGTACACTGTAAATAAAAGCAAACACACATAAGAAAATTCTCTCCTATTTTAAGACTGTCGTTATGAACACTGTTATTATTCTTGCCTTATAGATTTAGGCAAACCGGAAAAAACGATTTTTCATTCTGTATTAGGTAACACATGATTGTCTTTTTTTAATTGTAAGGCAAAAAGATGCTCACTAATGGGTTTATTCTGCAGGCGGATAAACTCTAATGATTTAGTGGGAGCTTATTGATTGGAATAATTCAACAGTCATTAAAAAAAACACTAAAAAGTGTGTGAAATTGAAAAATCTGTTCCTTGCTTCTTTACAAATTACATCTCATACTGAATTGTTGGGCATCTGCCCAAGTCTGAAAATCGAGAAGACAGATGGAGACATTTATTTTCATAAAAGAGCTATAAGTTTCTTGTACAAGCCTTCATTGTTACAGCCCTCATTTACTTTTTGAGGCTGTCGTTCTCTACTAAGTAATGAGTTTAAAACGAATGGTTATCGAAAGAATCATTTTGTAAATTATTACCCAAGATGTACAGCTATCAATTTTCACATTTTCTAAAAGCTGAACTGAGAATTGTGCGATGTTATGTCTACGTCCTGGATTAACTTGGCTGTTTCATAATATAGAGTTATATAATTGCTCCTAAATAGTCTTCTGAAGGCCATTGGGTCTCCATTATACACACAACACATGGAATGTTTCAGATCTGGTAGAGCAGGGCACGGGGTGGCATTTTTGATCACACATTGATTTAGTCCTCAAAAAGTGAGAAAGTTAACCAAGAAAATGTGAAATATTGATAATACTGGTAATCAGACGTTCTTCTCCATGCGAGTAAAGCTAGTTTATATCACGTTTGGGCATAATATATGGCCATTCAATGGTACGATTTGAAATCTTCCAGCTACGGACTAATGCAATTGTCATTTCTTCATACATATGTGTCCACCCTTACTTTTTCTTTAAATTGGTTGAGGACTTCAATTTATCATGCTACAAATTCAATACAATATTGCGACATGCATACAAAACCCTTGACAGGCTGCCATTTGTATCACAACCACTGAGTGGACACAGATAGACACATATAGCATAGACATAGAGTATCACAAAATCATGTTTTTTTTTCAAAGCTGGTTATCACACGCCATACATCTTAGGATATGTTGAGATAGGAGGTAAGTAAAGGAAGGGCACAACTGCATTGATTAAAAAAAAAGGCTAAGGTATACTGGTGGATGCTGATCAAATGTATGCCAAAATGATACTCTTCCAGTATACTATTGGCCAACAGTAGCCTATGGGCGCATTAGATGTACACTGTAACACTGATGGCCGCGGGCCGTCAGGTTTACTCACCTCCAGACGGCCGCAGCCATGGATCAGTGAGCGCTGGCCCGCATCTCCTCCTCAGGGCACAGCAGAGTGAAGCGGAAGCGAGAGCTGGCGTCTCCTGAGGAGGAGATGCGGGCCAGCGCTCACTGATCCATGGCTGTGGCCGTCAGGAGGTGAGTAAACCTGACGGACCGCTGCCATGAATGTTACAAATACATAGGGTGAATTTCCCAATCTACACGCTAGACTTATAATGCAAACCTTGCCTAATATTTATGAAAAACAATGATCAGAACTTTATTCAAAATCATGTGGTATGAAGTAATACAATTAGATAGATAGATAGATAGATAGATAGATAGATAGATAGATAGATAGATAGATAGATAGATAGATAGATAGATTTTTCTTGAATTGCGTTAAATGATATCACAGAAAAAAATCAGCTGATCAAAAAAATTACACAGTAAAATGTAGCGTTTAATTAATATATTGGCATAGTTACATAGTTACATAGTTACATAGTTACATAGTTACATAGTTAGTACGGCTGAAAAAAGACACATGTCCATACAGTTCAACCAAGGGACTGGAAAAGGGAAGGAAAAATTTCTACACATAGGAGATAATATTTTTTTGTTCTAGGAAATGATCTAACCCTTTTTTAAAGCCATCTACTGTCCCTGCTGTGACCAGCTCCTGCGGTAGGCTATTCCATAGATTCACAGTTCTCACTGTAAAGAAGGCTTGTCCCCTCTGCAGCTTGAACCTTTTTTTCTCCAGACGGAGGGAGTGCCCCCTTGTTTTTTGAGTGGGTTTTACAAGGAACAGGATTTCACCATATTTTTTGTATGTGCCATTAATATATTTATATAAGTTAATCATGTCCCCCCTTAGTCGTCTTTTTTCAAGGCTAAATAGGTTTAAGTCTTTTAATCTTTCCTCATAACTTAGATTCTCCATGCCCCTAATTAGCTTCGTTGCTCTTCTTTGTATTTTTTCCAACTCCAGGGCATCCTTTCTATGAACTAGAGCCCAGAACTGAACTGCATATTCTAGATGAGGCCTCACTAATGCTTTGTAAAGTGGCAATATTACATCCCTGTCCCGTGAGTCCATTCCTCTTTTAATACACGACAATATCCTGCTGGCTTTTGAAGCAGCTGATTGACACTGCATGCTGTTATTGAGTTTATGATTTACAAGAACACCCAGATCCTTCTCAACAAGTGAATCCGCCAGTGTAGCTCCCCCTAGGACATATGATGCATGCAGGTTGTTGGTACCCAGATGCATAACTTTACATTTATCTACATTAAACTTCATCTGCCAAGTGGACGCCCAAACACTTAGTTTGTTTAAATCTGCCTGCAATTCATGAACATCTTCCATAGACTGAACTATATTACATAGCTTGGTGTCATCTGCAAAAATAGAAATAGTGCTATTAATCCCATCTTCTATATCATTAATAAATAAGTTGAATAATAGTGGTCCCAGCACTGAACCCTGGGGTCACCACTTATTACCGGGGACCATTCAGAGTAGGAATCATTGACCACAACTCTCTGGATACGGTCCTTGAACCAATTCTCAATCCAATTACAAACTAGATTTTCTAAACCTATAGTCCTTAATTTACCCATTTGGCGTCTATGGGGGACAGTGTCAAATGCCTTTGCAAAGTCCAAAAACACTAAATCCACAGCGGCCCCTCTGTCTAGACTTCTGCTCACCTCTTCATAAAAACAGATTAGGTTAGTATGACAACTTCTGTCCTTAGTAAAACCGTGCTGGCTGTCACTTATAATACTATTTATTGTCACATAATCCTGTATATAGTCCCTCAATAGCCCCTCAAACATTTTCCCCACGATGGATGTTAAGCTTACTGGTCTATAATTACCCGGGGAAGACCTAGAGCCCTTTTTGAAAATAGGCACCACATTTGCGCTGCACCAGTCCCTTGGCACTATACCAGTCACTAGAGATTGTCTGAATATTATGAAAAGGGGGACAGAAATAACTGAACTAAGCTCTTTAAGAACTCTAGGGTGTAACCCATCTGGTCCCGGGGCCTTGTGCACATTTATTTTATTTAATTTAGCTTGGACCATATCTACATTCATCCAATTCAGTATATCAACTGATATATTAACAGCACTGGCAGCGGCTACATCAGCTGCTCTTTCTTCAGTTGTATATACAGAGCTAAAGAACCCATTTAGTAACTCTGCCTTCTCTTGATCCCCTGTGATCAACTCCCCATTACCATTATCTAGGGGTCCTACATGTTCAGACCTTGGCTTTTTAGCATTTATATACTTGAAGAATTTTTTGGGATTTGTTTTACTATCCTTGGCCACCTGCCTTTCATTTTGTATTTTTGCTAATTTTATTACATTTTTATAGATTTTATTAAGCTCTTTATATTTTACAAAGGCTACAGCTGTACCCTCAGATTTGTATTTTTTTAAATGCCCTTTTTTTGTCGTGTATTGCCCCTTTCACAGAAGGTGTAAGCCATGTGGGGTTTAATTTGAGTCGTTTATACTTGTTACCTATAGGAATAAATTTTGCACTATAATAACTCAAAGTAGATTTGAAAATCTCCCATTTATCATTTGTTCCATTATTTGACATTAGTTCTTCCCAGTCCATATCCTGAATTGCAGCCCTCATCCTGGGGAAATTGGCTTTCTTAAAATTAAATGTTTTTGCCCTCCCAGCCTGCGTTTGTTTTTTACAGTATAGGTAAAATGTAACTATATTATGATCACTGTTACCGAGGTTTTCACGAACATTGACATTCCCAACAAGATCTGCATTATTAGAAATGACCAGATCCAACAGAGCTTCACCTCTAGTCGGGTCTTGCACAAACTGGCCCATAAAATGGGAAAACGATTATTCCTCAAAATAATGATGCAAAAAATAATAATAAGGGTGAGGGGAGTTTTTTTTTTCTTTTGTTCATAAAGTTGAGAGAACAAGAAAAACAACTGACCCCGGTATATCCTATTAGCTCATCTGTCCTAGTTGGTGTAATGCCCCTACTCAAGGGACGACTACAACCTCCAACCTGTATCCTAGATACCTTATTAATGGTCTAGCCAATTCTTTATAGTGGATAGCTGGTAGGGGGGGGGGGGGGCAAATGCACACATAGAAAAAGAAAAATGTGCAAGAACTTTAAACTGTGCACAACAAAGGGTAGGCACAAATGAAGAAAAAACGATACCCAGCAAAAGGATATACTCATACAAAAACATACCACATCCACCAGACGTTTATTATGTTTATCGTTTTAAATTAATCAGAGCCACCTCTCTGGACATTCTGATTTCTTTCCACCCATCACAACCTCCGTCTGGTGGATGTGGTATGTTTTTGTACCACATCCGGTGAAAGTATTGAAGTGAATGGTAGAAGAAGACTGCAATACTGTGAATCGCCGTTACCTCTGTGTTGATAATTCACAGTGAGCAAGTAGAAATGAAGGGAAAACAGCCCTCGTACGAGCGCTGCACCCCCTTCAAAACAGCTGATCGGTGGGGGTCCCGGGAGTCGGACCCCGACCCATTAGCTATTGATGGCCTATCCTGAGTATAGGCCATGATTTTTTATGGACTAGAAAACCAGTTTAGCGTACAAGAAAACATACAATGCAGCCACTTGACAGCTAAACTAAGTAAAATCTTTCTTCTGCTCAGTGAGTTGTTTGTTGCACGCGGCACAACGGAATGCTTGTTCCCTCGCCCGTAAGTCCTCCTATCCAGCTGAATCTGAATTTACAGATGTAGCCGTCTTTACCTAGACTTTTAACACATTAAATAAACAGTGGCTAGATCTCTTATCTTGACTTTTTCAATGACTTTTCAATGGCTTTTGTTGTGTGATATCACGCTGCAGCAAGTTATCAGAATCAAGTTAAAGGTGGCTACATCCATATCGGCCTTAGGCGATTGCTCACGTAAGTTGTCCGTTTGCCACCTGTACCTCAGAAGACACTTCTGCCACGCTCACTGCCCTGAAAGACAATCAACCATTGTTTGCTAGACCTGCCATTAGATCCCTCAGAAGTCACTCCTGCCACAATCGCTGCCCCGCCAGACTGATGTGCTATGGTGCTCACCAATGCTCAGCCTCTTATTTGATGACATCACAACCTGATTCAGTCCAATCATGATGTAGTGCACAGTAGTTGTGACTCCTCATAGGCAAGTTCATTGGCGGGTACTGGGATATTCCACCCATTTTGTTTTATTTTTTTTTAGGGAGAAGTTTCAAACAGTGGGTGAATTTTTTACAATTGGGTGAAAAGTATATACTTTATGATCTGGTGACTGCATGAGGGAAGCTAAAAAACAGATGATCCCTGGTAAAACTGAGTGGCTTGACATGTCCGTACTTGGCTCATGCTAGATATGGGGTTTGGAAATTCAGGATGCTGCTGTATTCACTAGCTCTTATGTACTGGAACAGCTACATTCCCATACTGCTGCTCCCTTCTAATACAGCCCCTGCGTAATCTCCTCTCTACTGTGCATAACTGACTATTGCCTGTGTGTGTGAGATCTCTCCCTCTACATCTGAAGATTCTGCTGTGGGTTCTCTACTCTCTACACTTATACAGCCTGGGGGATTGCCCCTTCCTATTCAGAGTCTGCCATGGGTGCACTCCTCCCTATCTATACCCTGATTCAGCATACTCTGCCATAACCCCTCTCTCCCTGCTAGTATCTCGAACAGTGTGCTACTCAGAGGGGTGGGGTAAAGCAAAGACAGCAGGCTTTCATTAAAGAGGCTCTGTCACCACATTATAAGTGGCCTATATTGTACATGATGTGATCGGCGCTGTAATGTAGATTACAGCAGTGTTTTTTATTTAGAAAAACAATCATTTTTTACGGAGTTATGACCTATCTTAGCTTTATGCTAATGAGTTTATCAATGGACAACTGGGTGTGTTTTACTTTTTGGCCAAGTGGGCGTTGTACAGAGGAGTGTATGACACTGACCAATCAGTGACCAATCAGCGTCATACACTTCTCTCCATTCATTTACACTGCACATGGCGATATAGCTATATCGTTATGTGCAGCCGCATAAACACAGTATAACATTAATGCAGTGTCTTGACTATGAATATACATTACCTCCAGCCAGGACGTGATGTGTATTCAGAATCCTGACCACTTCTCTGCACGTCTCTGTGATTTACAGCACAGCACAGCGAGATCTCGCTGTAAATGACAGTTTACAGCGTAATATCGCAAGACTACGCCTGCTATGCTGTAAATCACAGAGACGTGCAGAGAAGTGGTCAGGATTATGAATACACATCCCGTCCTGGCTGGGGGTAACGTATATTCACTGTCAGGACACTGCAGTAATGTTAGCGTTGGTGTATGTGGCTGCACATAACGATATAGCTATATCGCTATGTGCAGAGTAAATGAATGGGGAGAAGTGTATGACGCTGATTGGTCACTGATTGGTCAGCGTCATACACTTCTCTCCACAATGCCCACTTGGCCGAAAAGTAAAATACGCTACAGTTGTCCATTGAGAAACTCATTAGCATAAAGCTAATATAGGTCATAACTCTGTAAAAAATTATAGTTTTTCTAAATAAAAAGCACTGCTGTAATCTACATTACAGCGCCGATCACATCATGTACAAGATAATGAATTTATAATGTGGTGACAGAGCCTCTTTAAAGCAGATAGATGACGTCAGCACTGTGCCGACAGCAGCCAGCAGCAGTGTGCTGTCGGATCTGTCAGAATTGTTAATTTTGCATTTAAGAAGCAAATGAACATTAAAACAAAATCAGTGCAAAGGTGTCCATAGCCTTTAAGTATCACGATCTGATGTTTTTGTTTTAGTTTCCAGGTCTGATGTCCTTGTTCTAGTTTCCTGGGACCAAAGACCCTGTTGAAGTTCCCTGACCCGCGATCTAATTACCTCCTGGATAGCTCTGCCAGTCCGCCTTCAGTTAAGTTCTGCTAGTCCGCGTCCTTTAAGTAATATCAAGGACTACTAGTCGCTGCTATTATGTTGCACTTCAGTTTTCTATAGCTAAGCTCTGCCTATACTGCCAGTTATGCACCTCCATAGACTTGAAGAGACTCATCTTCTCTTGGGTTCTCCACCCAGGTCATTATGCAAGCAAATGTTTATCTCCAACTGCAGCGGGCAGGGACAGTCATTGGTCCCAAGATAATAGATAAAACGGTTTTGCTTACAGTATCTCTTTTCTGCAAGGAATGACTAGTAGCGCTATGCCGTTTACAATAATTGGCTGACATCATTTACACATGTAATACATATCAATGTAACAAATACACCATTCGGACATAGCATTAAAATCACCTGCCTAATATTGTGTAGGTTCCTCTCGTGCTGCCAAAATAGCTTTACACACATTAAGGCATGGACTTCTTAAGACCGCTGAAGGTATTCTATGGTATCTGGCACCAAGACCTTAGCAGCTGGTTCTTTAGCTGAAGTTGCAATGTGGGACCTCTATGGATCGGATTTGTTTTTCAGAACATCCCACAGATACTCAATTGGATTGTGATCTAGGGAATTTAGAGGCCAAACCTTCAACTTTGACATACCATTCCTGTCCCATTTGACCAGGCCACCTTCAAGCTGCAGAGGCGACAAGGCTTCTTTACCGTGAGAACTGTGAATCTATGGAATAGCCTACCGCAGGAGCTGGTCACAGCAGGGACAGTAGATGGCTTTAAAAAAGGGTTAGATAATTTCCTAGAACAAAAAAATATTATCTCCTATGTGTAGAAATTTTTCCTTCCCTTTTCCCGTCCCTTGGTTGAACTGTATGGACATGTGTCTTTTTTCAGCCGTACTAACTATGTAACTATGTAACTATGTAACCTTCTTCCAGAGTTCCATGGTCCATTTCTGATGCTCATGTACCCATTGAAGGCACTTTCAGCTGTGGACAGTGGTCAGCATGGGCTCTTTGACCGGTATGTGGCTACGCAGTCCCAACTGCAGCAAGATGGAATGCTCTGCATCTGACATCTTTCGATCATAGTCAGCATTAATTTTTCAGCAATTTTGCATTACCTCTTCTGTGGGTTTGGACCAGACAGGCTAGCCACGTGCATCAATGAGCCTTGGGTGCCCATAACCCTGTCACTGGTACCAGGTTGTTTTTACTTAGACCACATATGGTAGGCACTAACCACTGCGTACCGGGTACACCCCACAAAACCTGTTGTTTTGGAAATGCTCTGACCCAGTCCCCTAAAAATAATTTATATCTTATCAAAGATGCTCAGATCCTTATGTTTGTCCACTTTTTCTGCTTCCAATACATCAACTTCAATAACTGACTGTTCATTTGCTGCCTATTGTATCCCGCCGTTTGACAGGCACCATTGTAACGAGATAATCAATGTTTTTCACTTCACCTGTCAGTGGTTTAAATGTTATATCTGAACGGTGTATATGTTGCACACAAATCACCTGTGCTGTCAAATATATAAACATATCAGTAATGCCATGTTGCATTGCATAACTATGTTGAACAAATGACATGAATTGACTGAAGCAGACCAACAACACATGGTGCTCCCAGAAGTGCTGCCACTCATTAACATGGTGGCTTCGAATAATTACAAACTGGTTCAGAGGTAATAAGAGCTGGCACGATCTAATGCATAGCATCAATTGCTGCATATGTTAGTTGCAAAATGTTTTTGCAATCAGAAACAAGTGTAAAAATAATTACGTTTTAGTGTATGTTCAAATGTGCAGGTTTTTGTTCTAACAATACTGTATGTATTTTTAGGTTTTTAAGGTTGAATCTTGACAAGTGTAAGGATATACATTTCATGACAAAAAGTATGTATACTAGTAATACCTTTATTGTATTACCATTATGAAAGTCTATAAATAAGAAGGATTAACTAAATTATAACATGCAATGCCAGTCTGCTGCAACATAAGCTAGAAGGATATTGTATTGTAATACAAATTTCATGTTTCGAGAGAAGAAAGTATTCATTTGTTCCTTTATTAAGCACTGGACTGGTGCAATTCTGTTTTGGGCATTTGTTAATAAAAAATAAAAAAAAAGACATAACAGAGCTGGAGACAGATCAAAGAAGGGAAATCAAATTAATATAAAATATGGAAAATCTCAGTTATGAAGACATTACTATAACAATACTACATTACTATAATAATACTACATTACTATAACAATACTATAATACTACATTACTGTAACAAAACAACATTACTATAATAATACGACATTACTATAATACTACATTACTATAATACTACATGACTATTACAATACTACATGACAGTAACAAATACTACATTACCATAAGAATACTACATGACTATACCAATACTACATTACTATAATAATACTACATTACTATAATACTACATTACTATAACACTACTACATTACTATAACAATACTACACTACTATAATAATACTATATTAATATAACACTACATTACAATACTACATTACTATAACAATACTACATTACTATAACAATACCACATTACTATTATAATACTACATTACTATAATACTACATTACAATAATAATACTACTACTACATTACTATAACAATAATACTACAATACTATAACGATACTACATTACTATAATAATAGCGCTAGGTTTAAACTTAACGGAAAATTGCGAGATTGCTCCACGTACTTATTTGAACAATCCAGTTTTACAGTTTAAGTGCCGCTATATGCAGTCCGGCGGCTCAGTTGGCAGCGTTTGGCAGACACACAAATGTCAAGATTAGGCAGCCCCTTTTTAAATAGTGCCACAGAGCCCTCTATAGATGCTGCCACAGTGCCCTCTGTAGATGCTGCCACAGTGCCCTCTGTAGATGCTGCCACAGTGCGCTCTGTAGATACTGCCACAGTGCACTCTGTAGATGCTGCCACAGTGCCCTCTAGATGCTGCCACAGTGCCCTCTTTAGATGCTGCCACAGTGCCCTCTTTAGATGCTGCCACAGTGCCCTCTGTTGATGGCTCCATTGGGGCTCCCTCTAGGAGTGAAATCCCCAGCCAGAGCATTGCCGACGCTTTGGCCAGCGATTCCTCTGCTGGAGGAGCCACTGACGTCACTGTCCATACACAGTGATGTCAGGGGCAACCCCAGAGCCGGTGTCCCAGAGCGGAGCACTAGTATAGGCTCCACTCTGGAACTCTGGGGCAGCCACTGACATCAGTGTCCATATATGGACAGTGATGTCAGGGGTTTGCCCAGAGCTGGAGTCCCAGAGCAGAGCCGCTCCTATCACTCTGCCTGGGATTCCAGCTCTGCTCCTGACATCACTGTTCATATATGGACAGAGATGTCCGGGGCAACCCCAGAGCTGGAGTCCCGAGCAGAGTGCTAGTCCGCTCCTACTGGGACTCCATCTGTGCTCCTGACATCACTATCCAGCTCTGGGAAAGCCCTAGACATCGCTGTCCATATATAGACAGCAATGTCAGGGGATTCCGCAGAGTCCCGGAGCAGAGCCTATACTAGCGCTCTGCCCGAGACTCAGGCTCTGGTGGAAGCCCCAGACATCGCGTGTCAATATGTGGACAGTGATGTCAGGGGATTCCACAGAGTCCCGAAGCAGAGCCTATGCTAGCGCTCTGCCCAGGACTCCGCTCTGGGGAAGACCCTGACAACACTGTCCATATATGGACAGCGATGTCAGGGAATTCCACAGAGTCCCGGAGCAGAGCCTTTACTAGCAGCGCTGTGTCCTGCGGGCCACAGATGACAGCCTCAGGGGCCGCATGCGGCCCGCGTGTCGCGTGCTTGAGACCCCTGCTCTAGATCAACTAGCTTATGTACTGTAAGTATAAAAGGTTGAACTTGATGGACTCCAACCCATTAAATGTTTAAAGTGTAGCTAAACGTTTGACAAACTTCTGACATGTCATAGAGACCCCCACCAATCGCTAGAACGAAGCAGCTAAAGCGCTCGTGTGAGCACTCAGCCGCTTCGTGTCTGTTCGGCTTTTTCCAGAAAGCCAATGTATCGGAGTACGGGCTCCTAGATTGTCTACTGAGTCCGTACACCAATACATTTATTTCCAGAAAAACCTGCTTTGTTCTAGCGATTGGTGGGGGTCTCAGTGCTCGGACCCCCACCAATCCAAACTTCTGACATGTCTCTATGACATGTCAGAAGTTTGTCAAACGTTTAGCTACGCCTTAACGTAATAACTCTGAAATGAGTGGTATTTTTTTGAAACATCCAAGTGATCTCATTCAGAAGTATAGGTAAATCCTACTAATCTCAGTGTCCATATATTATCTGCTGAGAATGGTGAACTGGACCCTTCTCTAGACCATTGGGCAGGGGCGTAACTAGGAAAGACTGGGCCCCATAGCAAACTTTTGACTGGGGCCCCCCTCCCCCGGGTGTCACACAACCCCCCCCCTTGTAGAGAGTGCCTTTTTTACAAACCCCCCCTTTTGATAACGCCATACAGCCCCCCTGTAGATAACGCCATGGGGGGCTGTATGGCGCTATCTACAGAGGGGGCTGTATGGCGTTATCTACGGGGGGGCTGTATGGCGTTATCTACGGGGGGGCTGTATGGCGTTATCTACGGGGGGACTGTATGGCGTTCCCTACAGGGGGGACTGTATGGCGTTCCCTACAGGGGGGACTGTATGGCGTTCTCTACAGGGGGGGACTGTATGGCGTTCCCTACAGGGGGGGACTGTATGGCGTTCCCTACAGGGGGGGACTGTATGGCGTTCCCTACAGGGGGGACTGTATGGCGTTCCCTACAGGGGGGGACTGTATGGCGTTCCCTACAGGGGGGGACTGTATGGCTTTCCCTACAGGGGGGGACTGTATGGCGTTCCCTACAGGGGGGACTGTATGGCATTCCCTACAGGGGGGACTGTATGGCGTTCCCTACAGGGGGGGACTGTATGGCGTTCCCTACAGGGGGGACTGTATGGCGTTCCCTACAGGGGGGGACTGTATGGCGTTCCCTACAGGGGGGGACTGTATGGCGTTCCCTACAGGGGGGGACTGTATGGCGTTCCCTACAGGGGGGACTGTATGGCGTTCCCTACAGGGGGGACTGTATGGCGTTCCCTACAGGGGGGGACTGTATGGCTTTCCCTACAGGGGGGGACTGTATGGCGTTCCCTACAGGGGGGACTGTATGGCATTCCCTACAGGGGGGACTGTATGGCGTTCCCTACAGGGGGGGACTGTATGGCGTTCCCTACAGGGGGGACTGTATGGCGTTCCCTACAGGGGGGGACTGTATGGAGTTCCCTACAGGGGGGGACTGTATGGCGTTCCCTACAGGGGGGACTGTGAGGCGTTCCCTACAGGGGGGACTGTGTGGCGTTCCCTACAGGGGGGGACTGTATGGCGTTCCCTACAGGGGGGGACTGTATGGCGTTCCCTACAGGGGGGGACTGTATGGCGTTCCCTACAGGGGGGCTGTATGGCGTTCCCTACAGGGGGGACTGTATGGCGTTCCCTACAGGGGGGGCTGTATGGCACTATCTACAGGGGGGGCTGTATGGCGCTATCTACAGGGGTGCTGTAGGGCGCTATCTACAGGGGGGACTGTATGGCGCTATCTACAGGGGGGGCTGTATGGCGCTATCTACAGGGGGGCTGTATGGTGCTATCTACAGGGGGGACTGTATGGCATTATCTACAGGGGGCTGTATGGCGTTATCTACAGGGGGGCTGTATGGCGTTATCTACAGGGGGACTGTATGGAGCTATCTACAGGGGGGACTGTATGGTGCTATCTACAGAGGGGGCTGTATGGCGTTATCTAGAGGGGGGACTGTATGGCGTTATCTACGGGGGGGCTGTATGGCATTACCTACAGGGAGTCTGTATGGCGTTCCCTATAGGGGGGTCTAGGGAACACCATACAGCCCCCCTTGTAGGGAACGCCATACAGCCCCCCCCCTGTAGGGAACGTCATACAGCCCCCCCCCTGTAGGGAACGTCATACAGCCCCCCCTGTAGGGAACGTTATACAGCCCCCCCTGTAGGGAACGTCATACAGCCCCCCCCCTGTAGGGAACGCCATACAGCGTCCCCCCCTGTAGGGAACGCCATACAGCGTCGTCGTCCCCCCCTGTAGGGAACGCCATACAGCATCCGTCCCCCCCTGTAGGGAACGCCATACAGCGTCCCCCCCCTGTAGGGAACATCATACAGCGTCGTCCCCCCTGTAGGGAACGCCATACAGCCCCCCCTGTAGGGAACGCCATACAGCCCCCCCCCTGTAGGGAATGCCATACAGCGTCCCCCCTCCCAATAAAAAGCGACCTACAGTGTGATAAAGACTTTACAGACCTAATAAAAGACATGTATCCCCTATCCACAAGACAGGGGATACATGTGCGATCGCTGGCAGCGATAGGGAGAACGGGGGACTGAAAGTCCCCTGAAGTTCACCATCACTAACCTCTGACTTCCGGCGTCTGTGTCGGCAGCTCACTAAAAATTAAAGGCGCGCTGGTCACGCATGTGCACAAGCGTGACCGGCGCTCCATTCATTTCTACGGAGCTGCCGACACAGACCCTGGAAGTCCGAGGTTTGTGATGGAGAACTTCAGGGGCTTTCAGTCCCCCGTTCTCCCTATCGCTGCCAACGATCACACATGTATCCCCTATCCTGTGGATAGGGGATACATGTCTTTTGTTTAATGGCAGAGCGGGGAGATACCTCCCTGCTCTGCCGTAGTGTTCAGTGGCGTCGCGCTGTAGCAGCCATAGCGGATGCTAGCGGAGCCTGCGGCCATGGTGGGTGCCCGTGACGGCGTATAATGTGCTTTTCTGTAGGAAAATGGTGAGGCCCGAGCTTTTTCCAGGTGTTCCCCTCTGGGGTAAAGAACAGATATATTTACTTCACTTTACTTTGTTTTACTTTCTCTGGTTCTTAAGTCATTTCTTAATTTTTAAGCAAATCCTGCAACTTGGATAATAGCGCTATTGGAGACAGATGGTAATAGTTTTGCCCAGAGAGAACAATGATTACGAATAATAATTATTAAACATGCAATATAATGATAATATCCTACAAGTAGCAGAAACCTAAAGTTTAAAATTCAATTATGTAAAATGAAGTTATGATTTTGCATACACAAAGACCTCGGAAGATCATACAAATAGCCTATTATACCAGATATAATTCCAGACGCCTTACGTTAAACATTTCTATCAAAGTTTTACATTAGGCCCTGTTAATAAACAGTATTTACAATGATGTTCGTCTGCATCCGTTTGGCCTTACTTTAACAATACCCTGATAAAATGATTAATTGCTGAACGCACCCGACCATTGATGTAGGAAATTACAAGATGTAAGCAATAATTATAATCTTGTTTTGATTAGAAATGCCTGTAAAATAGCCATGTCTTACAGAGGCAGGAGATCTCTGTGCCGGGAATACATGCGTATTAATACATTTAATGAATGAAAAATATTTTCGTTGCATAAGAACTGTGTGCGCTTGTTAATATTTAGCTAAATGTTTCATACTGTAGCTATGATTCCAAGCATTTAAAGTTGTAGACCTAGCTTTTAAATTTATCAGAGCGTCTATAATTAAAATAAAAATTTAAACAACTTTGCAAATAGTCGTTTTGTGTCAACAGCTGCTCTGCAGACCTATGTGTCTCCATAGTTACAGACTACTTTTTGCTAACAAAAGATTCTGGTAGGTTACCAAATGAAAGGGAGCATGACTCCAGGCTAAGACTACACAGGAATAGTTTGTAGCTAATAACCATAGAGAAACATATTTATGAATAGGAGCTGTATACACAAAACGGTAAGAGTCCATCGAGGTCAAACTTTTAGGCTATGTTCACATGCTTAACAAAAAACGGCTGAAAATATGGAGCTGTTTTCAAGGGAAAACAGCTGTTGATTTTCAACCTTTTTTTAGCAACTCACGTTTTTTTCAGCGTTTTTTACGGCCGTTCTTGGAGCTGTTTTTCTATAGAGTCAATGAAAAATGGCTCCAAAAACGGCTCAAGAAGTGACATGCACTTCTTTTTTGCGGGCGTATTTCTACGCGCCATTTTTTGAAAATGAGGAGTAAAAAAACGCTCCGTCGGAAAATCAATGGGCAGATGTTTGTAGGCATTCTGCTTCCGTTTTTTCAGGCATTTTTCGAGGTGTAATCGCCCCGAAATACACCTAAAAACACTACGTGTGCACATACCCTTAAACTTACAAATCCCTGTTGACCCAGTGGAAGGCAGAAATCACCCTTGATTGGCATAAACCAATTTGCCATAAAGTGGAAAAAATCCATCCTGATCCCTAGTGGCAGCCGGACAGATCTCTGGATGAACATTCTACATTAATACCAGAAACACAGTGTATTGTGTTTTTCAAGGAAGACGTTTAATCCTTCCTTAAACAGTTTCACACTTTTAGCCATTGTTAAACTCTTGGAGCAGGTTTCATAACTTACCAGTTCGGACAGGAAAGGTTTTTGAATTTTGAGATGCAATAATATTTTCTTCAACCCCTAGTTACTAAGGACAGAAATGATCAAACCAACCTGATTTGTTTTTATGAAGAGGTAAGCAGAAGCCTAGACAGAGGGGCCGCTGTGGATATAGTGTGTTTGGACCTTGAAAAGGCATTTGACACTGTCCCTCATAGACGTCTAATGGGTAAATTAAGGACTATAGGTTTAGAAAGTATAGTTTTTAATTGGATTGAGAATTGTCTCAAGGACCGTATCCAGAGAGTTGTGGTCAATGATTCCTACTCTGAATGGTCCCCAGTTATAAGTGGTGTACCCCAGGGTTCAGTGCTGGGACCACTATTATTCAACTTATTTATTAATGATATAGAGGATGGGATTAATAGCACTATTTCTATTTTTGCAGATGACACCGAGCTATGTAATATAGTTCAGTCTATGGAAGATGTTTTTGAATTACAAGCTGATTTGGATTCTCTGAGTGTTTGGGTGTCCACTTGGCAGATGAAGTTTAATGTAGATAAATGTAAAGTTATGCACCTGGGTACAAACAACCTGCATGCATCATATGTCCTAGGGGGAGCTACACTGGGGGAGTCACTTGTTGAGAAGGATCTGGGTGTACTTGTAGATCATAAACTAAACAACAGCATGCAGTGTCAATCAGCTGCTTCAAAGGCCAGCAAGATATTGTCGTGTATTAACAGAGGCATGGACTCACGGGACAGGGATGTAATATTGCCACTTTACAAAGCATTAGTGAGGCCTCATCTAGAATATGCAGTCCAGTTCTGGGCTCCAGTTCATAGAAAGGATGCCCTGGAGTTAAAAAAAATACAAAGAAGAGCAACGAAGCTAATAAGGGGCATGGAGAATCTAAGTTATGAGGAAAGATTAAAATAATTAAACCTATTTAGCCTTGAAAAGAGACGACTAAGGGGGGGACATGATTAACTTATATAAATATATGAATGGTCCATACAAGAAATGAAGTGAAAACCTATTCCATGTAAAACCCCCTCAAAAGACAAGGGGGCACTCCCTCCGTCTGTAGAAAAAAAGGTTCAATCTGCAGAGGTGACAAGTCTTCTGTACTGTAATAACTGTGAATCTATGGAATAGTCTACCCGAGGAGCTTGTCACTGTAGATACAGTAGATGGCTTTAAAAAAGGCATAAATTATTTCCTAGAATGAAAAAATATCAGCTCCTATGTGAATTTGTAGAATTCTTGTTTCATCCCTTCCCTTTTTCCCATCCCTTGGTTGAACTTGATGAACATAAGTCTTTTTTCAACCGTACTAATTATGTAACTATATAACAAGCAGTGAATAATGAATAAATCGATGATCTTTTTTACTGTACTGGAGCCAAAAACTGGACCTTATGCTAGATCACTTGTTAAATACACTGCAAGATATGTAGCAATCTTCCAATACATTTAGCCGGAGACAGAGATGGTAGACCTTGGGGCCTTTATTAAGATCCTGGTTGCCATGAAAACCAATCTTCACCCTGCGGTCACATGGAGTGCAATAAAAACAGCAATGCCTCAATTTTTGGAGGGTTTTCATCATGCGGTAAAAGTGACACTTGAACTTTATTGTGCATTCAGTAAAATTACAGTGATAACAAATATATAAAGTTTCCCTACTTTTACAACGTAAAAACAATTTATTTAAAAAAAAAATATATAGTTTTTGTGTCGCCATATTCTGAGAGCCATAGGATTCACCGAGCTGGATAAATAAAATCTAATAGTTTGGGTTATTACAGAAGCGGCAATACCAATTATGAATATTTTTTCATTTATTGTTAACTTTTTTTTACGGAAAAAGGGGGAAAATAATTGTTATTTTACTTTTAATGGTTTTTTTTAATATATATTCTTAAAAACTTTATTAACCCCTTATATTTCACATACATGTTTGTCATAGTCAGGAGGAGAAGTATGTAGCGGGTTTAAGAGTTGAGCCGGCTCCATGCGCAGCATGTGTCATTTGTATATTACAGCTGACACCCTGTTCTAATGGCTGGAATCTAAGATAACTCTGATTCTGGCTGTTTAACCACCTACATGCCATGACTTCCTCCATCATCAGATCGCTCCACGGCAATGTGAACGCGGTGTGACAATGGGTTGTCACAGCAACTGAGTCCTAATAAAGACCACCAGGTTTTCTATCTTGGCCCTCCTATTTAGACAGGGCTTAATTGGAGACCGCTAAGTGTATTGGTAGACCCCTACATGTATTGCAGTCTATTGTACAAGTGATCTATCACTTGTTCAAATCCCCATGTGGGTCTCGAAATAAATGCAAAAAAGTTGTTTAAAAACTTTTTCCTAATTTAGAATTAAGCTCTAATTGTGACTTGAATATTATCCATTCTATTTTCATAGTAGAACACAGTAAATGGCTGAATTAAAAGCATTCTGTATTCTTATACATTTACCAGTATGACAAGCTAACTGAGCCAAACAACTCATCATAAATGGTTAGGCACAGCATGGAATCTTTTAATTTCAGCTTTCGAGTAGGATTAGCAGATGGCTCCCGGTCACCAAGGACAAAGTGAGCCAGCTTAAGTTTCATAAAACCCATCCCATTGGATGAGGAGAGATACAGAAGTTCAAAGTCTTGATTTTTTATTTTTTTTAAGACAAATTCATATAAAAAAATTATTACAAACTAAACATGGCCTGGCCATCTGTGAACAATAGTCAAAGATTAATAACAAACTTTGTTTTGTTTGACTACATTGATGGCAAAAAAAATTCTGGTGGTAAAATAAAAAAATTCAATATTTGTATAAAATGTTCCTCTTGACTCCTGTTTATTTATTAGCAGATGTCTTGACAAACAGAGGTTTTGTGTCATTTATTTCATTTTCCAATGCAGGATATAAAAAAACAGACTTTTACAGGCACGGCAATTGGTGGACAGATTGCCTCATATAAAAAGCCGATGGCAAATGAGAACAAACTGTTATTCTGGATGGGATTTTGGTTGTATTTATAGAGAACAAGTTAGCATTTCAATTGCTTGTTGCAGTGTTAAATTTGGGAGTGAAAATTGATAGAATGACATTGGACCAAACTTAACCATGCCAAAGAAAATAGTTTGATCACCTTCCATCTGCCCATTAATATAGATTTCCACCCACAATTTAACATTGTCGATATATGAGTAAATCGTAAGTTGGAGCAGCAGTTTACATTTGGTAATGATGTTTTACGTACCATTTTTGCAAAAGTGAGAAGTGAGAACAGGAATTGCAGTCATATTGGTTGTCACCTTTAAAGGGGAGCTAAACTTTCAGAAAACTTGTCATAGTGACGTGTCAGAAGTTTTGATCGGTGGGGGTCTGAGAACTGACATCCCCACCGATCGCTAAAACGAAGCAGCAGAAGCGCTTGAGTGAGCGCTGAGCCGCTTGCTTTCTGATCAGCATTTTTCGGAAAGCTGAGCAGTTGGTGTACAGCCTTATACACTTTTTATTGAGTCCGTACATCTGTACCTCGGCTTTCCAAGAAAAGGCGATCAGAAACCAAGCAGCTCAGCGCTTTTCCTAGCCTGCTTGGTTTTAGCAATGGGTGGGGGTCTCAGTGCTCAGCCCCCACCGATCAAAATGTCGGAAGTTTTCTGAAAGTTTAGTTACCTTTTAAATTAGTTTCTCAGAATCTCTGGGTAAAAGTGTTACTTTGTTTTTGACAGAACATGCCAACAAAATGGCATCAGTTTCTGAGAAGCTGATACTCTAAAAAAAATTGTAGACTTGGTTAAAACAGCGTGTGAAACAAAAAGCTTCAGAAGAGAGACATTAGCCCAGATGAACGACTCTGTTCACATCTGCGTTCACCATTCCATTGTTCTGCTCCGTCGGAGGAGCAGGACAAGAGAATAACCAGAAGAGCTCCGTTTAACCGCGAACCCAACCAGCGGCCGACGGAAACCATTGACTTTAATGGGTTCCGTCGGGGTGTCCGTGGTTTTATTCTCGGCCAAATATGCAATGGCAGCCCCTAACAAAGCCTCCAACGTAGATGTGAACAAGGCCTTGGTTTTTTTCCGTCAGGCTTCAGTTACTTTTTGAGATTCAAAATAGCATAGCATGCTGCTGCATTGTATCCAGCAAAAAAAAACAAAAAACTATACCTGACGGAAACATGACTATAAGTCCATGGAGAAAAAAAACAGATCAGTCATAATCAATCATGACGGATCATAATAGATCTGTCATATCCGTCATGACTCATGTACAAACAGAAATCAAGAAGCAAGTGTGAATAGAGCCTAAGACTGGCATTTCATACGTCTTAGTCAGAAGTCCATAGGAGTAAGATGCAAGTAATTTATTAAGAGGTGAATAGCTCTTATTAAATGAGTCACATTTTGAGCTGTCCATGCACTTGACCTTGAAATCTACAACAGCTCCGAGCTGCTGTAGATTTCTGCTAGAATATTCACCACTTTCTGGTGTAAAAGTTTATAAATCTGTTGGGCCGCGGTGCCTCGTCTCCTTTTTGAGCCATGCCCCTCTTTGTAGAGTGCCAGGTGCGGCGTAAAAATAGTAAAAGTCGCAAAAAAAACTGTGCACCTACAGTACGTGTCTGTGTCTGTGTGACTTACTCTTTCTCCTCCCTCCTGCTGCGCCCCCTCCCCTCTATAGACTTCAATAGTAAGCAGTGAAGTGACACCCCCCCCACCTTCTGCAGCCAGTCAATTCTGTTCTGTAACCAGGGACGGACAATGCTTGACAACAGGGGGTTGACAGCAGATTATAGGAAGGGGGACAACTAGTGGCAGCAACTTTAGACAGAACTTGCATGGATAAAACATCTACATTTTAACAGTAAGTAAACTACAAAGTTGTTCTGAATCATATACACTACCGTTCAAAAGTTTGGGGTCACCCAGACAATTTTGTATTTTCCATGAAAACTCAAACTTATATTTATCAAATGAGTTGCAAAATGACTAGAAAATATAGTCAAGACATTGACAAGGTTAGAAATAATGATTTTTATTTGAAATAATAATTTTCTCCTTCAAACTTTGCTTTGGTCTTGGAATGCTCCATTTGCAGCAATTACAGCATTGCAGACCTTTGGCATTCTAGCTGTTAATTTGCTGTTGTAATCGGGAGAAATTTCACCCCATGCTTCCAGAAGCCCCTCCCACAAGTTGGATTGGCTTGATGGGCACTTCTTGCGTACCATACGGTCAAGCTGCTCCCACAACAGCTCTATGGGGTTGAGATCTGGTGAATGCGCTGGCCACTCCATTACAGATAGAATACCAGCTGCCTGCTTCTTCCCTAAATAGTTTTTGCATCATTTGGAGGTGTGCTTTGGGTCATTGTCCTGTTGTAGGATGAAATCGGCTCCAATCAAGCGCTGTCCACAGGGTATGGCATGGCCTTGCAAAATGGAGTGATAGCCTTCCTTATTCAAAATCCCTTTAACCTTGTACAAATCTCCCACTTTACCAGCACCAAAGCAACCCCAGACGATCATATTACCGCCACCATGCTTGACAGATGGCGTCAGGCACTCTTCCAGCATCTTTTCAGTTGTTCTGCGTCTCTCAAATGTTCTTCTGTGTGATCCAAACACCTCAAGCTTCGATTCGTCTGTCCATAACACTTTTTTCCAATCTTCCTCTGTCCAATGTCTGTGTGCTTTTGCCCATATTAATCTTTTCCTTTTATTAGCCAGTCTCAGATATGGCTTTTTCTTTGCCACTCTGCCCTGAATGCCAGCATCCCGGAGTCGCCTCTTCACTGTAGACGTTGACACTGGCGTTTTGCGGGTACTATTTAATGAAGCTGCCAGTTGAGGACCTGTGAGGCGTCTATTTCTCAAACTAGAGACTCTAATGTACTTGTCTTGTTGCTCAGTTGTGCAGCGGGGCCTCCCACTTCTCTTTCTACTCTGGTTAGAGCCTGTTTGTGCTGTCCTCTGAAGGGAGTAGTACACACCGTTGTAGGAAATCTTCAGTTTCTTGGCAATTTCTCGCATGGAATTGCCTTAATTTCTAAGAACAAGAATAGACTGTCAAGTTTCACATGAAAGCTCTCTTTTTCTAGCCATTTGGAGAGTTTAATCGAACCTACAAATGTAATGCTCCAGATTCTCAAATAGCTCAAAGGAAGGTCAGTTTTACAGCTCCTCTAAACAGCAAAACTGTTTACAGCGGTGCTAACATAATTGAACAAGGGTTTTCAAGTGTTTTCTAATCATCCATTAGCCTTCTAACACAGTTAGCAAACACAATGTACCATTAGAACACTGGAGTGATGGTTGCTGGAAATGGGCCTCTATACACCTATGTAGATATTGCATTAAAAACCAGACGTTTGCAGCTAGAATAGTCATTTAGCACATTAACAATTTATAGAGTGTATTTCTGATTAATTTAATGTTATCTTCTTTGAAAAAAACCTGTACTTTTCTTTCAAAAATAAGGACCCTAAACTTTTGAACGGTAGTGTATTTCTGAACTCTAAAGCTACGGTCTCTACAGATACACCTAACTATCTGAAAAAAAGCATTACTTCTTGGGTAGAGTACAGAGACGCAAGAAGGTATCTCTAAAATCATCTGAAAGCCCTGCCCCCAAAATGACTGGAAATGCCCACTTTTTGTGCAAATTTGCATAGTCCTGCCCCTCTTGAGGTCCGGTTTGTAGGATTGTCCTGTAAACATCATGAGTGTTGGCAAGTATGATAACATGGAACCGTAGAGACTCCATGTGCTGCTGTACCGGCACCATGCACACGGCTCTGCCTGGCATTAAGAATCTACTGCCGATTGTACATTGTACAATGATCGGATGTCTGACACATTTTTATCAAGGGATAATAATGCATGTGCACCATATTTTTAATGATATTATTTTAGGGGTTGTAGAAACCTTTAAGGAAGAACATGGCCCCCCGATGCTGTGGCCTTCTGCGTATCTAAATGACATGTAAGACCCCAGATTCATACCAAGGCCTTTAAATATATAATATTGAATAATGCTAGAAAATGTGACAAATAGCTGTCAAATAGAGATGTAGCTATGTGTACTTACTTTAATGAAACGTTGTCAGCTGGTATGAAGATGCTAATGGTGTAATTTATTTAATTTGTTTTGCTGCATAATCATTTTTTTAACTGTAAGCGAAAACTTGTGACAAGTTTGCCTGGTTTTTGTCACTGGTAATAAATCTTGTTCTTGGTCCTGTAAAAATCATATTCACTATGAGGATAAATAGATGTTGTGAGTTTCAGTGGAAATGTTTATTGACCTTTAAGAGATTTTAATTTAGTTCAAGCAATGACAAATTAGTAGTTTTGCTAGTAATGCATCTCTAAAAAGTGCTATATATCAATGCGTTGATTTATGTGTGTTCCTTAGAAAAGTATATTGTGCATCAAAGCGGTATGTGCACATTTACTTGACAAATTAAACATATTCTAGTTTGTTGGGTTTTTTGGTTATTAGGCAGCGGCTCACATAGAGGAGAGGGGGTCCCAAAATAGTGATGCAATTTTTCTACCATACAGAGTGGCCTGGTGCTTGTCTACCACTTTCTGCCGTTCTCATGACCTTTGGGCCAATACCCTACCACATTGTTTGCAAACAAGACGATTACTCTGGAGAGGGAAATCCTACACATGGGACCAACAATTGCTGGGAAGCATAAAGTGGTGGATCATAATATGAACCCACAATAAAACTGCTTTGGGCGGGAACTGCAAATGGATCTGCACAGATAAAGTCACATAACCATTTTTGTACAGGTCCTGGAGCAAGAGGAAAGAGCAACAAGGCTCCACAGGAGAAGAGAGTGAGATGCTATGTACTGTAAGTATCTGGGGTTTGTATTAGTTTAGTAGGTCTGGTCTGGAGTCTATATTTAGGTGCTCTGGTCTGGGTCTGTATTAGTTACGGGTCTGGTCTGTGGACTGCATTTAGGGGTTCTGGTATTGGGTCTGTATTAGTTTAGGGTTTCTGTGGTCTGTATTTAGGGGGTCTGGTCTGGGGTCTTAACTTATTTAGAGGTCTGGTATGGGTCTCTATATAGGATTTTTGGGGTCTATTTATTTAGGGTGTCTATATTGGGGTCTGTATTTTCTTAGGTCTCGTGTAGGGTCTATATGTTTAGAATTTCTAAAATCTCTGTGGAGAACATTTTTTGCAAAACTTTCAGAGGGAGCATTGCCTTAAAGACGACTTCCTTTTTACTGAATTCCTGCAAGAAGAATCAGTACCTTCCACCAGAACATATGCTCTATCTAAATGACTGGTTCATAGGTGATCTTATCTTTCCAATGTAAATATTACATCTCCTTTGCAGGGAAAATCTACTTAACTTGCATAATTTTATTTAAAAAAAGAACTGAATTTACATAAGAACTTTCGAAGAATGATAAATATAGCTAAAAACGTATTCACCATCACTCAGCAGCATTACAATGTCTTAACCCCTTAGTGACCACCAATACACCTTTTTACCTTGGTCACTAAGGGGCCTTAGGCTAGGCTGACGCCTTTTCACGTGAGCCTAGTCTAAGTCCTGCACGGGTCTCCCGTGCAGGCTAGAGCCAGGGCTCTGCTGTCTAATGACAGCTGAGCTCCTGCTCCAACGCCCGCGATCGAAGTTTACTTCGATCGCGGCCGTTTAACCCGTTAAATGCCGCCGTCAATAGCGACTGCGGCATTTAACTTTGTTTACAGAGGGAGTGAGCTCCCTCTGTCACCCATCGGTGGCCCGCAAATGCAATCGCGGCTCTCCGATGGGGTGTCATGGCAGCCGGGGGCTTGATAAAAGCCCCCAGGTCTGCCCTGGACATATGCCTGTTAGGACGCGCCGGAGGCACGTCCTAACAAATTGCCTGTCAGATTTACACTGACAGGCAATAATGCTCTGGTATACGAAGTATACCAAAGCATTATAGCAGCGATCGGAAGATTGCACAGTAAAGTCCCCTAGTGGGACTAATAAAATAAATAATAAATGTGAAATAAATATTATTATTAAAAGTTACAGTAAAAAAATAAATAAAACCATTTTTTTCCATAAAAAGTGGTTTTATTTAGTAAAAGTGTAAAAAATAAATAAAAGTACACATATATGGTATCGCCGCGACCGTAATGACTCCATTAATAAGGTTAATATGTAATTTAAACCGCAAGGTGAACACCGTAAAAAAACGCAAAAAACAATGGCGAAATGCCGCAGAAGAAATGCCTCCCGATCTGACCCCCTTAGACTTTTATCTTTGGGGTCATCTGAAGGCAATTGTCTATGCTGTGAAGATACGAGATGTGCAGCAACTGAAACTACGGATACTGGAAGCCTGTGCTAGCATTTCTTCTGCGGTGTTGCTATCAGTGTGTGAAGAGTGGGAGAAGAGGGTTGCATTGACAATCCAACACAATGGGCAGCACTTTGAACACATTTTATAAGTGGTCAGAAACTTGTAAATAACTCATGAAAGAATAAAGTAACGTTAAAACCAAGCACACCATTGTTTTTCTTGTGAAATTCTCCATAAGTTTGATGTGTCACATGACCCTCTTCCCATTGAAAAAACTAAAGTTGGATACAAAATGTCCGACTTCAAAATGGCCGCCATGGTCAACACCCAGCTTGAAAAGTTTCCCCCCTCCCATATTCTAATGTGCCACAAACAGGAAGTTAATATCACCAACCATTCCCATTTTATTTAGGTGTATCCATATAAATGGCCCACCCTGTAGAAAGCTATAACCATAGTCGGTCATTTTGGAGTTAAGAACAACTGTCCTTAGTTTCCTGGTTACCCACGTTCATACAAGCTTTTGCATGTACTAAATAAAATCTCAAAAACACCACAGGGCTTCTGATTGGGCATTATCACTCGAAAGAGGAATCAGGGTAACAAACAGTTGGGTGACCCAAATAGTGATCCGCTCACATATTTGTGTTACGCTTGGGGTGCAACGTTTGCTTTCAATTACTTCATGTGAATCTTGTAGCCACTAGCTTTGTACTGTAGCCACCATAGGGATCGGTTTCAATAGATACTACAAGGAGTCAACAGTCGAGGCTTTGTTCAAGAAAAAAAAACTTTTGTCTTAAGATGTGGCAAGTTTATCCCAAAAAAACATGTTGCTGTAAGACTTGACTATTTAATAAAGTAATCTTTTTGGAAAATAATCCTTCTTGGCTGTGTTTCTCTCAGAGACAAAGCCCCTGAAAGAAGACCCAACTCTACACTCCTAAACTTCTGTTTATTTCTCACATGGTCACATAGACCTTCTGTACCTACTGGAATTAGTACGTAAGGGGAGAAATCATATATCAGGTAAGGAACACATAGATAACAGACCATACACCCAAATCTTTGCTATACAAACTTTCCAGTCATTTCAATTGAGGTCATAGCCACAGCCTCGAAGAAATCAGCAACGAGTACAATTTGAGAATATTTTTAAAAAGAGATCTGCAAGAGGTTTGAAGCAAGTGACTTTATAAAATACACTATTCGATGCTGACTGTACGTAGAGAAAAAAGCCATAATACATAGGGGCAATTTATTAAGACTACCGTTTCATAAGCCAGTTTTAATAGTAAAAAAAAAGTGGGAGTAACATGCGACACATTTATCAAGAGGCAAAAACTTCATAATAAATGTGGTGCAATGACCGCCGATAAAATAAAAATGAAACACATACTCACGTCACCTCTCCCCTCCAGGTCTCTTCATTACTCCAGCGCCGCTCATTCTAGGTCCTGACGCCTGTCGTCATTACGTTGCACAAGCTGTGCCGGAGTGACGCAGGGAGAAGAAAAGCGGAGAGGTGAGTATTATTTATTTATTTTTATATTTTTTTGCTTATTTAACTATTTAATGGGGGCCTGGGGGTAGTCTGATCAGGGGGCGCAAAGTTGCTACACCCCATAGAGTGAAATATACGCCCTCTGCGATCTGGCATACATTTCCATTACAATTTCCCCCAGTTAATTATAATAAATTTGTTGGGCCGCTATGTCCATGTTCCCTCTCCGAAATCCACGCCACCTTTCCACAAAAATGTAGGGGGGCAGTTAAAAAGGCCATTTATTTTGCAAATTTCGATTTTTGGACCCTTGAAAACTGGCAAAGAATGGTTGATCTATTACCCCCTATACATTTGGAAGAAAAGTAAAAGTTTCTTTATACCTGACCTAGATAAAAAAAAAAATGTAATGCCATATAGCTCTGATATTCAGCATCTGTATTTGTCAAATGAATATAATATTACAAGCTAATATCCCCACAGTATGATCACTTTCTGATTATAATTGCATAATCTTGATTGTGTCAAATTGAAACCTTTTGGATTTAAAGAAAAAAAAATGCTTTTCAATCTTTTCAGCTCATTACTGCTTCCCCTAGCATAATGAGAAATCCGTAATGCCTCTGTGATACAGCCCATTACAACCTGCGTAGGGAATCATGTAGGGAGAACTAATTTGGTGAAACAGTCACACATTGCTAGAATCTATTCTTTAGTAAGAATCGTATAAAGCTGTAGTGTTAAATAATTTTTGGGGAATACATGCCGGTGATAATTACATAGTATTTTTACATTACATTGAAGCTGATAATTAGAACCTTTTACACTCTGCATAGAAGATAAGTGGTTACATTTGAGAAGAAAGATCTTGATGGCATCAAGCTCCGCTTTGTAAATGTTACAGTAACTTATTACAGTATATATTTAGACATTGAGAGCTTAACAGATTTCTTTAAGCACTTCTACCTCCCGAAAACGACAACTGAACTCATTAAAATAGCTGGGAGTAATCAATGAGCGCAATGTATGGTCAGGGCCGCCATCAGGAATTTCAGGGCCCCCTACAGCTACATTTTCTGGCCCCCCCTACCGTGGCACCGCCTGTTAACGGTGCTCCGTCCAGTACTATATCATGGTACCCAGGGCCGCCATCAGGGGGGGTATTAGGGGTACTGATGTGAGAGGCCCGGCCAAACCTAATTGAAAGGGGGGCCCGGCAAACTGCCGTGACTTGCCTTTGGTAGAAAAAAAACAGGCCCCTGCAATGGGGCCCGTTTTTTTCACCAAAAGAATGTCATGAGCTGCGGGCCCCCCTTTCAATTAGGTTTGGCCGGGCCTCTCACATCAGTACCCCTAATACCCCCCCTGATGGCGGCCCTGGGTAGCATGGGGGCCGTCAAACACCGCCGCCCGTGCGACCGATCACGCGCACCCGCAAACTCCCGCGCATGCGCACCGGCGACCGCCTGGAACCGCGCACCGAATTTTGAGGCAGATTTTGACCTGCCCACACTATCTTGCCGCGTTTTTTGCCTGCGGCGATTGAGGACAGCAGACAGAAAACGCAGCGAAAAATGCATTTTCTGCCTCCCATTGATTTAGATGGGAGGTCAGAGGCGGAACCGCGGCAAGAAAGGACGTGCTGCTTTTTCTTTTTTCCGCGACTGGCTCCCATTGATTTCAGATTAAATCAATGGGAGGCGGTTTTGGAAGTTGTTTGGTGCTGATTCTGACGCAGTGTCCGAGTCAATATCAAGGCCCAAAAACTCTGTGAACTGGGCCTTATTGTTAGGGCTTATTCAGACGAATGTGTAATACGTCCGTGCAACGTGTGTGATTTTCACGCGCCTCGCACGGACCTATGTTAGTCTATGGGGCCGTGCAGACTGTCAGTGATTTTCACGCAGCGTGTGTCCGTGTGTCCGCTGCGTAAAACTCACGACATGTCCTATATTTGTGCATTGTTCGCGCGTCACGCACCCATTGAAGTCAATGGGTGCGTGAAAATCACGCCCAGCACTTCCGCAGCCGTATAAACTATGAATGAAAACAGAAAAGCACCGCGTGCTACAAACATACAAACAGAGTGTCATAATGATGGCGGCTGCGCGAAAATCACGCAGCCGCGCATCATACGCTGCTGACACACGGAGCTGTTATGGACCTTTTGCAAGCGCAAAACGCCACGTTTTTTGCGCGTGCAAAAAGCACACGCTCGTGTAAATCCGGCCTTAGGGTAGGAACACACTAGGCATGAACGCTGCGGATTTTATGCAACACATTTTATTGTGGATAATCCGCAGCGTATTACAGTCGCAGCAGAGTGGGTGAGATATGAACAAATCTCATCCACACGCTGCAAAAAAAATGGACCTGCAGTGTAGCTTTTTGGCTTTTTAAGTCGCATGTCAATGTATATTCTGTGGAATCGCTGCTCCTCTGTTGCAGAAATGCTGCGGTTCTGCCGCAAAAATCACAAATGAGAAAAAATAAAAAAGGCACTTTTTTAAATTTATAAAAAAGTTTAGACTTGCCCCGGCCGTAGTCCTGGTGACGCGATCCTCTATTCTTAGCGCAGCTCGGCCTCCTGTCATGACGTTTCATCCCATGTGACTGCTGCAGCGGTCACACGGTCTACAGCGTCATCCCAGGAGGCGGGGCTACGTTCAGAAGAGAGAGATGCGTCACCAGGACTACGGCCCTGGCAAGTCTAAACTTTTTTTTCCCTGCAGGATTCCCGCAGCAGACACGCCTCACGAAACCTGCGCCACTATTTGGTGCGGTTTTGCTGGCAGAATTCCCTGCGGCTACCGGGGCGGATAAGCTGTGGAGTTTTACTCAACATATCCGCCTAGTGTGTCCTTTATGATGTCGCTCCTGGAGCTGCTGCCGGTCTCTAAATAGGCAGTTGGTTCAGTAGAATTTGGAATTATTTTTTTTTGTGAACCAGCTTAAAAAAACACAAAACTTTTGTGTTAGGGCCTGTTCACATCACTGTTCGCTTCCGCTCTGGGGTTCCTTCTGAGGTTTCTGTCGGGTGAACCCCGCAACGGAAAGTGAAAGTGACAGCACAGCTTCCGTTTCCATCACCATTAGCGCAGTCGACTGCGCTATTGATTCCGTCCGAAAACCAGCCGGATTGGTGACGAACGGAAACCATTAGCGATGTTTCCGTCACCATTGAGATCAATGGTGACTGAAACGGAAGCTGTGCTGTCACTTTCACTTTCCGTTGCGGGGTTCACCCGACAGAAACCTCAGAAGGAACCCCGGAGCGTAAGCGAACGGTGATGTGAACAGGCCCTAACACAAAAGTTTTGTATTTTTTTAAGCTGGTTCACAAAAAAAAATAATTCCAAATTCTACTGAACCAACTGCCTATTTAGAGACCGGCAGCAGCTCCAGGAGCGACATCATAAGGGACACACTAGGCGGATATGCTGAGTAAAACTCCACAGCTTATCCGCCCCGGTAGCCGCAGGGAATTCTGCCAGCAAAACCGCACCAAATAGTGGCGCAGGTTTCATGAGGCATGTCCGCTGCGGGAATCCTGCAGGGAAAAAAAAGTTTAGACTTGCCAGGGCCGTAGTCCTGGTTACGCATCTCTCTCTTCTGAACGTAGCCCCGCCTCCTGGGATGACGCTGTAGACCATGTGACCGCTGCAGCAGTCACATGGGATGAAACGTCATGACAGGAGGCCGGGCTGCGCTAAGAATAGAGGATCGCGTCACCAGGACTACGGCCGGGGCAAGTCTAAACTTTATCAATTTAAAAAAGTACCTTTTTTTTCTTCTCTTGTGTGATTTTTGCGGCAGAACCGCAGCATTTCCGCAACAGAGGAGCAGCGATCCCACAGAATAAATTGACATGCTGCGGCTTAAAAAGCCAAGCCACAACTGCAGGTCCATTATTTTTGCAGCGTGTGGATGAGATTTGTTCTAATCTCATCCACTCTGCTGCGACTGTAATACGCTGCGGATTATCCACAATAAAATGTGTTGCATAAAATCCGCAGCGTTCATGCCTAGTGTGTTCCTACCCTAAGGCCGGATTTACACAAGCGTGTGCTTTTTGCACGCGCAAAAAACGTGGCGTTTTGCGCATGCAAAAGGTCCATAACAGCTCCGTGTGTCAGCAGCGTATGATGCGCGGCTGCGTGATTTTCGCGCAGCCGCCATCATTATGACACTCTGTTTGTATGTTTGTAGCACGCGGTGCTTTTCTGTTTTCATTGATAGTTTATACTGCTGCGGAAGTGCTGGGCGTGATTTTCACCCACCCATTGACTTCAATGGGTGCGTGATGCGCGAACAATGCACAAATATAGGACATGTCGTGAGTTTTACGCAGCGGACACACGGACACACGCTGCGTGAAAATCACTGACAGTCTGCACGACCCCATAGAGTAACATAGGTCCGTGCGAGGCGCGTGAAAATCACACACGTTGCACGGACGTATTACACGTTCGTCTGAATAAGCCCTAACAATAAGGCCCAGTTCACAGAGTTTTTGGGCCTTGATATTGACTCGGACACTGCGTCAGAATCAGCACCAAACAACTTCCAAAACCGCCTCCCATTGATTTAATCTGAAATCAATGGGAGCCAGTCGCGGAAAAAAGAAAAAGCAGCACATCCTTTCTTGCCGCTGTTCCGCCTCTGACCTCCCATCTAAATCAATGGGAGGCAGAAAATGCATTTTTCGCTGCGTTTTTTGTCTGCTGTCCTCAATCGCCGCAAGCAAAAAACGCAGCAAAAAAACGCGGCAAGATAGTGTGGGCAGGTCAAAATCTGCCTCAAAATTCTTTAAGGAATTTTGAGGCAGATTTTTTTTTGCCTGCAAAATACTGTGTGAACAGGGCCATACATGATCAGCACTTTGAGATAATTTACTTACTGTGTCAGAAGAGCTGCTCCCACTCCAGTCCTCTTCCGGCGATGTCTTCCAGGGGAGGTCTTCGGTCCAGACGTCCAGTCCTTCACCTCCAGCCAGGCTCCAGGTAAGTTTTGTCCATGTGTGTCCGCGGCTGCGCGCGCTTCGTTCGCGGGTGCGCGCGCGGCCGATCGCAAGTGCGTGCGCGGGCGGTCTCCAGTGCGGGCGTTCGTGGATGCGCGCTCGCGAGTGCGCACGCGCGGGAGTTTCCTTGTGCGCGCGATCGGGTGCGCGCGCGCGCGCGGGCGGACGGTTTGACGGCCCCCCATGACGAGGGGAGGGTGCCCGCAGCAGCAGCTCACGACATTCTTTTGGTGAGAAAAACTTGCCCCATTGCAGGGGCCCGTTTTTTCCTACCAAAAGAATGTCGAGGCAGTTGCCGCGCCCCCCTTTCAATTAGGTTTGGCCGGGCCCCTCACACCACTACCCCTAATACCCCCCTGATGGTGGCCCTGTGTATGGTAGATGCATGGCTGGACTAAAAAGATTTACAGAAGTTATACTTATCATGTATTATTGATAATTAACCTAAATTCTGTCTTATATTCATCTGCTCAAAAGTTTAGGGTCACTTAGAAATGTCCTTATTTTTTAAAGAAAGGCACAGGTTTTTTTTCAATGAAGATAACATTAAATTAATCAGAAATACACTCTATACATTGTTAATGTGGTAAATGACTATTCTAGCTGCAAACGTCTGTTTTTTTTAATGCAATATCTACATAGGTGTATAGAGGCCCATTTCCAGGAACCATCACTCCAGTGTTCTAATGGTACATTGTGTTTGCTAACTGTGTTAGAAGGCTAATGGATGATTAGAAAACACTTGAATACCCTTGTGCAATTATGTTAGCACCGCTGTAAACAGTTTTGCTGTTTAGAGGAGCTATAAAACTGACCTTCCTTTGAGCTAGTTGAGAATCTGGAGCATTACATTTGTGGGTTCGATTAAACTCTCCAAATGGCTAGAAAAAGAGAGCTTTCATGTGAAACTCGACAGTCTATTCTTGTTCTTAGAAATGAAGGCTATTCCATGCGAGAAATTGCCAAGAAACTGAAGATTTCCTACAACGGTGTGTACTACTCCCTTCAGAGGACAGCACAAACAGGCTCTAACCAGAGTAGAAAGAGAAGTGGGAGGCCCCGCTGCACAACTGAGCAACAAGACAAGTACATTAGAGTCTCTAGTTTGAGAAATAGACGCCTCACATGTCCTCAACTGGCAGCTTCATTAAATAGTACCCGCAAAACGCCAGCGTCAACGTCTACAGTGAAGAGGCAACTCCGGGATGCTGGCCTTCAGGGCAGAGTGGCAAAGAAAAAGCCATATCTGAGACTGGCTAATAAAAGGAAAAGATTAATATGGGCAAAAGCACACAGACATTGGACAGATGAAGATTGGAAAAAGTGTTATGGACAGACGAATCAAAGTTTGAGGTGTTTGGATCACACAGAAGAATGTTTGTGAGACGCAGAACAACTGAAAAGATGCTGGAAGAGTGCCTGACACCATCTGTCAAGCATGGTGGAGGTAATGTGATGGTCTGGGGTTGCTTTGGTGCTGGTAAAGTGGGAGATTTGTACAAGGTAAAAGGGATTTTCAATAAGGAAGGCTATCACTCCATTTTGCAAGGCCATGCCATACCCTGTGGACAGCGCTTGATTGGAGCCAATTTCATCCTACAACAGGAAAATGACCCAAAGCACACCTCCAAATGATGCAAGAACTATTTAGGGAAGAAGCAGGCAGCTGGTATTCTATCTGTAATGGAGTGGCCAGCGCAGTCACCAGATCTCAACCCCATAGAGCTGTTGTGGGAGCAGCTTGACCGTATGGTACGCAAGAAGTGCCCATCAAGCCAATCCAACTTGTGGGAGGGGCTTCTGGAAGCATGGGGGGAAATTTCTCCCGATTACCTCAGAAAATTAACAGCTAGAATGCCAAAGGTCTGCAATGCTGTAATTGCTGCAAATGGAGCATTCTTTGACAAAAGCAAAGTTTGAAGGAGAAAATTATTATTTCAAATAAAAATCATTATTTCTAACCTTGTCAATGTCTACTCTTGACTATATTTTCTAGTCATTTTGCAACTCATTTGATAAATATAAGTGAAATGTTAAATACTTTTGTGTCAAAAAAGACAAAAGTATAATAGGTATGATACCTTTATTGGCTAACCATAAAAGTTCTATATGCAAACTTTCAGAGCACAGAGGCCCCTTCTTCAGGCAGTTTACAAATGAATGACTTAGAAAAAAGCACAACATTTAGATGTTACACAAAGACAATTAGTACATGAGGTGATACATCATTAAGATAAGCCGGGGCAATAAAACTGAGGTTATAGGGGTGATGACTTAGGAGTTAAGGCATCTGGAGTCAGTCTGATGGGGGACGTGACGTGTGTCCATGTAGTGGCTCATAAATCCTGGTGTTAGATTGAGGCCTTGTGTCAATGACTGGAATTTTATCATCATCTTGAATTCCCAAATTTTTCTTTCTCTGTTGTTTTTAAAATGACCCTTCAGAATGAGTACCTTTAGATCTGCCAAACTGTGGTCTGGTCCAGAGAAGTGTTTTCCCACGGGTGTATCCACCTCCTGTTTTATTGTATGTCTGTGAAGATTCATCCTAGTTTGTAGTTTTTGTATGGTTTCTCCAATGTAGATTCCTTTATTGATGCACCTTGTACACAGGATCATGTACACTACATTGGAGGATGTGCAGGAGAACGTGCCAGTGATTTTATAGTCCTGCTGCGTGTTTGGTATCTGGATGGTGTTTGATGACAAGATGTTGGTACAGGTCTTGCATTTTCTACTGTTGCAAGGAAAAGTGCCAGTCTCTGATGGTGGTGAGAGGGCACTTCTGACCAGGAGATTCCTTAGGTTTGGTGGCTGTTTGTAGGCAAGGAGTGGTAAATCTGGGAATATTTCCTTCAGTTTATTGTCTTTGTTAAATATAGGTTGGAGATCAGCAGCAATTTTCCTCAAGATGTTCATTTGGGGGTTGTATATGACCACTAGGGGAACCCTGCTGTTGTCTTCCTTCTTTTTGTACTCCAGAAGATTGCTCCTTGGAATTCTTGTTGCTCTGTAGATCTGATCATCTATAATCCTTGGATGGTATCCCTGTTGTAAGAATGTATTCCTCAGTGATAGCAGGTGTTGTTTTGTGTCTTCACAGTCTGAACAGATCCGGATGTATCGCAGAGCCTGGCTGTAGATGATGGATTTCTTTATGTGTCTCGGATGGAAGCTGTTCCATCTCAGATATGCTGGACGGCCTGTAGGTTTATGGTAGATTGTTGTTTGTATGGTATTGTCTCTCATGTATATGGTCATGTCCAGAAAATGTATTTGAGATGTAGAGTAGTTGAGAGTGAGTTTGATGGTAGGATGGAACTTGTTGAAGTTTTTATGGAAAGAAAGCAGTTCATGTTCAGAGCCTGTCCAGATTATCAGCAGGTCATCAATGTACCGGAAATATGCTAGAGGTTTAGTTGCGCAGGTTGATAAAAACTCTTCCTCTAGTTTGGCCATGAACAGGTTAGCATATTGTGGTGACATTTTGCTACCCATAGCGCTTCCCATACATTGCAGATATATGTCTTTGTCAAATAAAAAATAATTGTGATGGAGTACGAACCTGGTGAGTTGTAGGGCTGGCTCTGTCGCTAGATTGTTCTTTTGAAGAAAGTGTTGGCATGCGGCTATGCCATCCTCATGGGGGATGTTACAATATAAAGATTCCACATCCATAGTTGCCAATATTGTTCCCTCTGTACTCTGAAAGCTTGCATATAGAACTTTTATGGTTAGCCAATAAAGGTATCATACCTATTATACTTTTGTCTTTTTTGACACAAAAGTATTTAACATTTCATATTGTCTCTGGCTAACACGGTGCTACACTATTTTTTACTGTACTTCGATAAATATAAGTGTGAGTTTTCATGGAAAACACAAAATTGTCTGGGTGACCCCAAACTTTTTAACGGTAGTGTAAGCTTTTTTTTTTTACCTGTACCTCTATTATTAGAAAATGTCAGCAAAAACTGGCATAACTTTATGAAAGGACCATATCAACAAACCTATCTACTGCCATAAATTAGACCACTCTGGAGTCATAGAAGGAGTAGAAATGCTAGGATTTAGAATTGTGTAAGCACTTTCTATTTTGTGAGTACTTTGAAAATATTTTCCATAACACATTGAAACCTCCCCAAAAGACCACCTCTTTGAGAAACTGACCCCTGATCTACATATATATATCGGCCTTCTTCTCAAGCAGGTTTCACTGTAACAGTATTTTTTGTAATGTAATCTAAAAAGCTTGTACATGGTCACTTAGATTACAGCAAAAAAATAGATAGGCGTGACCAGTGCTGGAGTGTATTATCAGTTTTTTTTTGGGTCACGTAGGGCAGCAGATCACAAGAATCCGGATTCCTCATATATACTGTATCTTAAGCAGAAATTAGAAAGGGAAGACGCGCGCCTGATAGTGTAGTATTTCACATGCAATACGCAATTCCACTTACGAGAGCCACGTGGGAAATGGGCTCCTCAAAACAGAAGGTATCTCAAAATCTTCCATGTCTCTAAATTCTAAAGAGCCAGTCCACGGATAGCAAGATAAAGTTCCAGAAAAAAAGAGTTTTTTCTGTAACTCTGTCTAACTTTCCATGGACCATTTCTTTGAAGTTTAGAGACAAGAAGAAATCTGAGACCCCTCCTTTTGTATGGACCCACATGGCTCTTGTACATTGCAGCAACCCTGCTGTTGATATTTGGTGCATGAGGAGAAAGCCCCCGTCACAATGAGGTCCAATCGCCCCTCTCCATGTTTGGTAAGAAGCAACATTAATGAAAAAGAGAGGAGGAAACCAGACTGTGGATACTACATCCCTTTTATCTTGGTATAGGTGGGTTGAGATAAAATGAACCAGCACCTTCATACCTCCCAATAGTCCTGTTTTTAGTGGGGCTGACACAGAATGTAAGCAATAAACAGGTGGTGCTTATGCTGATTTTAATCAAAAGGAATGCTCCAGGCAATTTTGGGGCGCACCCAGGAAAGGGGTTTAAATCTCAAGCCATTTAGGATTCAAATATTGAAAGGTATGTACTGGTAGTGTAATTAATTTTGCTATGTAGCCCCTCTTCTCCAAGTACAACTTCAGAGGGATTCAACATTGAGTTATCGATAGACATTTTTTGGCAGTCAGATAACAAAACCACCAAAAGATCTTCTACGCCAGATATTTCTATAAGCATGAGTTTCTATATAAAGATCTGTCTGGATCATATGAACAATAACATTTAAGCAAAAAGAAGGTAATTACGAGATGGTACTATACTCCAGATTAAAGAAGACCTCCAGTGGAAACACAACTTTCCATGTCTCCATTCCCAACCGGACTGTATACCACACGCTATACTTTTATGCATACTGTACTTACTTTTTGAATTGCTGCCTTGTCTGTGCTTTAAAAAAGCCTCCATTTTTATTCTTAGATTTCCCCAGCTTTCCCTTCCTCTCTGCTTTGCTGTCAATCCCATGATGCTTCAGCACAGCATCACATGACCAGCTAAAGACCATACCATTTCTGCAAGCTGGGGGACACTTTCATTGTCATTCTCTCTATATTTTCCTAAATAAGCTGAGAACCCATAAGTATACAGTCAGGGAGGCTGCACTATATTCTTCTACATTATACCTATGTGAACGGAACCTGTCCAAGTATCAGTGGTAGCTATTGGTAGAAGCCTGTGATGGTTTTGTCCGGAGTGTCCTTTTAAATATACAGTAAGAAATGTTCAATACTCCAGTCCAGATCCTAAATATTATAGATACATCGTAGACAAACATTAATTAGAATAATTCAAGCTATAACCACCTTTTGAAAAAGTACAATCTCTTGACCTTCTGGGCTTTCTACACACATTTCAGGGCTCCAGCAACCAGTTCAATATCACTACTGTCAGAAATATATAGAAATTTTGGCAGTGGATTGGAGTATATATATAAGACATGACTGATTTTTTACACAAGCAGCGCTACTCTTGTCCATAGGCTGTGTTTTGTATTGCAGCTCAGCCACATTAATTTAAAGGAACACTACATTTAGAATCAAATGGTAAAAGTAAACAGGAACTAATCTTACACACTGAGAAATATATAAAGAAATCTCTGTTTTAAAAGTCACAATCCAAAAGAAGAGGCAACACTCCGATGATATAGAAAAATCCAAAATGTATTCACCCAACATACAGGCAACGTTTCACCTTCCCATTGAAGGTCTAATTTCGTTTTGAGGTCTTTTGTCAAGTTTCTTCTGAGGATTACACCCACTACATGCTACAGTGCAGCTCCTAGATCTTGTTTGTTCCTCTGTTTTAAATGTAATATCAGACAAAATTGGATCAAAGGAGAGGAGGAGATGAAAGGAGGACGTGATGGGATTTTTTTTTTTTTATTGGTATAATTTTTGTTGTTTAGTATTCATTTATATACCAGATACAGCTAAAGGAAAAGTGTAGCATTGTATCTGGAAGAAGGCAGAATTTAAAAAAACAAAAAACATTTTGAGGGTAGCCCTGGAGATTCCTTTTTTGTTTTCTCAGTACTGTCCCCCTTTTCCATATCTCTCCCCATACTATAATTTGTTTAAACCCAATAAAAAAAAATTGAAAAACGAAGTAAAAATATTATTTCACTCTCTTCTTCTCCAACATCTTCCAGTTCAATGTGAATGTCTGATTTAACAAAAATGACGGAGCTTGAGGCATTAACAGAAAAAAAAGTCCATTATTTTACAGGAAATAACCTTTTGACAAGGTATATTTGGTAAACTCACTATTTTCTATGTTAGGGTACAGATCTTTGAGATGCCAATTAATAGCCTTCAAAGCTCTAAACACATTTCTCCATCATGTGAAGTCTTTGAATTGCCTGGCGCTTTGATTGATTTTTGCAAACATTTGCCCTGGCTCTGACTTAAATGAATCTTCATACTGTTTCTCTAGGGCTTGAAATGGTATTTCTAACCCGCAGCTCACACTTCATTTCTTAGTAATGCCTCAGATGTGCCCTCCTCAGTTGTGTTTAAGAAGATGGACTGAGATGTTGTAGGATGTCATTTTAATTTAGACTCAAGAGACAGTTCCTGGACGGCATTTTTGGCGTCCACTGAAGTAAAAAAAGAAAAAAAAACGGTTGATTTGATGTTTATTTGTCCAGTTATCTTGGTATAATTCATTGGTTTTAAGTCATGCATCGGCTAATGAAAAAAACAAATCTGAAGTATTGTTAATTTCATATTAAGGAGCAATATTTAAAGGGGTAATCTGTGCCCTTCCCCCAATCTATGATCAGCTGATATCACGTTGCAATATACTCCATTGATTTCTATAGACGTTGGTGGTCCTCAGACCTAGTGCAAAGAACTATGTTTAAACTTTCTCTCGGCACTGACTAATATAGGTGGATTATAAGAGGGACCCTCTATTCCCTCTGCATCTTCTAATAAAGGAAATTAAAAGATGTTTTCTATATTCAGACAACTCCTTGTAAAGAGCTTTTTCAACTAAAATGAAACAATCCCATTGGTCATCCTTATAGGTGAGGTCTTTTATTGTTTAGACTTTTTTGAGTATTCTTGGACCATCTACACTACTGTTAAAGAAAATCTGTTACCTTACAGTTATCTATCTGAGCCACTAAATAACATTGACCCTAATTTTCCTAGAGGACTTAAACAATTACTTAAATAATATCCAAAGCAGTATTATCGCAAGTGTGGGTGCATTGAGAATGTTTGGAGGCTTATATTTATTTAATATCATATGCAGTGTGAAGTAATATACTGTAATATAAAGACAGAGACATAGATAGATAGATAGATAGATAGATAGATAGATAGATAGATAGATAGATAGATAGATAGATAGATAGATAGATAGATAGATAGATAGATAGATAGATAGATGATAGATAGATAGATAGATAGATAGATAGATAGATAGATAGATAGATAGATAGATAGATAGATAGATAGATAGATATGAGATAGATAGATAGATAGATAGATAGATAGATAGATAGATAGATAGATAGATAGATAGATAGATAGATAGATAGATAGATAGGTAGATAGATAGATAGATAGATAGATAGATAGATAGATAGATAGATAGATAGATAGATAGATAGATAGATAGATAGATAGATAGATAGATAGATAGACAGACAGACACAGACAGACAAGGCCTTATTCCGACGAACGTAGAATACGTATTTCAATGGGGCTGTTCATATGGCCGTTGTTTCAACGGACCATGTGAAGTGTCTGTTGAAAAATAGAACATGTCTTATTTTCTTCCGTTTTCACGGATCACTATGGAGGGCCGTGAGAACGGGACCAACACGGAGGCAACGGAGTTTCACCACGTTGGAAAAAGTTTTAAATATTCGTCCTTTGTCATTACATTATAAATAACCTATGTTTGCAAAAACTTACAGTTTCTGAAGTTACAATTGAAAAATATTCCTCTACCTGATCTTTATAAGGGAGGTAAATACAATTCAAACCTTAAAGGCGTAATCTCAACTGAAACATTTTGAATATGCCATAAATGTCTGATAACTGCGGGTCCCAACTTTGGTATCCACACCTATCTCCAGAACAGAGTTCATCCATCCCCTGCCGCCCGCCGCAGTCCAGGAGGAGAATGAATGAAGAGGTGGCCGTGCAGCTACAGAGTTACGGAAACAGCCGATTTCGGGGGTCGGGAGGTATGGAGATGGGTGCTGGTCCCAGAGGTAGGGCTCACATCTATCAGACATTTAAGTCAATGTGTTAGAACCTGAATCCTATTCTTAGTTATCTTCTCTTTTGGGAATAAATTAGAGACTTATAGATGAGTCATATAAAACAGGTCACTACCTGCTTTGCCTCAGTTGAATTAGCATTCCAGTGTTTTTCAGAAGAGCCTTGTGAAGAAGTAATTGTCAGAATGTTGTGTGTGGCATATAAGATCCTAACACTGGTGTCATGACATTGTATGCGCTGCCATTTTCAACGTCCTGATGCTAGCCAGCATCTGAACCTTGCGTAGTAGGGCCCCAGCATCATGAGTGTGAGGCGCATGCACCTAAAAGTGAAGAGGTGCCCGAAATGAAGGCAAAAGGACCCAACCCTGGTGCGGTAAGAACATAGGGTTTGGTCTGGGGGTCTCAAATTTTAAGGGGGTTCGGTCTGGGTTCTTAAATAATTTAGGGGTCTAGGGTCTGTTTGGGGGTGTGAATTAATTTGGGAGCCTGGTCTAGGGTCTAAATAAATTTAGAGGTCTGTTTCGGGGTATGAATTATTTTTTAGGGTTTAGTCGGTGGTCTGATTTAATTTGTTATCTGGTCTGGTCGCTACACAGGAGATGTGACTGCCATGTGTGAGGAGGAGGCAGAAACTTCATCAAGGCGCACCACGGCGAAAGAAGATCTAAGAGCCTGCAGGAGCCAGAAGTAGCAGCCAGAACTACATCTTAGTGACTGACTCTGCTGTGTAAAAGCAGCAACATCAGTGCAATTATTTTTTTATGGTGCCCCTGCACATCTACTGTCTTCCCCTTGGCTCCCCACAGAGCCCTTTCCCACCTATTTCAACCCTGCCCCTCAACAGATCCCCCTATCAGGGTGCATCTCCCCAATGCCCCCATTTCTGCCCCGGTACCTGCCTCTCCTAACCCTCTCCCCCCACAAAGCCCTTCCACCTAGTCTTTCCACTATGTCCGCAGATCGCCCCTGCCCACCTATTGTCTCTGCCCTGCCCCTCCACAAAACTTATGCCAGTTTTCATCTCGCTCCTACTCCACCTTCTGCCCCCTCTGTTGACCCCCCTCCCATCACCAGGTAATGTGAGGATATCAGAATTCTTGACTGTATAGGGGCCAGATTTTTCTGATGGCAGCCCTGGGTATAGTTGTATTGTTTTATTGACAACATCGACTGTAAGTTAGCTATGGCCTTTTTCTGTGCTGATGAGGTCCAAAAGACTGAAACTGACCTGACCACAGATGGAAATCTCTAGTTAGCTTATAACTTAAAACTTCTGGTGTGAGGTTGTTTATTCGGTATGTTAAGGTTATCATTCTGCATGACTGCCATGAATTAAAACGACAATTAGCAGATTGATCTTAGCTTGGGTCTGATCTAGGCTGGACTTCAACTGATGACATGCACACCTGTCAGTTGACACAAACAACTTTCCAAGTATTGTCAACTATTGCAACGGACAATGACCAAAAAAATCTAACCCCACAGACCGATATTTCCACAGATACTTATCTTACGCAATATTTAAATCACGTTTTTTTGTCTACATTTAAAGCATACGTCTGGAAAAATCTCCCGACATATATGTTATATGTTGGCTATGAAGGATGCCTAAAGACCCTATTACAGGGGCTGATGATCGGGCGAACGAGCGTTCATATGAATGCTCTCTCCCAATAATTGTCTAAACAGGGCAACAATCAGCCAATGAATGAGCTATTGCTTGTTCATCGGCTGATCTGCTCGCTTATACAGCATTCAAAGTCATCGTTGTCAGCAGCACATCTCCGTGTGTTGATGGAAATGTAAGGTGACAAACGATCAGAGCAACGAGCACTTGTCCCCATACATAACCAATCATTGCTTCTTGTGAAAGGAGCAAACAAGTGCCGATCAATGAGCTGTCTCGTTGATCGCCGTTCGTTTTCATGGCCCATATTGGGCCATGTTATAAGACCTTGACATTGGCATCTGTCACCTAAGACATTAATATCCGTTAAACAGATATGTCTTGAACTGGGGAATTAGAGTTTATGATGTATTCATTAAACAGATACTATTATATTCTATAGGGGATAGATGCTACTATTAGTCCTTCGTTTATCATATCCATTGCAATAGATTATATTAGTATCCTTTTAGCGTATATGTCATGAAGGGCTGTTGAAATGCCCATGACGTATATATTCAACGTATTACTTTGATGTAGGTATGCATTACAGTGGCATATGTTATCCCATGTTATAAAAAAGTATACTGCATAGTATACTTTTTGTGCGGGATCCAGCCCGATGGAATAGTGTAGTGTACTTCAAGGATTTGTACCAGCCAGTCCTTCAGGCTAATGGAGTCCTACATATACATTTAGCATGACCAACGGTAGCTTTTCCAACGTACACACTAAACAGACATCTCAAACGTCATGTGAGCAAGGCCTTAGGGAGGCATCTCTCGGGTTCTACGTGTCACACATTTGGAAGCCAATGGTCTAAATCGTCCTTTTTGGCCATCAAAAATGTATAGTGGAAGGCCATCTTTAGTAAAAAAATCCAACTAAATGTACAACATTTTCAATACTTAAAACTTCTTAGTCAAGTCTAAGTAAAAGGTTTAAAACAAAAGTAATTTCTACTTGTGTGAATTTGTTTATGGATTGCATCTTGATAGGAATTGAAAGCCCAAAAAACATTTAACCAAATGACAAAACACTCGAAAGTAAAGTTAGTCGAAGCATACTTTCTATCGAGCGAGTATTGATTAAGTATTGATTGCCGCTCACAACTTGATGGATGACCTCCATTATTTTGTTCCTTTCAGTAACTTTATTTTGAACTTTAGGCCTTGAGCTCTAATGAAGACGCGAAGTCCCTGAATGTGCCGCTAATAATAGGTTACTAAGTAACAACTCTCCACAGCTTTTTAACAAATGAACACAAGGTTAGTACATTTGCTCGAGTGCTTTATAATTACACTGATCTTGTATAATGAAAGGATGCAATCTAGTTAAAGTGCCAGCTTGAGTAGGCAGGCATCTCCTATAATCGCATTTTGCGTAAATAATAGAGAACAGTTTTCCGATACTGTATAAACACAAAACTTCACATTTCCAGCTAATCAAAAGAATGACATTGGGATTTTTTTTAAAACAAAGCATAGGGAATAATTATTATGAAGTCTGTTTTCTAGCTATTTTAATTTCTAAGGCGAGTCTTTGTTAAGAAAAGAAAATTCAGAATTTCATGGGGGAGGGGTGGAAACATTCCAGTTTTAGTTCATTTCCAAATGCATTTGATCAAACGTGCTCAAGAATTCTTGTAGTACTTAATAGTACCTGGGTATGGCCATGGAACGGCAGATGAATTTCTGTATCGCTTTTGTTACATTTTAGAATTCATATTAGTGACGCTTTATTTGTTTGTTTATTTGTTTTAGAACTTAAACCAATTATGTAAATTCACCCAAAAAAATATCTACAGTTATTTCGAAGGTTATACAACATGAATTTAATTATTATGATTTTCAGTTGTGTTTGTTTAAATGTCTAAATAATAAATGATCTCTTAATCCAACACGATTTACTGCAGAATTCCTGGGGGAACTGCTTAAAAATATAGATTCACCTTGTGTATAGGGAAAGACCTGTCAATCAAGCTGAGGCAGGCAGAGAGAAGCTGGAGGGGAGTGACCCATCGAATACTTTTCCCAGAAGCCGGGCATTTATTAAAACTACTTTTCTCTGAAATTCCGCAGCTGTTTAGCATGCCACATAGTTCAGTGTAATGAGGAGACATGAATTTTTATTCTCCCATTACAATAGGTTCCTGTCTACATTCAATTACAAGTTCAGTCTTTGTAGATCACTACAGGAGAGATAACTCTTGGAAGGTACTGCTTCTCCTTGGGGAGATCTAGCAAGTAGAGTGTCTTTAGAGCAATTCTCCCAGGGAAAACGCATGCAAAATAGCTCTCTTTCAGAAGGATGAAAACTCTCTCTAGTGCCACCTATAGGTGACTATTCTGTAAGTCAATGTCCTATCTTTTCTCCTTAAGTACCAAGCCTTTTTCCAGTTTTTTGGTTTCATTTTACTCTCCCCACGTTCCAAGAGCCGTAACTTTTATCTTTTTAGTCGACTTAGCCGCATGAGGGCTTGTTTTTCGCGGGGTGAGTTGTATACTCTAATGGCACCATCTTATGTACCATTTAATGTACTAATAATTAAGAAACTTTTGGAATAGAAAAATACAGCAATTCTTCCATTGTTTTTTGGTTTTTGTTTTAACAGCATTCATCATGTGCCATATTCGGAGACCTATAACCTTTTATTTTTCTATCGATTGAGCTGTGTGAGGGCTTATTCTTTGCGGGGCAAGCTGTAATTTTTATTGGTACAATTTTGGGGTACATATGAATTTTTGATCGCTATTTATTAAAAAACTTTGGGTAGGTGAGATGACCTTTTGTGCTTTTTATGACATTCGCCATGTGGGATAAATAATGGTACATTCAGAAAATTTTGACTTTTACTGATGTGGTGATACCAATTTTATATATCTTTTTTTTTTTGCATTGTTTCATTTGAAAATGGGAAAAGATTTTTCTTTAACGTTTCAGTTTTTATTTTATTTTTGTATAGTGTTAAAAACTTTATTAATCGTATTTTTACTTTTTTTTTTTTAGTCCCCTCAGAGAATCTGAACATGCGATTCTGTATCACTGATACCATGCACTGCAATACTAAGATATTGCAGTGTATGGTATTTTAAACAATCTCCTATTAAGACCCCAGGAAATTCCTCGACACCCCGCAATCACGTCAGGGGGGATGCAATGACAGAGCGAACTTCCCCCTCTTTCTAAAGTCTTAGATGCCACGGCCGCTATTGACCGCGGCATCTAGTGGTTAAATGGCTGGGAACATAGTTATCTCGAATTCCAGCCGTTAGACAAGGGTGTCTGCTGTAGTAAACAGCTAACACCCGCTCGAGAGCCTGCCGCATATTTTTCCTCACCAATTATGACTTACAGTCACATCATGATGAGTTAAAGCCTTAAAACATGACTTAGGTTATCAGCCAAACCGGAGACAACCATCTGTTTACAGCACTGCTTTAGAATTGTTGCTCCTAGTCAGTACAAAATACGGTTCTCATTGGTCAGACATTGATTTAAAAGGTAGCTGCCTATAGTTGGCACTAGAGAGACAGATGAGTTGTAAATGGGAATGAATTCTTCACTAAACGGTTTCATTTTGCATTGTGATCATTTATTGAGTTATAATAATACTATAGGTCTAATTATGTAAAACTACAGCTAAATCATATTAGCATTAAACAGGTGTAACCCTACACGGGTTGTCTCATGTAAACAACGCCTTTTTACATGCCCTCTTAGGGCATACGGATGTCATAGAGGGAGCCCCTCACTCAAAGTCCTCCTTTATGAGTCAGAGAAGAGAGCTGTTAACTGGTTCCCGACAGCTGACTGTGTTTTTACGGCCAGCGGTCAGGGTCCTTAAAACCCGAGCCATAGACTTTTTACGGCTCGGGTTTTAACTTGCTGTCTGAGCGATCGGGCATCTGAATGTCGGGTCTCCGGCTGTCAGTGACTGCCGGGGACTCTGAGGAGAGGATAGAAGCAGCTTTCGCTGCTTCTGTCTTCTCTGATGACTTGTACACAGCGCTCAATGAATGCTGTGTATAGGAATAGAGGCCGCGGCCGCGCCGCTGTCTCTATTCCTGCCGGTGTTTATGTGACTGGTCTCATGATCACCGGGTTCCGTTAGTGACAGACTGCTGCTGGGTCTTACAAGACCCAGCACAGCCCTATTAGTGACAATCGTCACTATGAGAGGGCTGATTTCCCCTGTAAAACATGGTGTAAAAAGAAAAAAATATGTAAAGTTCCCCAAAGGTCTTTTTTGACCTTTGAGGGACAGACCATAGTAATAAAAAAATAGTAAAGTAAAGTGCAAATTTTTTTTAATAATAAATACACATAAAATACCCACGCCAAAAAAAACGTTCCCCCCCGCCAATTATTATTGTAACGCTAGCGCTGACCCAATTACCCCAATATAGACATGTAATATATTAAAATTTACGGCAGACAATGACGATCACAAACAAAAGGTCTATTTTAGGGTAAAACTATGTTATTACCAAAAAAATAGCTGAAACTTAAAAACAGCTTATTTTTTTTACTATTATTTTCAAACTTTATGAATAAAAATTCTAAAATAGCAAAAAGGATGTGTATACAAACTATAAAAAAAGAAACCTGCATTGTCTACGGAAAAAAACATCGCAAAAATCACGTCCTTAGCCCAACAAATAAAAAAGTTATAGCCATTAAACTAAGGGTATGTGCACACACACTAATTACGTCCGTAATTGACGGACGTATTTCGGCCGCAAGTCCTGGACCGAACACAGTGCAGGGAGCCGGGCTCCTAGCATCATACTTATGTACGATGCTAGGAGTCCCTGCCTCCCTGCAGGACAACTGTCCCGTACTGTAATCATGTTTTCAGTACAGGACAGTAGTTCCACGGAGAGGCAGTGACTTCCAGCATCGTACATAACTATGATGCTAGGAGCCCGGCTCCCTGCACTGTGTTCGGTCCGGGACTTGCGGCCGAAATACGTCCGTCAATTACGGACGTAATTAGTGTGTGTGCACATACCCTTACACGTGCTAAAAAGGGCTAAACGGTGTCTGGTCCTGAAGGCTCAAAATAGCCCAGTCCTGAACTGGTTAAGAAAAAAAGGCACCCGGTCTGGCAGACCAGGCCCATCCGTGTATTACATGGTTGTCGATTAATTTCAATGACCCCCCATTTAATACTACCTTTTCCCTGTAGCCTTTGGAGGGGGAATGTATAGCCAAACAAAGATTTATTATATGACACTTTTAATGCTCTGATAAAGTAAGGTGCTGTTTCCCTCCTCTATGACATCCATATGTCCTAATAGTGCATATGGACAGAGGTCGTACTGATGGGAAAAAACCTCTAACATATCAGGCCATATGGGAATGGGTTGTGTTACGATACAATATTTCTATGTCATTCAGACAACCACTTTACTGTAGGGTATATAACTGATGTGATGAACTTGATTCTTTGCCTTATTTTTAGCCTTTTGTAGAATTGCCTAAATATAAAACTAAATGCATAGTGTTAAAGTAAAAGTGAATGTATACAGATGTAGCCAAGTTTATCTTGACTCGGATAACTTGCTGCGGCGTGATATCACACAACAAAAGCCATTGAAAAAGTCAAGTAAAAATTTCCTGACACTGTATTTAATGCATTAAAAGTAGTTGAGGAAAGTAAAGTTACTGAGGGTCCGACATCTGTGGTTAGTGAAGCAAATAATGTGGAATATTGTGTTGTGCAGGCAAATAATCACCCCGAATTAAAAAACAATATGTAAATTTGCAATTCATGGTTCATTTAGCACAAAGCTCACCTGGAATACTATAATCTGTGAACAAACAGATGGTGCTGGCATGGGAATGTTCTACGAAAGAAACTCCAAAAATATACATGTGCTATAACACGCAGTCGTTTTCTGTGTACATAGGCTGTGATGATATATTAAGTTAATAAAAAGGTATAAAGAACACATGTAAACACAGCTTTGTATGGCTTATTAGAGCATGTAGACACGAGAGGGTAGGATGTTTTCCCAATCTTTTACCATACACCTACATTATACAGTATAACATTATTGCTATCATTTTTTATTATTGCTCTTCTAGTGATTCCTATTATTTTATAGTAGTATTAAACCCTTGCTGCCGCAGCCAATTTGGGTTTAAATAAAGTTATACTAGAATAGCTCAGACTTTTATGGCCTTGGCGATACCAATTATGTTATTTTATTTTTTTACATTACTTTAGAGGAAAAATTGAAAAAGTAAAGTGTACATTAAAAAAACGTAATCCCCCTAGGGGACTTGAACACGTGATCATTGGATTATTTGCACAATATACTGCAATTCTTATGTATATTGTTTTCTTTACTGGCTCCTAGAGGCAAACCAGGGGGTCTATATAAGGCCCCCAGGCTGGCATGACAAGGCTGTAGGGGTATCAAGGTTGCCGTCTAGTTTCCTAACTGGAACGGTGGGTCCAGGAGTACCACAAAGAGAATAATTGTAGGAAAAAACGTATAATTCTAAGGTGCAGCCGGATAATACAAATTTCTGTCGATGTTCAAGGTTTTTATCACCAATTGTTGGGTTATTCGTCTTGAACATCGACATAAATTTCTATTATCCGGCTTCGCCTAAGAGTTATCCGGTTTTTCCTACAATTATTCTCTTTATAAAAGGTTTACATAGCCTTTAAGGGTTTAATACTTATTTTTTGTATAAGTAATAGTCACAATTAATCCAGCAATTGTTGCGGTTGAACCCCGGAGTAAGTAGAAAAACTCTATTTCAGCTCTTGTTCCAATACAAATTACACTCTAACTTTATTATGCTTTACCTAATTGAGTATTACACACAAGGAAAGTTATAATTGTGATTATTACAAATCCTATTGACATTCATTGTGTCTCTTGCTGCATGCCGTCTATTCTTTTTAATCCACTCCATTGATTTACAAGATTGAAACATGGTACGAGAAGTTCTCAGGAAAGAGATACACTTGATTGTATTAATTATATTAAAATGCCATGGTTGCAAAAAAACAAAACCACTTAAACAGACTTTCCTTTCAACATCAGAATGCCATTGGGGGATTATATAAATCAATTAAGTGATTTTACAATAACCTATAACTAGAGTATAAATTATATAAATTAGATGTTCTTTAAGACATGGGAGAATAAAATGGTACAATAGTTTACAAGTGGGAGAAATTGGAAACAAAAATATGTAGTCTGTATATTATACACTTCAACTCATAATCCATCTGTAACTTGAAGAAATCCATTTTGAGGGTAATTTATCAACATTTGTAAGCCAACATTTCTGTCATAGAAAGTAACAAAAGGGTTAAAACTGATGGTCTTTACGCCACACTCGCTACTTTTGTGGGAAGTGGCGTGGCCTCAATTAATGGCGACGTGGCCACCGAGGCCAGACAAATTTATTATAATTGTTGGCTCTTCATAAATGTGTCAGTTTATTAACCCCTTTGTGCACTACGAAGTAATGGCACATCCTACTGCGGCGGGGGGAGGGGGGTTCTGGTAAAGTATTGAGAGGGCTCACGCGCTGAGCATGCTTCATACGCTACGGGTATCAGTTGTGTATCATGCTGGTCCTGCCCATTTAACCCTTTCAGGACCAGACTAATTTTCGTTTCTATGCTCTTTTTTTTTTCCTTCCCACCTTCAAAAGGTCATAACTTTGTTATTTTTTCGTTGGCACCGTCATATGAAGTCTTACATTTTCACGGGACAAGTTGTACTTTCTAATGATATCATTTAATATTATGTGTGATGTACTGGGACGCTGGCAAAAAATCAGAATGGGGTGGAATTGGAAATAAACAGCAGTTCCTCCATTTTCTTATGGCTTTTCGTTTTTACAGTGTTCATTGTATGGTGAAAATGACATGTTACCTTTACTCTGCGGGTCAGTACGATCACTGTGATACCAAATTTATATTGTTTTGTTATGTTTTAGTACCTAAAAACATAAAAATGAAAATGTTTGAAAGAAACAAAACATTTTTTGCATCGCCATATTGTGACCCCCGTAAATGTTTTATATTTCTGTGTACAGAGCTATGTAAGGTGTATTTTTGTACGTGGAAAGCTGTATTTTTTTTTAACACCATTTTAGGGAATGTCGGGCATTTCGATCACTTTTTATTCATTTTTTTTAGGGGGTTGAAGTGACAAAAAAACCTGTGATTCGGACATTTTGACCTTTTTTCCTGCTAGGACGTTCACCATATTGGATAAATAGTTCTATATTTTTATAGTTCGGGCATTTTCGGACGTGGGGATACCTAATGTGTTTATGTTTATTATTGTTTATTTATTTTTATATGTGATCTAGGGAAAGGGGTGTGATTTAGATTTTTATATTTTTTCACATTTTGTTTTAACTTTTATTTAGCCCCACTAGGGGGTTTGAATCTGCGATCATTAGATCGCTTTTGCCATAGACTGTAATATCACAATATTGCAGTCTATGGCAAAATCAGTGCATTGCTATTGAGACCTGCCACGGGCCTATAGCGGTCATGGGAGCGTTCATAAGGGTCCCAGCTACTAAAGGAATACACAGGCTCCCGCGACCTCATCGCACGGCAGCCGGTGACCGGCCCTAAATTGAAAGGGGCAGTAAAAACCCCTCAGATGCTGGTGGTCACGTCTGACACCGGCATCTGTGGGGTTAAATGCTTTTTCTGATTGCAAGCATTGCCGCTGGGTCCCTGCTGGGTAACACAGCAGAGACCCGGATGCTATGGCACCTGATCTTCCTCTGAGCAGGCGCCATATTTAAATACCCTTTCACTATGTAAATCTACAGATCTGCGACGTGAAAGGGTTAACCCCTTAGATGCCGCGGTCAATAGTGACAGCGGCATCTGAAATCACAGTTTTTTGGTCGCCTCAGCTTCCAAAAAAATGTAATAAAAAGTGATCGAAAAGTTGTATGTAGCAAAAAATGGTATCAATAAAAGCTACAGCTCGTTCCGCAAAAAATAAGCCCTCACACCACTCAATCACCGAAAAAATAAAAAGTTATGGCTCTCAGAATGTGGTGAAACAATTGTTTTAACAAATAGTTTTGTTTTCTTTGTAGAAATAGTAAAATATAAAAAAACTATATCAATTTGGAATAACCGTAATCGTACTGAGCTGTAGAACAAAGTTAAGTTGTTGTTTTTACTGCATAGTGAAAGCCGTAAAAACAAAACCCCACTTAAACATTGAAGAATCACAGTTTTTTCCAATTGCACCCCACAAATAATTGTATTTCAGTTTCCCAGTACATTACATAGTACTTTAAATAGTGCAAAAAGAAACTACAGGGTGGGCCATTTATATGGATACACCTAAATAAAATGGGAATGGTTGGTGATATTAACTTCCTGTTTGTGGCACATTAGTATATGGGAGGGGGGAAACTTTTCAAGCTGGGTGTTGAACATTTTGTATCCAACTTTAGTTTTTTCAATGGGAAGAGGGTCATGTGACACATCAAACTTATCGAGAATTTCACAAGAAAAACAATGGTGTGCTTGGTTTTAACGTTACTTTATTCTTTCATGAGTTATTTACAAGTTTCTGACCACTTATAAAATGTGTTCAAAGTGCTGCCCATTGTGTTGGATTGTCAATGCAACCCTCTTCTCCCACTCTTCACACACTGATAGCAACACCGCAGAAGAAATGCTAGCACAGGCTTCCAGTATCCGTAGTTTCAGTTGCTGCACATCTCGTATATTCACAGCATAGACAATTGCCTTCAGATGACCCTCAAAGATAAAAGTCTAAGGAGGTCAGATCGGGAGACCTAGGGGGCCATTCAACTGGCCCACGATGACCAATCCACTTTCCAGGAAACTGTTCATCTAGGAATGCTCGGACCTGACACCCATAATGTGGTGGTGCACCATCTTGCTGGAAAAACTCAGGGAACGTGCCAGCTTCAGTGCATAAAGAGGGAAACACATCATCATGTAGCAATTTCAGATATCCCATGGCCTTGAGGTTTCCATTGATGAAGAATGGCCCCACTATCTTTGTACCCCATATACCACACCATACCATCAATTTTTGTGTTCCAACAGTCTTGGAGGGATCTATCCAATGTGGGCTAGTGTCAGACCAATAGCGGTGGTTTTGTTTGTTAACTTCACCATTCACATAAAAGTTTGCCTCATAACTGAACAAAATGTTCTGTGTAAACTGGGGGTCCTGTTCCAATTTTTGTTTTGACCATTCTGCAAATTCAGTGCGCCGATCTGGGTCATCCTCGTTGAGATGCTGCAGCAGCTGGAGTTTGTAAGGGTGCTATTTGTGAGTAGCTAATATCCGCCGAAGGGATGTTCGACTGATGCCACTCTCCAGTGACATGCGGCGAGTGCTACGCTGTGGGCTCTTGCTGAATGAAGCTAGGACAGCCACTGATGTTTCTTCATTAGCGACAGTTTTCATGCGTCCTTATTTGGGCAAATCCAACACTGAACCAGTTTCATGAAACTTGGCAAGCAGTTTGCAAACTGTAGCATGGGAGATGGGTGGTCTCGTAGGGTGTCTTGCATTGAAATCTGCTGCAATGACCCGGGTAATGCGTTCACCAGACAGTTCACCAGACATCAACACAATTTCTATCCGCTCCTCACGTGTTAACCTCTGCGACATGTCAATGGCTGTAAACAAAGAGAAGCTAGTAAATAAATCATGAAAGAATAAAGTAACGTTAAAACCAAGCACACTATTGTTTTTCTTGTGAAATTCTCGATAAGTTTGATGTGTCACATGACCCTCTTCCCATTGAAAAAACTAAAGTTGGATACAAAATGGCCAAAATGGTTAACACCCAGCTTGAAAAGTTTCCCCCCTCCCATATACTAATGTGCCACAAACAGGAAGTTAATATCACCAACCATTCCCATTTTATTTAGGTGTATCCATATAAATGGCCCACCCTGTACAACACCTTCTGCAAAAAATAAGCCCTCACATCACTCCTAGTATCCCCACTCAGTTATAATGCCCCAATGTTTCTTAGTGCACGCCACTCAGAAATAATGTCCCTTAGTGCCCTTCACTCAGTAATAATGCCCCCTAGTACCCTCACTCAGTAATAATGCCTCCTAGTGCCCCCCACTAGGTAATAATGCCTCCTAATTCCCCCGACTCAGTAATATTGCCCCCAAGTGACCTCACTCAGTAATAATGCCTCCTAGTACCCAAACTTAGTAATAACGTTTCCTAGTGCCCCCACTTAGTGATATTGTTTCAAGTTCCCCCACTCAGTAATAATGCCCCCAAGTGCCCCTTCTACGTAATCATGACTCCTAGTGCTCCCACTAAGTAATTGAGCCCTCTTAATGCCTTCCTTTTTGTAATGGTACTACTTTAGCCTTCCTTTCAGTAATAATGGCCCATTAAATAAAACATATACTCACCTAGCCCTGTTTCCACCGTGTATAGAGCTGTAGGCCTCCTCAGCCACTTTAAGCCTGCAACCTATGAGACGCTGGGGTGTGTTCACTGTACAGGCCGGTGCAATGCTATGATGTCATCGGCCAGCCTGCGTGAGAGTCCCTTGCCGGCGTCTCATAAGCTGCAGGCCTAAATTGGCAAAATAATAGCGTGTGGAAGGGTGAGGCGAGGAGTGCCATTCAGCTGTATCTGTGTTCTGAGAACACAGATACACTGGCAGCCACCTGGCACACTTGGAAGTCACTGATTTGTACGTGAACTTGCCCCAATTTGTGCTTGGCAGCTGCCGCTTCAGCTGTTTTGTTGGCGGGGTTGGCCAGAGTCCACCATCCCCTTGATTTTTACTGTGTCCAGGGAACATTCCCCATCTGCCCCCCCAGCTACGCCCCTGGGCCCGAGGCTCCCAGGGGGCCCATGGCTACTGAAGCCACCCATCATCTAATCATTAAAGACTGCCCCGTTTTTCTTTTTTAACCAGCATTATCTATTGAATTAATCAAATGGTTGGTCTGGTCTGGATAAATATAGGGGTCCAGTTTGGAGGTCTAAATTCATTTGTGTTCCCAGTTGTAGAAGCGAAAGGCCAAAGATGTCTCAACATCAGACTATACAGTGTTCAGGAGAAGGCGTCAAATTGGTCTAGGCTGGATGGAGAAGAAAAAGAAAGAAAACTACTCCAATTCAAGAAGCTATCTTCTGTGAGTCACTGGATTTATAGAAGAGCTGTCGACTCTCCAGGCAAGTCTGGTATAGTAAATACTTTTATTGCACACGAGATAACAATTTTGGAGCATCTTTTCTTAAAATTTATTGTTGTGAAGTTCCTCTATTATTCCTCCTGTATAAATAAGGCCTGGGTTGCTTAGAGATTTTTTTTTGTATCGCAACTAATTGATTTTTTTTCTATGGAGCTACAGTAAATCCAACAATCCATCAGTAAATGTTAGCCATAAAATAAATTAGCTCAAGCATTTATATGCAACCTAATAGACAGCAGGAGGCTGATTTAAGGCGACAGTGGGCCCCCTTACCTTCTGCCATACGTCCCAACTTTCAAGTATCGCAAAGAGAGAAGTAGCGTGGCAATTTTTCCCTTTTTTTAGCCAGGCGTCTAACCCCTCCCAATCCCCGCCCATACACACCCGATTCAGTCCACAAAGTATTATGCTCCCATAGTGCCTCCCCACAGTATCATGCATCCATATACCCCCCACACAGTTTAATGCCCCTTTAGCTGCCCCCACACAGTATAATACCCCATAGTGCCTCCCACACAGTATAATGCCAAATAGCTGTCCCGAACAGTATGACGCCCACAGAAATTCCCCCATACAGTAAAATACCCCATAGCTTCCCCAGACAGCATAATGCCCGCATACAGTGTGACCACACAAATTCCCCCATACAGTATAATGCCCCTATAACTATCCACATACAGTATAATGCCCCATAGCTGCCCCATACAGTATAATGCCCCCATAACTGCCACCATACAGTATATTACCCCCCTAGCCACCCCATACAGTATAATGCCCCTATAACTATCCCCATACATTTTAATTTTCCATAGCGGCCCCATAAAGTATAATGCCGCCTTATCTGCCCCATATAAAGTGCCAGTGCCCACAGAGTGCCACAGTGCACATGTAGATAGTGCCAAAGCCAGTGCCCATGTAGATAGTGCCACATTGTCCCCTCTAAATAGTGCCCAGTGCCTATGTAGATAGTGCCACATATGCCTTGAAGATAGCCCCACCTCCATGGTAGATTCTGCTCCAGGAGGAGCCCCTGACGTCACTGTCCGTATATGGACAGTGACATCAGGGTCTCCCTCTAGGAATGGAATCCTCGGTCAGAGTGTCGGCAAAGCTCTGGCCGGGCATTCTGCTCCAGGAGTATACCCTCACCTCACTGTCCATATATGGATAGTGACACCAGGGGTTCCCTCTAGGAGCGGAATCACCATCCAGAGCATCGGCAATGCTCTGGCCTGGGATTCTGCTCCTGGAGGAAGCCCCTGCCGTCACTATTCATATTTGGCTAGTGACACCAGGGGATTCTCCAGAGCGGAATCCCTCGGTCAGAGCGCCAGCAATGCTCTGACTGGGGATTTCGCACCAGAAGTAGCACCTGATGTCACTGTCCATATATGGACAGTGACGTCAAGGGCTTCCCCAGGCTCAGCGCTTAAAGTAGCGCTGTGCCCGGAGAGTTCTTTACTAGTGGACAGTGAATGCTGAAGCAGTGAGCTGACGGTTCCTTGCTTCAGCATTGGATTCAACTGTATCGGCGTTCTGAGGATTCAGATACAGTTGAAATCGGCACACTACCCTGGCATCCGGGACGGTTGGGAGGTATTCCTTCTGGGCCCCTGTGCTACTGCAAAGGTTGCACCAATCTTATGTCCGCCCATGTAGATCTTCACTACTGACTCACTATTGGCTCCAAAATGTGCCTGCCGCATAGTAAAGATATGTGTAGTGAATATGGATTGCTAGCAGCAAGGGCATTGCTATGAAAAGATTTTTCAGCACAGGGATTGTCAGGTGTAGAGGCTGCATCTAGTACTGGGCAGACTTTGTTGGGCAGTGGTAACGTGAACACCTTATTTTGTGATTTTCACAGTGACTATATTTTTCTTCATTCACATGCATAGCGACTTTGAAAATTCTGCTGTTTGTCCTTGGAAACGGACAGCAATTTATGTCCACTCCGCTGTTAGACCTAACATTTAGCTCTAACTGTGTAACTGAGCTCCCACAATGCACTGTTCTCAGGTAACAGAATCCTGCAGAAGTCTGAATTTAGCTTTAGACATGAAGTAGAAGAAAGCATCATGTAACGCAGGATCACAAAAGCAAAGGAAGTTTTTTTTTTAAATAACTGAAAACATTGAGATGAATATTTTTCAAAACTGGAATTTTCCTTTAAGTCCTAAATGATTTAAAAAATAGGGAGAAGCAACATATAAACTTTAGGCTACATTCACACGTTTCGGAACTTGATGCGAAAAATCCACATCAAATGTGCAGATAAACGCAGGTTATTCTGCAGGTAAAATCCACACTTACTATTGCGTTTTTGGTGTGGTTTTCGTATTTTGATGTGGTAACATTTGCGGCTTTCATGATGCAGATTTTGGTTAGCTTTTTTATGAACTGGTCAGAGACAATTCTAAGACAGAAATGCATGATAAATTGACATGCTGCAGATTTTTAAATCTGCACTGCAGGTCAATTTAGGTGCTGAAAAATTCTACAAGGTGTAGATGAGATTACTTGAAATCGAGCTGTTACCAATCACATCTAAGTTCATAACTTAGATGTGATCGATAACTTTTTCATCCTGCATGTTAGAGCTACACAGAACCCGCTCTCATTGAGCCCGTTAGTGCCGCTGACCTGACGGATTCAGGTCCTAGCACTAGATGCAGCTGCTCTGTATACAGGATACAAAGAAGCTGTATCTCAAACAATAAAAATTATTTAGAAAGTTGCACCAAACATACTGATAGACATATATATATATATATATATATATATATATATATATATATATACATATATATATTTATTTATTTATTTATTTATTTTATAGGTGTACATAGCCTTTAATTGTAACACTACATATATGGCTACCTACTTTTGATTTTTAGGATACTTATATTATTCCAAATATTCCCATATACATTTAGCTAGCATCTATGCGATGTTGTAATTTACGTAGTCATTATAGTAATTTAATTGACATTCTTGGGGTCAAGAAAGCAGCTCATCTTTGCAGACCTCAATTACTAGAACAGGGTGTAACTTCAGGCTTCCTTTACACACAATTTATGTGTGGCGGTATTTATTTATTTTTTTTCCTTAAAGAGGCTCTGTCACCAGATTTTGCAACCCCTATCTCCTATTGCAGCAGATCGGCGCTGCAATGTAGATAAGAGTAACGTTTTGTTTTTTTAAAAACAAGCATTTTTGGCCAAGTTATGACCATTTTTATATTTATGTAAATGAGGCTTTCTAAAGTACAACTGGGCGTGTTTAAAGTTAAAGTACAACTGGGCGTGTATTGTGTTCGTTACATCGGGGCGTTTTTACTTCTTTTACTAGCTGGGCGTTGTGAATAGAAGTGTATGATGCTGACGAATCAGCATCATCCACTTCTCTTCGTTAACACCCAGCTTCTGGCAGTGCACAGACACACAGCGTGTCCTCGAGAGATCACGTTGTGACGTCACTTCCTGCCCCAGGTCCTGCATCGTGTCGGACGAGCGAGGACACATCGGCACCAGAGGCTACAGTTGATTCTGCAGCAGCATCAGCGTTTGCAGGTAAGTAGCTACATCGACTTACCTGCAAACGCTGATGCTGCTGCAGAATCAACTGTAGCCTCTGGTGCCGATGTGTCCTCGCTCGTCTGACACGATGCAGGACCTGTGAGTGACGTCACAGCGTGATCTCTCGAGGACACGCTGTGTCTGCACTGCCAGAAGCTGGGCGTTGTGAATAGAAGTGGATGATACTTCTATACACAACGCCCAGCTAGTAAAAGAAGTAAAAATGCCCCGATGTACATACACAATACACGCCCAGTTGTACTTTAACTTTAAACACGCCCAGTTGTACTTTAGAAAGCCTCATTTGCATAAATATAAAAATGGTCATAACTTGGCCAAAAATGCTTGTTTTTAAAAAAAAAAAAACGTTACTCTTATCTACATTGCAGCGCCGATCTGCTGCAATATGAGATAGGGGTTGCAAAATCTGGTGACAGAGCCTCTTTAACATATTAACACATGTTTTTTTTGAAGAGTAAAATAAAACCTTTGCAGGTCTATGATAGAAAAACACCACTGACTACCTAAAAAATGTCAAACTACTCCTTCCTGGGATTTGAAAAATATGTCACTGAGTGAAAAAATACAAGACCATAGAAAAAAAATCTCCACCAAAAAAAATGTTTGTAGTGCGTTCAATATTTCAGCACTGATCTCCAGCTACTATCTGTCCGCAGTGTTTCTGAAAGACACGTGGCAAAAAATGCCTGAAAAAACGAATACCATTTTTACAAAAATTGCTGCGTTTTGCCAAACTGCATGACAAAGCTGTTTACAATGACTTTATTTTATATGTTGAGCGGTAGAGATGTACCCATAGGTTTACATAGAAAGATTACATTCATCAATGAAAAGCAGACGTAACATCTCTTCTATCGGGTAACATCGCAAGTAGAAATTCTAACCTGCTGATCTTTCATCTTTTTTCATCTTTTTGGTTTAATTACCTAAACTACATATAGAAGTGCAGGATTATGTGTCATCGATGCATTGATAAATTAGAAATTCTTATAAAACCCAATAGCCATAAATTCACTATCTTTTTACATTACCATTGAAAGTAATATTGTCCATATTGTACAGACATATCTAACCTTTACCTAAAGAGAGTAAAGCAAGTTCTGGTATCAGTGACCACATGTCTATTTGTCCATCAGGGATGTATCAGACAGTTCAGAACCTTGACCCTAAAGTATTTAAACGGGTTGTCCAGTTTGGGGGCTGTTTTTTATATGATGACCTATCCACAGCATAGGTCATCAGTTCATGATCGCTGGGGATCCGACACCCGGACCGCACCGATCAGCTGATACAGCTACATCCAGGCACCGGAAGCTATGTAGTGGTAGATGCCGATAGCAGACGACTCCGACCGCTGTGTAGTAGCCATTCTGGGTTACTGCAGCTCAGCCACTATAAAGTTTAAGGAGCTTTCTGCTTTCGGCACCGACCTTGCACAGCGCCCAGAGGGAGCCGGAACAGTTGATCAGTGCAGGATTTGGACGTCGGACCTCAACTGATCATATACTGATGAAATACCGATGACATATCCTGTGGACAAGAGCCCCCGAACTGACAAACACCTTTAAAGGGAGTCGGTCATCAGAAATTCATCTATCAAAACTAGCAACAAAGTAATAGAGTAGGCTAACCTGAATTTAATGTTATTTTCATTTTTTACATGGGTGGCTCATTTGCAGAGAAAATCACTTTATTCAATATATGCAAATGAGCAATTTGGAGCAACGAGGGCATCACCGTTGCTCCAAACTGACTTGGCTTCTATCCCTCCTTCCTTCTTTCTTTGATTGACAGGGGCCAGGCAGAGTAAAAAACCGAGTTCACGCCTGACCCCGTTGTCTCCTGAACTCATGTGCTGCTCTGCTTAATAATCGTGCAGTACACACTTGACTGGTCTAATCAGCTGTACTGTGCATGCGCTGATGACGTCAGACTACGTCCTCTTCTGCGATGCCGAGGTCAATCTCTTCTGAGTGTAGTCGGATGACATCAGCGCGTGATGAAGCAGAGCTCCGCGCACATTCAGCAGACTACGGGGTCATGCATAAACTCAGCTATTACACTGCCTGGGCCCTGAAAGAAGGGAGGGATGGACTGGAGAAAGAAGATGGAGCATTTTGTAGCAATGATAATGCCCTCCAAAATGCTCATTTGCATATTGACTTTCTCTAAAAAGGAGGCACCCATGTGAAAAAGGAAATTAACGTTACATATTATACGATATTAATCTGTTGCTAGTTTGATAGGTGTATTTCTGGTGAAAGACTCCCTTTAAGTTTAAAAGGTTTAGAAAGTACAGGAATGCTGGGAAGTGTAGTTCAATTTTGGCATCAGGGAGGAAGGTAGTAGCTAACTTCTCCTCCTACTCGGATTACAAAAGAAATCAATATTGGTAACAGTTTGGGACATAACTCCATGAAATAAAAGATCAAGTATAGGGGTTCTAACCGGTCTAGTCGTTTTATAGTATATCCTGAGACACGTACCCTAAGGCTGGGTTCACACGACCTATTTTCAGACGTAAACGAGGCGTATTATGCCTCGTTTTACGTCTGAAAATAAGCCTACAATACGTCGGCAAACATCTGCCCATTCATTTGAATGGGTTTGCTGACGTACTGTGCAGACGACCTGTCATTTACGTGTCGTCGTTTGACAGCTGTCAAACGACGACGCGTAAAAATACAGCCTCGTCAAAAGAAGTGCAGGACACTTCTTTGGACGTTTTTGGAGCTGTTTTCTCATAGACTCCAATGAAAACAGCTCCAAAAACGGAAGTAAAAAACACAGCGAAAAATGCAGCGAAAAACGCGAGTTGCTCAAAAAACGTCTGAAAAGCAGGGGCTGGTTTCCCTTGAAAACAGCTCTGTATTTTCAGACGTTTTTGGTCACTACATGTGCACATACCCTAAGCTTGTTTTTATATATATTTTTTTTAAGTCCAGAGGACTTCCTAAAAATACAATCTACAGAAAATGTTATATTCAGATATATCTTGAGTTACAGAATACAAAATACAACAACATATTACAATACAGTTTATACCAATGACATAAAATAACAATGTTGTATCCTAATGACTGTATAACGTAAGGATCCATCATTTAATATAAAACAAACCCTCATTAGAATTGCACTGATTGGCAGCATTCTGGTGACCTGGCAATATGGTCAACAAACCAGCACTGTCACGAACAACACTGTTCTGAAATACTGTAGACTATTCAGGAGAGAATTCCTAGCAAGCGCCATCTGTTGAACGTGAAGGATTTTTAGTCTCTCAAACTAAATTAATTAGAAATAAATTATCTTTACCTTATGTCAATTTTTTACATTTAGCAGAATTACATATTATTTTAGAATTAGAATTTTAAAATAATGTAATTCAATTCAATTCTTCAAATAAATTAAATTTCTATTATATATTGGAAAAAAATATTTTAGGATAATTGTATTGATAATGTAACACTGTAAGTCGGGATTCTGAAACGGAGCAAATGCACAGACCCTGTACATAGTCTATTACATACTAGTAGGCACTCTGTATAATGCCATATGGTGCACAATGCTACGTGGGCAGAATACCTCAATAATAAGGATTGCAATTTTTTTTCTCATGCATTACGCATGAATCTGTGAGAAATAAGCAAACCTGTATGTGCCTCTGTAGATAATCGGATGCATGCAGAGTTACAGTATGGCGCCATGGAAAGCAATGTGTACCGTGTTATGAATCTGTACAATATCTCTAATACGGCAGTGGGCATGATGCTGAAGACTGAAATATTGTAAGGGCAAAGAAATAAACCAACGCCTGAAGAATTAAAGGGGTTTTCCAGCCACTAAAAATTTATGGTTTATCCTCAGGATAGGCCATCAATAGCAGATGGGTCGGGGTCCAACTATTGAGACCCCCCCGATCAGCTGTTTTGAAGGGCCAAGCGATGCTCCCCCTTCATTTCTTCTTTCTCACTGTGAGTTGTCGACACACATTTAGTGGCGATTCACAGGTATTGCAGCCTTTTCTCCCATTGAAGTGAAGTAGGAGCGCTGCGGCCCCTTCAAAAAAGCTGAGTGGCAGGGTTCCCGAAAGTCGGACCCTGACCCATCAGCTATTGATGGCCTATCCTGAGGATAGGCCATCAATTTTTAGTGGCTGGAAAACCCTTTTAAGGGTATGTTCACACAGAGATTTTGGCGTGGTTTTTGACGCGGAAACCACGCCAAAAAAACGCCACCCATTGATTTCAATGGGAGGCGGAGGCTTTTTTCCCGCGAACAGAAAAAAACGCTTGAGGGGAAAAGAAGCGTCATGCACTTTCTTCAGGTGTTTTCATCAATGGGAGGCAGAGAAAGCGGTTTCTGGGGCATTTTTTGCAGGCAGAAAAAATCTTCAGGAATTTTGAGGCAAATTTTACCTTCCAGTGCTTTTTTGCGCCAGTGGCCATTGAGGACCACGGGCAAAAAATGCTGTGTAAAAAGCTCGGAAACTAGCACCACAGGTTTTTTCTGCCTATCATTGATTTCAATGGGAGGTTAGAGGCGGAACCGTGGAAAAAATGGACATGCCGCTTTCTCCCCCTCCCCCCTCCGTGAGCGGCTTAAAGCTGCCCTGGAAAAAGAACACCTCTCCCTCCCATTGAAAAAAAATGGAGGGGAGGGGCGATTTCAGACATTTTTTGGCGCTGATTCTGACACGGTTTCCGTGTCAAAATCAGCGCCAAGAAACTGTGTGAACTGGGCCTAAGAGCCTTATGTGCAGAAACTAGCGCGGGCAAAAGGTGGCACAGTTTGCCATGATTGTTTGCATTGACAATTCAATTTTTTCTCCTCTTTGATTTCTACAAATCAGACCTCTTCTTTTATATTATGTAAGATATCTTATCCACTGTATGATTTTACCTTCCTTGTAAACATATTATGTCTTGAATCAAATATACATAAAGTTCTGAGTCTCAGTTGTTTTCAATTTCTTTTTAATTTATACAATTTAGACTTTCTGCTCTTGAAACTATTAAAAGTTTACTTAGAATATCAAATTACTGAGGACATTAAATCTTAGAAACATATCAGGCGACATAACGTTCACCAGGGATATACAATATTTCTATACTAATTGATACATACTGTATCTAGGGCTTGTAAATACAGATTTAATCTAAACTTCATGCAAAAATTTTATGGTCTCTTTTATATCATAAATATTTTACATTATGTGTTTGCTGTAATAGCTTCAACGGTAACAATATGTAGCCAGAAAATAAATAATGCAGCTCCCCTCCCTCTCCCAGCAGGAAGTCTCAGCTTATCTCATACATGTATCAAGAACTGAATTGCATCTGGCTAGTAAGCTGGCTCTTTCTATGTCTGTCTGTCTGTCTATCTATCTATCTATCTATCTATCTATCTATCTATCTATCTATCTATCTATCTATCTATCTATCTATCTATCTATCTAGTGTGTATATGTTTTTTGTTCCTTTTTGTAAATTAAAATGATTAAAAAAAATTAGCACCAATATATTCCACAGTGCTATTAAGCAGCTATGCTAAGAAACATGTAATGCAATCTGTGAGTGATGTTTCTGAGGAGTACTGACCTGGATTTAACATTATGTCACTTGATTCTATCAGAGCTGCGGTCTTGTCATGAGAGATCATCTAATGCATCATGTGACTCCACAAAACCTTAAAGTGCTTTTTCTTCAGCCACACTTTTGGCAATTTTGGTGGATGTTAAATGGATTTAATTTTACTTACCAGTAACTACTTTGCATTATATATCTAGTTTAAAGTGGTTTTCCATAGTGATGTGCACTCTTTGTCAAATCTCTGTTTATTGACTTATAAAAAATACATGCAATGTAAAGGTACATACCTGCTGAGTTACATATACTTCAGAAAGCTTAAAAGAATGCAATTCACTGGCTAACCAAAAAATTGTCAAAATTGATGAATGTAAGCACAGAGAGCCCCCTGAACTAGCTAAATCTCCCAGCTCGCAAGAAGATCTCGATACATTTTTCAAAAAAACAAGCAGGAATTCCAATACCAATACCAACCAAGATCCCAAGATTGCACCAACCGCACCCGCGAGTGTACAGGAGACTCACTCTCGCGTCTCTAAACGTAAGAGTGAAGCAGAGGGAGCAACAGGAGCAGCAGACTTATCCAAGTCTCGATCTTTTTATCAAACACATCCTAACAAAATTTTAGACAATTGTTAAAAAATTAGTCGACATTAAATAAGAGTTCTGGCATGTATTGGGAAATTTTATTTGGAATCCACAGACTTAGACAATGTGACGTTTCGGTCAAAATAACCAGACCTTTTTCAAACAGTCTGTAAAATTAATAAAGAAGTTTTTTCTATTAACAACCAATAACAATATTCATGTCATCACAATCAAAAATTTAAATTTGAGCTAATATGAAAATCATCATATCAATATAAACAAATGTTCTACATACTGCATTATATATGATCAAAAAATTAAACAAAACTACTCATATGTTATAGATATTGCAAATCATATCTTATTATACATAGTAAACGAATATGAGCAACATTCATTGGAAAAAGTTATACTCTGTAACAGAAAATACTTTTTCTGCTGCATGGAAAAAATAGAATAAAACAATATAAATAAATAAAAAAAGAAACATTGATATAATGAGTCAGCATTACCGGATTGCGTTTAGTATGAACAGGAGCTATGCTGTGCTGCGACGACTGCCGCTAGCAAGGAAATTAGCAGCTCATTCATATCCCTCAAGGTTTTTAAACACTGAGCCGATCACATGATCGGCAACTGGGTGTAATTATCGTGAGTACCTCCTGTGTTGCCAAGTAATGCAATGTATCAAACAGAAAGGCAATAGCCGGAAATGACATATTATTATAGCGTAACTTCTTTTACTAACGTAGCGAGAAATAAGTGACTCAGATAGTTTTAATAACAAAATGACAAAATGTCTCACCAACATATACGGGACCACATGGGAATTTAATCGCATATACAACATGAGATGAATCACAGGTAAAATACCCGTTAATATCAAATGCTTTACCAGACAAAGGATGAAAAAATGTGTCCCCTTTAGTGATATTAGAAGATCATAACCAGTGTTAACAGGGAAAAGTGCCCCTTTTTCGAGTTTTCAAGAAACTCTGTTTTGGAATTTTGTTCACTGAACCTTCATCCGCTCGAACCAACTTATCTCTCAAATATTTGGGTCGATGAAAGCACGGTAAGAATATTTCTTTAAATTCTTTAACTGAAGGATAGCTTTTCATCAGAATCGGCCAGTGCTGGCGTATGATTCTATGCACCTTATAAGTGAACGGGTGAAAGGAGTGAACAAAATGAACCCGATATGAAGATTTTGGAGACCTAATCTTATCTACATCCCCATTGGAACTCAATGTTGTGTGTTGGTATCCCCTATTGATAAATTTCTGTTTCATTTCTGCAAACCGTTTCTCTTTGTGTTGTCACTTACAATGCGATCAACTCGTTTAAGTTGTGAAATGGGTATAGACTTTTTAGTTGCTGTCGAATGACAACTCGAATAATGCAAGAGATTGTTGCGATCAGTCACCTTAACAAAAAGGTCTGTAGATAAAGATCTATCTTCATTAATTATATATACATTAATTATTTAATAATAGAGGTATCCAAGAAATCAATCTTGTGCAAATCATGATGAATGGAGTTCAGGCCAAACACTATTGAGATAAGTATGAAATTCAACCAGGGAGTCCAATGTGCCACCCCAAATGCAAAAGATATCTTCTATATATCTTTTCCATACTACTGTATTTGCCACGAAATTTGAATTGTTGTAAATTAAATTCTCTTCAAAATAGGACATAAAACAATGCGCATATGGGGTGGGGCAAAATTGGACCCCTTAGCCATTCCTTGTGTCTGTAAATAGAATGTATCTTGGAAAAGAAAAAAAATTTCTTTTAGGACCAACTTGAGTAAATCCATATAGAAATCGATCAGTATCTTTTAGTGACCTGAGTTAATTAACAAAGTGCGAACTGCATTAAGGCCTTTCTCATGTTCGATCGACGTGTATAAGCTATTAACGTCCCACGTAACTAACAGTGAGGTAGGATTAGTTTGTTTGAGATCACGGGTTAATGTCAAAAATTCATTAGTATCCAACAAAAAGGCTGAGTGCCGTGGTTTCTTCGATAATGTATTGGGTAATGTCACGGGGGCCATGGGAAATTAAAAAGAAGATGGTGTGAATCCACTGTGTCACAAAGGTATTTGAAGTAGGGATAAACCGGGGAGTTTAGTCTAAGGGGACCCAAAGTATTCACCCTTTAACCCCTATACATGGATCTAGACTATATATAGAAGAAAGAGAAAACAGAGTCTTAGAGCCAATATATATCAAAGAGTATCAAAAAAATTCCTTTATTCAATATATATAACAACAAACATTTAAAACTGTATATGACAGGAGAAACTCAAAGTAATGTCAACACAACGATATATCAGGGAAACCCAGATTATAGGTAGTAAACCATTAACCAGTATAAATCTACAGGCAAGAGTATCATTAGTTTAGAAGGTGCAGTGCAAGAATTGTGGCTGCTACAGGGTCAAAATGATCCTGACAAGAAGCATGGATGTACTAAGCAGATAAAGGTGAGCCATCCCCTGAAACTCCAGGAGTAGGCATGATAAACTTACCCATATAAAGTCTTGCTGAGTTCCCAGACGATCGGTGTGTGCGCCCGACGCGCGTTTCGCGATTATTCGCTTCCTCAAGGGGGAGTGGTATGTATGTCCAATGGCACCCTCTATATACCCCTTCTATAAGTGACCCAGGTGTGTATTATGGACGTTCTGCCTCGCCAAAAGGTGTACAGCGCGCATCCAACGTCGCAGCCGGAAGTGTGGCAGGCCCCACTTCCGCCCTCCAGTGCTGCAGCGCACATCCGGGCCCCAGACGCGTACTGAGAGACCCGGACATGCGCACCGCACTGAAAGAGGAGCGGGCGTGGCCAGCCCCAGTCCCGGCCGCGTACGTCAGGAGCGCGCACCCCCTTGGACAGCGCAGAACAGATGTGGATAGGTAATTGTATAACATGACATCTATTTATGTGTTTGTATTGCGATTAGTTCACTCTAACCACATTGAGGTCAATATAATAATCGGTAATGGTTCAAGTACATCCATGGACTTGAGAAAATCATTTATTATATACAGGTAGTGTTGCCCTTATTGTACAGTGTGAGAAAAAAAAGAAAAAAAGAAGAAAGAAAAAAAGAAGAAAGAAGGAACAGACTGGGAAAAGGGGGGGGGGGAAACAGGGGGGGGGAAAGGGAAAGGAGGAAGGGAGGGGGGGGGGAAAGGGAAGGAGGAAGGGAGGGAGGGGAATGAGGAGTAAACATTTAATCAGAATACCAGTTACGTCCAATGACCTGATATATATACCAAACATATCTTACATTAAGTGTCCTATGCCACAATTTGATAAGACTTTTTAACATATCATACAGTCTATTATTACAGGTATGACAGTACTTAATAAATATTGTTAATGAAAAAACCTTAATCTATAAAAATCGATACGTTTCCAAATTGAACCGTACTGACATAGTAACAGCTTAAATCAGTGCAAATAAATCTATATATAAGAGACTGCTATAACAAAATAACAGTCATGTACAGTCGTCTGTAAAGAAAGTCAGGCGACATTAAAGTGCTAGTGCAAGTACATATTTAGACAACAACATAATTAAAATGCATATATAAAGTCCCAAATTTCTGAATTCCACACTCAGGGTCCACATCATGGGGAATCATCATGCTTCTAGGGGTATAGAGGCGCTTCACTAGATATCACTCGATATGTCACATACCTACTAAAAAGACAATAATTAAAAACTGGACATACAAACAATGCACAACCTTAAAATTAATAAAATTACATAATGCTGGTAGTCATGTGGTTTCAACATCCTCATAGAAAGGGTGCGAAGCTTAATTTTTCATTTAGTCCGGCGGGTGCCATAGAGCCTAATTGCACAATCCACCTACATTCCTTCTGTGCCAAGACCTTCTTCACATTACCCCCCCTGATGCCACAACATATATGTTCAATTCCCCGAATTTTAAGGGATCTTGGGTTGCATCCATGGAACATTTTAAAATGTCTCGGTATGGTTTTAAGTTCTGAGGGGTCATCAATGGCCCCGGCTCCAATGATATCCCGCACGTGCTCTCTAGTGCGTATGCGTAGTTCTCTCGATGTCAGGCCCACATATATCTTTGGACATCCACATACCGCATAGTACACTACATGTGTAGTACTACACGATATGTAGTCTTTAATCTCAAAGGACTTGGTGCCATCTACTGATTCAAATTTATCTGTCCTACAAATGTTGGGGCACGCAACACAATGGCCACAAGGATAACAGCCTTTTCTTTGTCCCTGAGATCCAAAGAAATTCACTTTTTTAGGAATGTAGTGGCTCTGAACCAAGATGTCACGAAGGTTCCTACTCCGCCTGGCCGTCATTGTTGGCTTAGCATCAAGGCAGAGGGCCAGGCTCGGTTCAGACCTTAGAATTGGCCAATGTCGCCCCAAGATAGTCCTTAGTTCGTCCCATCTACTGTTGTAGGTGGAGATGAACCTAACAGCTGTTTTTCCTGCTTCAGGGGTTTTGACACTCAAGAGATTAGCATGAGGGGTCTTTTTTGCTCTCCTATATCCTGCTTTAATGGACCTTTTGCTATATCCTCTATTTTCGAATCTATGTCTAAGATCTTCCGATTGTCGTTCGAAAAGGTGGTCAGTAGAGCAGATCCGCCTCATCCTGAGGAATTGACCAACTGGGATGGCTTTCACAGTAGACGTAGTGTGAGAAGAGGATGCATGCAGCAGTGAATTGACAGAGGTCGACTTCCGGTAGACGTCCGTCTGAAGAAAACCACTGGCATCTGTAAATATCAATAAGTCCAGGAACTCAATCCTGGACGTGTGAAATGAATATGTCAATTTGACATTCACCTGGTTTATGTTAAGTTGCTGCATAAAGCTCCTCAACTCACACTCCGAGCCCTGCCACACAAACAGTATATCATCAATGTAGCGGAGCCAGCACTGCACATGGTCAGCGGCGCGAGCGCCATCCCCATGAAAAACCTGCCTCTCCCAAAACCCGAGAAACAGGTTCGCATAGGATGGCGCACACGCCGCACCCATGGCAGTGCCTTGGGTTTGCAGATAGAAGATGTCTTTGAACACAAAGATGTTGTGGCTCAAAACAAACTGCAATAATTCCACGATGAGTTCGCATAACTCGCCATCCCAGTTGCTGGTCCCCAGGAAGAAGCGGACCGCCTCCAGACCATCCCCATGTCTAATACATGTATAGAGGCTTTCAATGTCCGCAGTTACCAGGTACATGTCGGGGTCTATCTGGATACCATCAATTCTCCCCAGGACGTCTGTTGTGTCCTTAACATGTGATGGCAATTCCTTTACCAAAGGTTTGAGATAGTAGTCTATAAATTTACATGTGGCTTCACATAAGCCTCCCATACCTGACACAATTGGGCGTCCAGGAGGTTCCAGCAGGTTTTTGTGGATTTTTGGCAAGAAATAAATCGTGGGTATTTTAGGATCTTCTGTCATTAATCCCTCAAAAATTTTCTTAGTGATGATCCCTTTCTCCAAGGCCCACGTCCCACGTAACTAACATAGAGGTAGGATTAGTTTGTTTGAGATCACGGGTTAATGTCAAAAATTCATTAGTATCCAACAAAAAGGCTGAGTGCCGTGGTTTCTTCGATAATGTATTGGGTAATGTCACGGGGGCCATGGGAAATTAAAAAGAAGATGGTGTGAATCCACTGTGTCACAAAGGTATTTGAAGTAGGGATAAACCGGGGAGTTTAGTCTAAGGGGACCCAAAGTATTCACCCTTTAACCCCTATACATGGATCTAGACTATACTGGGGAACGCCAGGTCGCTACCCCCAGAGTAGTCTTCTTTGGCAATGGCCAACGTAAATAGGCATAGTACAAAATCAGCAGACAGAATGCAATTTCAGGTATAGCAATAATCAGGGCAGATGGCAGGCAGGTAGTAGGCACGTGCTGGCCCATTAAGACTGGGGGGAGTCAGCGTGCACTAGGAGGTGCATGAGACACAGGAGGAGAGCGGCGGCGAGGAAGGCCGCAAGCAGCCGAGATAGAGGCAGGAACACGACGTTGGTCGGGAGCCAGACGACGCCGTGGAGAGGTAAGTATATGGCAGCTGAACTGACAAAATCAGCTTTGACAGAATGATACAAATTTTATGTATAATCACTATATAAACTCCAATAGCAGTTATCATGTGGGATGGGCACTGTTTACAGCGAAAACATCCCCCCATCATTTACCACAAAGGCAGCTCCATATCATAAACCATACACACGAGAAAAAGCAGAGCTCATAGCCAATTTATAAAAATGGGGAGAGTATAGAGCAGATGTCCTCATTGCGCATGCGCCGTTACTCGTCGCCATAATGAGGACATCTGCTCTATACTCTCCCCTTACTATTTAAGGGCTAGTTTTGTCAGGACACATACACACACCCCCTGAGGAAACACCGGAAGCGAAATGCGCGTTGGGGTCTATGTGCAGGAGCAAGTACCGAGTTAAAAATTTTTTTCTGCTGTCATGGGTAAGATTAGGATTACTTACTATGGATTGATGCACTGACACTTTATTCTATTTTCCCTTCCCCCTTCTTTGGACTATAGAATCCAATGTTTATGGGGATTGTGGACTAGGAAAGGGGTACTTACCCTTCTTCACACAAATATCCATTTAATTTATCAATTTAGCCCACAGCATTTATATATATAACTCGGTATCTTTGACCATTTGCTCCATTTATCTTACTGGAGTCTTGTCCTTATGTATTCTTTTAGAGACATTGTCTGTCATATGTGTTTAATAAAATTTTTACATTTTTATACATTTGGCTATGACCTCTGCTTTTTCTCGTGTGTAAGCTTTTATGTATAGATGATACATAAAAGCTGTATCTTAAAAGGTAAAAACATTTTTTAACAAAAATCTATTGGAACGTTGTTAAAAATCACATAAAAATATTGATGTAAAAAAAAAAACATAAAACATTCATGTAAAAAAATCTCTCTAAAGGTGTACAAAGCCATCAAGCTTAGCTGCTTACTAAAAGTGTTGCACCATGATGGCGCGTTCCTACACTACATTTCAGAGACATCTCTCTATGATTATTTTCCTTCTGTGTTACAAATTTTTTCTTTTGGTTCACTTTCTGGGCCTGAGTCTTTACTGGTACTTGTAAGTACATGTACCTGTATGTTTTTTTATTGTAATGTAAGGCTAAGTTCACACTAGCATTAGTATATGTGTACCTCTCTTCCGTCAGAGAAAGAGAGGATCGAAAGATTAAACGGGAAGCAACGGTTCCGTTGTAAATTACTCTTGATTTCAATGGTAATTCTTTTGTTTTAGTTGCTTTCCATTTGTCTCCGTTCGCTAGGTTTCCATTTATTTTTCACAGAAACACAAATTCTGCAGACTGCACTTTTGCTTCCGTAAAAAAAAAAAGCGGAAACCTAGGAAACGGAGACAAACAATAGAATTAGCATTGAAATAAATAGTAATTCTAACGGAACCGTTGCTTCCCGTTTAATTTTTCGATCTTCTCCTCCTCTGACGGAAGAGAGATAAACGTATACTAACTCAAGTCTGAACTTAAAGAGGCTCTGTCACCAGATTTTGCAACCCCTATCTGCTATTGCAGCAGATAGGCGCTGCAATGTAGATTACAGTAACGTTTTTATTTTTTAAAAACGAGCATTTTTGGCCAAGTAATGACCATTTTTGTATTTATGCAAATGAGGCTTTCTAAAGTACAACTGGGCGTGTTGAAAAGTAAAAGTACAACTGGGCGTGTATTATGTGCGTACATCGGGGCGTTTTTACTTCTTTTACTAGCTGGGCGTTCTGACGAGAAGTATCATCCACTTCTCTACAGAACGCCCAGCTTCAGGCAGATCACGCTGTGACGTCACTCACTTCCTGCCCCAGGTCCTGCATCGTGTCAGACGAGCGAGGACACATCGGCACCAGAGGCTACAGTTGATTCTGCAGCAGCATCAGCGTTTGCAGGTAAGTAGCTACATCGACTTACCTGCAAACGCCGATGCTGCTGCAGAATCATCTGTAGCCTCTGGTGCCGATGTGTCCTCGCTCGTCTGACACGATGCAGAACCTGTGAGTGACGACACAGCGTGATCTCTCGAGAACACGCTGTGTGTCTGCACTGCCAGAAGCTGGGCGTTCTGAAGAGAAGTGGATGATACTTCTCGTCAGAACGCCCAGCTAGTAAAAGTAGTAAACACGCCCCGATGTACGCACATAATACACGCCCACTTGTACTTTTACTTTTCAACACGCCCAGTTGTACTTTTTCAAGCCTCACTTGCATAAATACAAAAATGGTCATAACTTGGCCAAAAATGCTCCTTTTTTCAAAATAAAAAAGTTACTGTAATCTACATTGCAGCGCCTATCTGCTGCAATAGCAGATAGGGGTTGCAAAATCTGGTGACAGAGCCTCTTTAACCTTAAGCACAAAAACACAAAAAAATCTTCAATAAAGAGATTGTAAAAAATGCAAACGAAATAATGTACACCAACAATTAAAACCTTTGTGAGGTTAATGAGGTTAATGTGAAGGAACCCTAAACAAGTAATATTAGTGTACAACTAAATAAGAGAGGCAGTCTAAGTAGTTGTCACACTTTCTAAAGAGTCGTTAGGTATCCAACAGTTTGCAGTTTGGGGGTGATGTCAAAAGTCCAGCCATGGTTGCCACATGAGGCAGATTTTATGGTGGGGGCGCAATTCAAAATATGAGGGTCCCCTTATCCTGTAAATGTCTGAGACTTTATGTAGCCAATGTGGGATGGAGGGGGAATTCACTTGGCTTTCGCTGCTTGTATCACATGAACCATGTTTAAATATTCAGTGGAGTAATAAGTAAGTTTACCTCGCTGAAAATGAGTCTCTGGTAACTACAAAATATAAATTACTTTACCGCTCAGATGGTTATTGGAAAGAACAGTCCAAAGTGTCCATAGAGGATCCACTGATCCCTCAGCCTGTATGCAAATAGACAATTCCACTTCCCACCGGAAGCGATGGAGTAACATCAACAGTCAGAACGCTGCTATATTGCTTGTGGAACTACAAGGTTAACAACAAGAGAAAAACGCGCCGGTGGGAAGTCGAATTGTCTATTTGCATACAGGCTGAGGAATCAGTGGATCCTCTATGGACACTTTGGACTGTTCTTTCCAATAACCGTCTGAGAGGTAGAGTAATTTATATTTTGCATTTATACTCTATTATGGTGTTGAGGATTTCAACTAATTTACCTGCTCCGGTTATTGCAAACTTTGAAAGTGAGTAAATGTGTTTAAGTGTGGGGGTGATTTGTCATGTTGTGTTTGACAGAAAAGGTAGCTGTACCATGTATGTGTATGTGTATGTGTATGTGTATGAGATATGTTAAAGCCGCCTGTCAGATGGAGGCCTCCCTAGCAGCCCAGATTAAGACAAGGATTGTGGAAGAGATTGGATTTGATAGAGAGATGGCCAGGATGCACATGTATGCAAAGAAATAAAACTGGATGGAGACACGAGAGACAGTTCCTGTAGGGGCCCTACAAGTGTGTATTCATAAGTAATGGAAAAAAGATGAGGTATAAAGGTAATAAGTCAGAGGTGAACATCTCATAAGTATTCGCATAATCAAAAGTTTACCACAAATGTAATAGACATAACATAACAACCATAGATGAGCCGTACACGACTCACATGGAGGTAACATGTTCCATAAGCGCAGTCCTGTGACTTGTGGATTTCTGTTCTCTTAGATGATCGTTAACTGTTGATGGTCATGAACCTGCTATGGTTTCGTTGATTGATGCTTTGGGAACTTAGCCATGTCTATGACAGGTAGTTAGTAAGATAAAGGTTGGTTACCTAGCTGCAAGTAGTCTCACATTGGCTCTGTCAGCCGGAGTGTGCATTATCGTTTTGGTGCCATGGAAATTGAAAGATATTCCAAAAAGGAACAGCTAACAGTATGACATTTTTTGGTGGAGCTTCCGTAAGTGGACACAGTTGTATTCTTTTGTGTAGAGTTGTATTTGAGATGTCTTGGAAGATGCATGAAGGTTTGGACCTTAAAGCTGAGTTCTGCAAGATTTCATTTTTAGTAAGGAATTGCATTATACAGCAGATCATGTTGTAGGGAGGTTCTCCGTCTTTACGTATAAGCCTCAGTGCTCTATAAGATGGAGCGTAGTATGTGTGTCGTAACTTCTGGCATATCAGGTAGGGCAACCGTTTCAGGAACCCCCTAGGCCTGAGGTTGTTTTCCTCGGCCCCTAGTTTCCAGGTATGCATAAAGGTCATTCAAGTGGTGTTGGCAGTGGGTTAGGGTATCTGTGACCACAGAGCCATAGGTAAGTAAGGCCGACTGTACCTCTTCTAGGGCTTAACCTGTTGCCCAACTTGTGACCAGTTCTTTTTTAAATTCTGGCTGCTTGAAGGTACTGCTAGCTGGAGCTTAAAAGCTTACTTTATGCAGACTTATTATTGGAAGCTGTATATTACTTCTCCAAACTGTTAATTTTGTAATAAACTGGTGATGCCATTAGTGGTAGAGCAATCATGAATTGGTTAACTTCATGATAAATATTGAATAATATAAATCTATTCTAATAATTTCTATTTCCACAACATTAAGTACCATAATGTTCCACAGGATAGAGCCCTCTACTTATTGTAAAAAATCCAGATCTTCAGCCTAGGAAATTAGCTTGACTTAGCTGTAAACCACAAGGTCATTTAGGTCAAATATTGTAGCCTTTGATTAAATCTCAAAGAACATTAAACATATAAATAGATATTTAGTTCATAGTGAGGACATGACAGCTTTTCTAATCCGGCAGAATGTTTAGAAAAGATTTCTATCATCTAGAAAAAAGTTAAATACACATGTTTTCCACAATTTGTGTAGTTTTGCTTCTCTGTCCCTGCAGCATTGCAAAGTATTTTTTTTTTAACTAGGGCATGGGCACTGCCAAATAACTAATTGGTGTAATCGTAGTGCTCTCTGCCCACAGCATGCCAGTTTGCTTTCATCTGAGACACGTAAAGATCACACTGTATAATTTTGGCACTCCCCTCAAAGATCCTGGGAACAAGGGGTTCTTAGGTACACAACTGTTGTGCCCATGGTCTCTCACCACTGGCATTCTGAACTCACCGGCAACAGCGACCGCGGGACTCTGAAGGCTTGCCGGCGTCTACCTCCCAGGAGATGCCAGCACAAGTGGCTGCACTCTGCTATTCCTGCTTTGTTCCCAAAACTATCCCCTTTCATCCTGGACTATATAAAGGGCTCTGCCCTTCCACTCCTTGCATGAGCGTTGTTGTATTCCCATGTTAGTCTAAGCAAATGGTCCCTTAGTTGTATTCTGCTCCCAGTGTTCACGTATTCTGCTTCCTGTATCCTATATTCCGTAACTGTGTTTGTTCCTGAGCTGAAAGCTAGTGTTGGAGTCGTGTTGTGTCATCTGACACATCCAGTGTCATCTACCATGCCAAGCATTACATCGCGTGCCTGCTACTCCAAGTATCTGCCAGATCATCTTTGCAGGTACTCTTACACCAGAGACTGTCATTGACGGTGGTTTGTCCAGCTGCTACTCCACTACGGTGGAGTGGCCTAGTGGGTCCATGTAAGGGTGGTCAACACCACCGTGGACTTACCTGTCCAGAGCGGAGCGGGATGGCATCGGCGGCTGTCAGGCGCATGCACCGGGATGGAAGTGACACGCGACCGGAAGTGGTCAGAAGGGCGCGAAGAAGAAGGAGAGAGGGATGCGCGACCGGAAGTGGAAGAGTAGGGGGAGAAGAGAGAGGAGAGCGGCGTAACGGTGGCGGAGATAAGCGGCGGCGGTGAAGATATGCGGCAGCGCCGGAGAGAAGCGGTGAAAGAGTGGGGCAGCAGCAGAGAGAAGCGGCAGCCGAAAGAATCGGCATCAGGAAGCAGAAAGAGGAGTGACACAGCAGAAGGAGGAGACCCGGGCAGTACGAGTTTGTCCAGGAAAGAGACCGCAGTGAGTACCCAGCCCCCAACCCTGCAGCAACCAGCATTAACCGCCCAGCAGCCACCAGCAATAGCCGCCCAGCAGCCACCAACGGTAGAGGCCCAGCCGTGCAGAGGTCCAGCCGTGCGGTGTCCAGAGGTTCAGCCGGACAGAGGTCCAGCAGTGCGGTGTCCGGAGGTCCAGACATGCGGTGTCCAGAGGTTCAGCTGGACAGTGGTCCAGCAGTGCGGTGTCCAGAGGTCCAGAAGTGCAGTGTCCAGAGGTCCAGGCGTGCAGTGTCCAGAGGTCCAGCCGTGCAGAGGTCCAGCAGTTCAGTGTCCAGAGGTCCAGCGGTGCGGTGTCCAGAGGTCCAGCCATGCAGAGGTCCAGCAGTGCGGTGCCCAGAGGTCCAGCCGTGCGGTGCCCAGAGGTCCAGCCATGCAGAGGTTCAGCCGGACAGAGGTCCAGCAGTGCGGTGTCCAGAGGTCCAGCCGTGCAGAGGTTCAGCCGGACAGAAGTCCAGCAGTGCGTTGTCCAGAGGTCCAGCCGTGCGGTGTCCAGAGGTTCAGCCGGACAGAGGTACAGCAGTGCGGTGTCCAGAGGTCCAGCAGTGCGGTGTCCAGAGGTCCAGCCGTGCGGTGTCCGGAGGTCCAGCCGTGCGGAGGTCCAGCAGTGAGGTGTCCAGAGGTCCAGCCGGGCAGAGTTCCAGCCATGCGGTGACCAGAGGTCCAGCCATGCAGAGGTTCAGCCGGACAGAGGTCCAGCAGGGCGGAGGTGCAGCAGCCAGACTTTGGAAGCAGCAGAAGGACGAGGGAGACGATGCTGAGGAGCACAGGTACTGGACTTGTTTTTCCCCTGGGCGAGCACAAAGAGGCCAAAATCCCGTAGTCGTGCACCAGTGACTTTCCCACACGGGGAGACGCAACAGACATTGAGCCGCGCACTTCCACGTCCCAACTTCCCGCCCGTGGCTACCTCATGGCCGGGTACCGGCACCCATTTATGAGGGCCTGTGTTATTTGAAGTCAATGTTTCATCCCGATAAAGAGATCCGATACTGATTGTCTATAGGAAAATAAAAGTTAACCCAACATCGGTGTCATATCTACTGTCCACTACTACAGCACCCCCTACATCCACATACCCCACAGGCGTGACAGTCCGCTCAGGCCATGGATCCGCTGGTCAACCTAAGACGTCGATCCAGGTGATGCAAACAGAAATGCGTGACCTCTAGCTCCTACAGGAAGTAAATTTGATAATCACCCGTTTGGATCATCCTACTGCATCTCCTCTGGCTGCTTCCACTGTTCTACTACCTGTTACCCCTCCTGCTTGCTCTGGGTCTACAATTTTGCTGCCTCTACCGCCTCACTACGATGGGGATCCTAGAGCCTGTAGAGGCTTCATCAATCAATGTACGATCAACTTTAGGTTACGTGCCCATCTCTTTCCCGCTGATGAGGCCAAGGTAGCATTTATTATTTCTGTCCTCGCTGGCAAAAGCCCTGGCATGGGCAAACCCCATCTTGGAACGAGAGGGCCCGAAATTCTCTGATCTACCTCTTTTTCTAGAGATTTTCCATACAGTGTTCGAGGAACAGGGTCGAACATCCTCTGCAGCTGCCACACTGCTGACTCTCAAATAGGGAAGTATGCCATCTCCTTCCATATGCTGGCGGCGGAGCTGGCTTGGAATAATGAGGCCTTGGTGACGACTTTTTGGCAGGGTCCTGCTCCTCATATTAAGGATGAACTGGCAGCTTGAGAACTTCCTGTTACCTTGGATGCCTTAAGACTTCTGGCATCCCAGATCGATATGCGGATCCAAGAGCGCACTCTGGAAGTCCATCGGGAGAGGAGATCTTTTTGTCGACTGGCACCAAAATTTCAAAGGCCGCTACAACCCTGTCCGACTGCACCTGAGGAGAAGCCTATGCAAGTGAAGTGAATAGACTCCGATTGTCCGACCAGGAACTGCAATGCTGGATTGTGTCTGTACCCTTGCCACAAGGGACATTTTGTGCGCCAATGCCCTCAAAAGCCGGGAAACTCAAGCACCTAGGCTTGATTGGAGAGACAAACCTTGGTGAATCTCCCTCTACCGCTAAATTCTCTCCCAAACTGTCTATTCCTGTGTCACTTGTCACCAGTGAAAGATCTCACTGCGTGCCTGCTTACTTGGATTCCGGAGCGGCCCCAAATTTTATCCAGCAGGACTTAGTTGACCATTTCCATTTGACCACAGTTCCTCTAGAGAAAGATTTGGCGGTCGGCTCTGAAGATGGACAACCTCTGCCTGATCTTATCCTTGCTATCACCAAACCACTGAGGCAGAGTCAGCATTCTCCAACCTCAAGAGCGCCTTCACGTCTGCTTCTGTTCTTTGTCATCCAGATGTTACTCAGCAGTTTTCCATGGAGGTGGATGCCTCTTCCATTGGGGCTGGTGAACTCCTGTTTCAAAAAAATTCTAAGGGTAAGGTAGTATCTTGCAGATTCTTCTCCAATCTCTTCTCTCCTGCTGAGCGCAACTACTCCATTGGGGACCGAGAGTTGCTCGCTGTAAAGTTGGCCTTGGAAGAATGGAGACACCTAAATGAGGGGTGTGCTCAACTCATCATCAACTACACTGACCACAAAAATCTTACATATCTGCAGTGTGCACAGCGACTAAATCCTTGTCAAGCTATGGTCGCTGTTTTTCGCCGGATTTTGTTTTCTTCTTCATTTCTGCCATGCAGACAAAAATATTAAGGCTGATGCTTTGTGTTGATCATTTGAAACTGATGACTCAGAAGAAAAAACACAACATATTATTGATCCCTCTAGGAAGATTGCTGTAAATACTCTGCAGATCAAGGACATTCCGCCTGGAAAGATTTTTGTGCGTCCAACTGACAGGAAAAAAATTCTCTGCTGGGGGCATAATTCCAAACTGGCCGGGTATTCCGGTGTCCGCAAGACTCAGTACTTTATTGCTCGTCATTATTGGTGGCCCTCGCTACCTAGGGATGTCTTGGACTTTGTTTCCTCCTGTGCTAATTGTGCTCTAAACAAGTCCTCTCATTCTAAACCTGCTGGTCTGCTCCAACCTCAGCCAGTGCCTGATGCTCCCAGGCAACACATTGCTATGGTCTTTATCACTGACCTTTCCCCTTCTGCTGGATGTACGACCTGGGTAGTAGTGGATCGTTTCTCCAAAATGGCACATTTTATTCCTTTTAACGGGCCTCCCCTCAGCTGCTCATCTGGCAGTTCTGTTCGTCCAACACATCTTTCATCTTCATGGACTACCTCTTCATATTCTTTCTGACCGGGGTGTACAGTTCACATATAAGTTCCGGAGAGCCCTGTGTAATCTTTTGGATGTGAAGCTGGACTTCTCTTCTGCCTATTACACACAATCTAACTGTCAAGTGGAGAAGATCAAGCAAGTATTAGAGAATTATCTCTGTCATTATGTCTCTGTCCAACATACCAATTGGGTACAGCTCCTGCCTTGGGCGGAATTCTCATACAATAACCATACAAGTGAGTCTACTGCTTCCTCTCCGTTCTATATTGTATACAGTCAGCACCCACGAGTTCCTCTTCCTGTGCCAACTATGTCTCAAGTGCCTGCAACCAATTCTTAATTCGGGACTTTTCTTCACATCTGGCAGCAGAACAAGTCCGCGATTCTTCAGCAGTGGAATCATTCATGTGAAATCATAGGCTGATAAGAAGAGAAGGGTTCCACCTCAGCCCACCCCCCCCCCCCCGGTGTGAAGGTCTTGCTCTCTTAAAAGAACATTCGTCTGAAATTCCCTTCCCACAAAATCACTCCGAGGTCCTCGGCCTCTTCGAGGTGTTACAACATATAAACCCAGTGTCCTATAAGCTTAGGCTGCTTCCCCAACTCGTTCCATGTGTCTCTCCTAAAGCCTGTGGTCCTGTATCACTTCAGTAAATCTCTTAGTTCTGCAGTTGCTCCCAGTGGTTCTTCTGATGTCTTCGAGTTAAAGGAGATCCTGGACTACAAGAGAGTAGGAGGAAAGACTTTCTATCTGGTGGACTGGAAAGGGTTTGGTTCTGAGGAGAGGTCCCGGGAGCCAGAAGAGAACATCATTGCTCCAACTCTCGTCAAGAGACTGCTGGCAAGCTGTACTCACCAGCAGCCACAACTGCCGGACTCTGAAGGCTTGCCAACGTCTCCCTTGCAGGAGACGCCAGCACATGAGGCTGCACTCTGCTACTCCTGCCTCTAGGGTGCACACACGCGCTTGTCCCTGTGCTTAAAGGGCCAGCGCGTGAACTAGCAAATTTTTCCCAAACCTATCCCCTTACATCCTGGACTATATAAAGGGCTCTGCCCTTCCACTCCTTGCCTGTGCGTTGTTGTTGTATTCCCATGTTAGTTTAAGCAAATGGTCCCTTAGTTGTATCCTGTACCCATATCCTGCTTCCTGCTGTATCCTGTATCCCGTAACAGTGTTTGTTCCTGAGCTGAAAGCTAGTGTTGGAGTCGTGTTGTGTCATCTGACACATCCAGTGTCATCTACCATGCCAAGCATTACATCGCGTGCCTGCTACTCTGAGTATCTGCCAGATCATCTTTCCAGGTACTCTTACCCCAGAGACTGTTATTGACTGTTGCTTGGCCAGCTGCTACTCAGCTACAGTGGGGTGGCCTGGTGGGTCCACACACCCCACAGGCGTGACAATATTCTAAGTTAATCAAGACATTCATGTATATGGCTATGTTCACACAGGGTGGATACGCTGCGTAAAATCACACAGTGTATCTGCCCTCGTTGATGATGAGAATTCCGTCCAAAAAACCGCACCAAATTATTGTGCAGTTTTTTAGCTGGAATTTACACTGCAGAAAACTCCACGTTAATAAAAATAAATAGTTTCTTACTTTCCCGTAGCCATGACGACCCGGTCCCTTTGCCGTGCTGCAGCCCAGCCTCCTGTGGCGAAGTTTCATGCAATGTGACCGCTGCAGCCTGTGATTGGCTGCTGTGCTCACGTGGGATAAAATGTCATCCCAGGAGTCCAGCCTGGAAAAGGAAGCACAAAATTCTGGTTAAAATTTTTTTTTCTGAGTTGAGATTTTTGCAGAAAAAATCTCAGCTTTTCCGCTGCAAAAATCGCAACATCTGCTATTTGTTGCGGGTTTTACATCCCCATTGAATTCAATGGAGAAAACCCCCAACAAAAAAGCAGCAATTATGCAAATACAACTGACATGCTGCAAATTAAAAAACCGCACGGCAGGTTAATTTCTGATGGTTTTTCCACTTATCATTTACGCAGTGTGTGGATGAGATTTGTTCATATCTCATCCACTCTGCTGCTATTGTATTATGCTGCGGATTTTTCGCAACTAAATCCGTTGCAAAAAATCTGCAGTATTTACGCAACGTGTGAACCCGGCCTTTCAGTGTTCCAGAGAATTTGTTTTAGGTGTTGCATTTTACTACACTCATGCAACCAAATATTTAACTGTACCACTTTTTCGTGTACACTGATACAAGCATATATGAGAGAGAAGTATAACTTTCTGGAATTCCCAAAAATCAAGTATCTTTTGTTGTCTAGAATCCCACACATCTATGCCTTACATAGACATCCGAATAATTTCTCTGGGCATTGTGTAAGGCTTCATGCAGCGCGATGACACTGCAGGGAAAGGTAACACTTTCTGGGGTTCCCAGCATCTGCATACCCACTCACCATCATATCAGTAAATGTCTAAGTAAAAAGGGATTTTCCAAAGTGGCTCTAGATAAAATAGTGTTTTTTTGGGTCATTCACTTATCTCTACAACCAGGGACGTAACTAGGAAAGACTGGGCCCCATAGCAAACTTTTGACTGGGGCCCCCCCTCCCCTGGGTGTCACACAACCCCCCCTTGTGGATAGTGCCGTTTTTACAGCCCCCCTGTAGATAACGCCATACAGCCCCCCTGTAGATAACGCCATACAGCCCTCCCTGTAGATAACGCCATACAGCCCCCCTGTAGATAACGCCATACAGCCCCCCCGTAGATAACGCCATACAGCCCCCCTGTAGATAACGTCATACAGCCCCCCTGTAGATAACGCCATACAGAGTCCCCCCTGTAGATAACGCCATACAGCCCCCTTTGTAGATATCTGTAAAAAACAACATACAATTAGGCTCGATCACCTTCAAAGTCCCCATGGACTGAACACAACGACTCCAGTGACACTGCCATTATTCGTAGCAGTGCTGGAAGTCTTCATGTGAGCAATGGCGGATCATTATAGGGCATTTTGGGCGGCTGCCCAGGGCCCGAGGCTCCCGGGGGGCCCATGGCTGCTTAAAGTGCAATGCAGTTTTGTCGTGTCATTGCTGCGATTTTGCCACGAATATTGGCAAAAACCGCGACGAAATGGCATTGTATATGCCCTGGAAAAGGATCTTTAGACATAAGGTCACATGACCTCTTCTCTGAAGTTCTTACTACTGTTTAGAGACCTGCTGGTCACATGGCCGCAGCTCCATGAGCAGCAGCAAGACTTCACAGAGAAGACTGAGAAGAGCTGCTATGTATGTATAAGGGGATGGATTTGTTTAAGGGGTCTGCATTTAGGGGGTCTGGTGTGGGGACTGTATTTAGGGGTCTGGTCCGTATTTAGAAAGTTTGGTGTCTGTATTAGTTTAAGGGGTCTGGGGTTTGTATTTAGGGTGTCTGAGTTCTGTATCTGTTTAAGGGGTTTAGGGTCTGTATATTTAGGGGTCTGTGTTAGTTTAAGGGGTCTGGGGTCTGTATTTAGGGGGTCTGTATTAGTTTGACGTCTGGGGTCTGTATTAGCTTATGGGGTCTATTTAGGTGGCCTGTTCTAGGGTCTGTGTTAGTTTAGGGGTCTTTATTTAGGGGTCTGTATTTAGGGGTCTGGTCTGGAGTCTGTATTAGATTAGGGGGTCTGGTCTGGGGTCTGTATTACTTAAGGGAGTCAGGTCTGGGGTCATTATTAGTGTAGGGGGTCAGGTATGGGGGTCTGTATTAGTTTGAGGTCTGGGGTCTGTACTTAGGGGGTCTATATTTAGGGGTCTGTATTAGTTTATGGGGTCTGCATTTAGGGGTCTGAATTAGTTTAGGGGGTTTGGCCTGGGGTCCGTATTAAGGGGTTAGGTTTAGGGTCATTATTATTGTAGAGGGTCGGGTCTGGGGTCTGTATTTAGGGGTCCTGTCTGAGAGCTGTATTTATTTAGGGTGCTTGTTCTGGGGTCTGTATTTGTTTAAGGGGGTCTGGTCTGGGGACTGCAATAGTTTAAAAGGTCTGGATCTGTATGTATTCTATGATCTAGTCTGGGATCCAAATTTATTAGTCTGAGTAAAAGGGGTTGTCCGAGCACAACGATAGGTCATCATTTTAAAAAACGGTCTGTGCCCGGACAACCCTTCTAATGTATGGGCCTGGGCCTTGGTGTCTAAATTTGTGTGTTTCTCTAGAGGATGGAAATGCCTGCAGAAGGGATGGGAAAAGATGTCTCATCAGGAGAAGTCGCCATAACGGTCTGTGTCAGATGGAGAAGAAAAGAAAACTACTCCCATTAGAGAAGACATCACCTGTGAGTCACTGGATCTATAGGGGTTCTGTTCCCTCTCCTGACATGTCTGTTGTAGGAAATCCTTGTATTCTACATATCTTTTTGTACCCCGGACTAATAGACAAATGCGTGTTGCCATTCCCATTGTCAAGAGGAAGTGTGATACTGTCAGCGATGGTTGGAGATCGTCAGTATGTAGGGACACAGCCCTTTGACAAGGGGAATCGTAACACCCATTTGTCAATGCTCGCACAAAAAGGTGGTGTTCACTATAGGCACGGCAAAGCAGCGGTGGGGGCCCAAGTTTGGCAGCCCAGGGCCTACGGTCTACTTAATCCGCCACTGCATGTGAGAGGTTGTTCAGAGCCCTCGTCGCGGCTGACTGGACGTTTTTAACACTACCAAAATGATGTCCTTTCAGGTGAGTTTTGATTTAGGGGAACAACAAAAAGTCACACGGTGCCAAGTCAGGGCAATAGGGAACATTTTCATAGGTTCTTGATGTTGAAGGGCGCCCTGAAAGCTGTTCACCACCAAGGACTTCCCTTTCATCCTTGAAGGCCTTGTGCCATCTGAAAACTTGGGCCGATGTCAAAGCAGTTCCCCATACGTTATCTTCAGCATCTCTTTCTAAAGATGTTTTTCCAAGTTTCACGCAAAATTTGATTGCATAACGCTGCTCGATGCTCCTCTGCATTCTCGTTCATTATGAGAGATAAAAACAAGGGTGCACTTTTGTAACATACCGACACTGCAAAAGGCTCGGGCTCAACTGAGGATTATCCGGCCATATACTTGAGATACCCCTTCAATAACCTTCATCCCCTCCTCACGCAGCCCTCGTGTGGAGCGTAAAAAAATCATTCTCATTACTTTTGGGACGCACCTCATATACATATAAAGTTGCTATTACAACTATTTTTTCTTGCTAAGCTGCAAATTCTTAAAAATTGGTTTTCAACTTTATCACCTAGCTTCCTTGCATGGAAACATTATGTACACAAAGTATTTCTTTATAAAAAAAATATTCTCTTTGCGTAAATACCAGGCTTTGAAGTTAGAAAAGAAGTGGTTATTTTGGAACAATTAGACCTTAAAGAATTTATTTTTACAAAAAAAACTTTTGTTTTTCCCTTTTCAGTGCTGGGTTTGGGGAGGGGGGGGTGGTCTACTCTTATGTTTATTTGAAGTAGGGAGGAGTTTTAAAGTATTCTAGGTTAAGATAACCTCGGATCGAAGTCTTTTTGAATTTCTACTTTCCTACTTCTGTAAATTTTCTTTGTCAATAATAAAAATAAAAAGAGTTTTCTTTTTTCTTTTTTAAAAAAAAAAAGGAAAGTTAAGGCATTTAGCTTTGCAATGACAGCTTGTTCCACCTACTGTTATGTCACCCTGCATTTTGGTCACTGAAAATAAATGTCTAATATGATTGTACTGTAGAAATTGAATATTCAAAGAAAAAGTTGTACAGATGTAGCAATCCTTATCTTGACTTTGATAACTTGCTGCAGTGTGAAATCACTTAAGTCATTGAAAAGCCATTGAAGAAGTTAGGTTAACCCCTACCCACACGAGTAAGTAACTGTACGTCATTGCGGGAGGTTACTTCCCACACAAGGACGTACAGTTACTGAGTTTTTTCTGGTGCACATTGTCGGTGACAGTGTCCACCGGGAACCGGGAGGTCAGCTTTCACCGACAGCTGAAACTCCACACTTGCCAGCCAGCGGTCCTTTGCCACTGATTTTGGCGAATTAACCCCTTAAATTAGGCGATCGGTTGCAATCGCCGAATTTTAGAGGTTTCTAGCATATCGGCAGACCCCGGTCCGAAATCGCGGGGTTTGCCGATAGTTAGTATGGCATATGGAAGCCAAACAATGGCTTCCGTGTCTGCCATGGACGGAAGCCCATCAGGACCAACCTTCGTCGGCGACAAGGTGTGCATCAGGAACTGGGAGATCAGCTGTCCCCGACAGCTGACACTCCAGTGTTGACAATCAGCGGCTCATCGCCGCTGATTTGGGCAATTAACCCGATAAATGTGGTGCTCGATTGCGATCACCACATTTAGGGGGTTTGTAGCACATCAGCAGCCCCCATGCAATTGTGGGGGCTGCTGATGCTTGTGTTGGCATCCGGAGGCCAGGCAACCGCCTCCGGGTTTGCCATATATGGAAGCCTATGAGGACCAGCCTCGTAGACTTACTGTCAGAGTGACTGTGACGTCACACTGACAGTTGGAATACGTTAAACTACCTAGGTAGTGTAATGTATTCTAGCAGCTATCAAAGCTGCAGGTAAAAAAAAAGAACATGTAGAAAGTAAAAAAAAAAGTTAATAACAAAAAATAAAGTGTAAAAAGTTAAAAAAAGTTAATAAAAATGTTTTAGAAGAGTGTAAATATAAAAGTGTTTGTTTTCCTATAATAAGTCACTTATTGTAGGGAAAAAAGGAAAACGTTAAAAAAAGTACACATATTTGGTATAACCGTGTTCATGACGACCCAAACTACGAAACTATAATGTTATTTTTTCCGCACGGTGAACGCCGCAAACAAAATAAACGGAAAACTATGTCAGCATCGCTATTTTTTGGTCACCACCCCTCACAAGATATAGAATAAAAAATGATCAAAAAGTCGCATTAATCCCAAAATAGCACCAATAAAAACTACAACCCGTCCCGCAAAAAACAAGACCTCCCACAGCTTTTTTGACAAAAAAATAAAAAAGTTACGGCTCAGAATAGCGTGTCTCAGAAAATAAATTGTTTTATAGAAACTTAATTTTATTGTGCAAACACTACAAAACGTAAAAAAAAAATATACAAATATGGTATCGCTGTAATCGTACCGACCGGCAGAATAAAGTAAAATTTAATTTATTGCGCATGGTGAATGCTGTAAGAAATAAAGAATTTAAAGCGCCAAAATCGCTGTTTTTTGGTCACCTTAGCTCTAAAAAAGATCCTGTAGGGTCAAAATGCTCACTATACCCCTAGAAAAATTCCTTGAGGGGTGTAGTCTCCAAAATAGGGTCTCTTTTGGGGGGTTTCCACTGTTTTGGTCCCTCCGGGGCGTTGCAAACCCAACATGGCACTGAAAACCAATCCAGCAAAATCTGCACTCCAAAATCCAAAAGGCGCTCCTTCCCTCCTGAGCCCTGCTGTGGGTCCAATCATCAGTTTATTACCACATATGGGGTATTGCCGTAATCGGGAGAAATTGCTTTACAAATGTTGGGGTGCTTTTTCTCCTTTATTCCTTGTAAAAATGAAAAAATTCTATGTTTCCACAGAAAAAAAGGTGATTTTCATCTCCACAGACTAATTCGACTAAATTCTGCAAAAAAACTGTGGTGTCAAAATGCTAAATATACCCCTAGAAAAATGCCTTGAGAGGTGTAGTTTCCAAAATGGGGTCACTTTTGGGGGTTTCCACTGTTTAGGTACCACAAGACCACTTCAAACCTGACATGGTGCCTAAAATATATTCCTAAAAAAAGGAGGCCCCAAAATCCACTAGGTGCTCCTTTGCTTTTGAGGCCTATGTTTCAGTCCATTAGGACACTAGGGCTACATGTTGGATATTTCTAAAAACGGCAGAATCTGGGCAATAAATATTGAGTTGCGTTTCTCTGGTAAAACTTTCTGTGTCACAGATGTTTTTTTTATTACAAACGAATTTCGGCAAAAAAAATGAAATTTGTAAATTTCACCTCTACTTTGCCTTATTTCCTGTGAAACACCTAAAGGGTTAAGAAACTTTCTGAATGCTGTTTTGAATACCTTGAGGGGTGCAGTTTTCAAAATGTGGTAATTTATGGGGACTTTCTAATATAGAAGGCCCGCAAAGCCACTTCAGAAGTGACTGGTCCCTGAAAAAATGGCCTATTGAAATTTTCTTGAAAATGTGAGAAATTGCTGCTAAAGTTCTAAGCCTTGTAACGTCCTAGAAAAATAAAAGAACGTGACAAAAAATTCTGCAAACATAAAGTAGACATATGGGGGATGTTAACTAGTAACTATTTTTTGTGGTATTATTATATGTTTTACAAGCAAATACATTTAAATTTAGAAAAATGCTATTTTTTGCAAATATTTGCTAAAATTTGATGTTTTCACAAATTAATATTGAATTTATCGACCACATTTTTTCACTAACATAAGGTAAAATATCTCACGAGAAAACAATCTCAGAATCGCTTGGATGGGCAAAAGCATTCCGGAGTTATTACCACATAAAGTGACACATGTCAGATTTGAAAAAATCATCTGTGTCCACAAGGCCAAAACAGGCTGTGTCCTAAAGGGGTTAAAGTTTATTTAATGAGTTAAAAGTCAAGTTATAGGTCTGTAGTTGGGTGATGGATAAACAGCATTTGACCAGTGTAGGGGCTTATGAGGGTATGTTCACACGCAGTGTTTTCAGACGTAATTCGGGTGTTTTACGCACCGAATTCCGCCTTAAAAAATGCCCCTAATATGCCTACAAACATCTGCCCATTGCTTTCAATGGGTTTTACGGTGTTCAGTTCCCACGAGGTGTAATTTTACACGTAAAAAGACGCCCGCGAAAAAGAAGTACATGTCACTTCTTGGGACGTTTTTGGAGGCGTTTTTCATTGACTCCATTGAAAAACAGCTCCAATAACGTCCGTGAAATACGCCACGAAAAACGCGAGTTGCTACAAAAACGTCTGAAAATCAGGAGCTGTTTTCGCCTGAAAACAGCTCCGTATTTTCATACGTTTCTGGTCACTGCATGTGAGCGTGTGAACTGTCATTCTATAAAGCAATCTGACATATTTCACTAGGTTCTAGTATAAAATTAGGGTCGCATTGTACGCTTTGAAATGATATTAAATAAAAAGAGTACAGAGCTTTTATACATATAAACCCCGAAGAACAAAATCATAAATCAAAGTCTTTTAGAAACTTTTAATCAATGAAAAGTTGGAGATGTCTCAGCGACCTTCTTTTGTAAGTAACAATATCCTGTCTTATGTATATAATGTTTTCTATCGACTGATAGGAGGTTACTTAAGATTTATCTCCAAACAATCAATTTTCATTCCCTTTTTTTATACAATTCTCATTAAATGTGTCATTCGGCCAGGTTTCAAAAAATGAAAACTGTTTATTCCGGTGAGTAATAATAAATCTTTGGAAAAAGCAAGTTTATTTAAAATTGTTCCATGAGAGCAGAATTTCAAAAACATGCGCCACACGCTATTGGTATGTTTGTGCACAATTTTCTTTTGTTGCGAATTTTTTGTGCAGCTGTTTTTAAATTAACCAATGATAATAATTTTACTTAACCCCTTAATGACCACCTTTAAAGCCCTAGGAGTAGCTTTTTGGTGGGGCACAAATAGGTGATCCTCCAGAGAACTAGAAAAGAAGGCAAAAACATTTTTCACCACTCTTCCTTCTCAATCATCAGCTATATAGCACTCAACAAATGTAGTGCAATAGAGTTAATGGAACTGCCACTATGTCTATTGGTCCCATCGATTATGTGACCCCGGGGTGACCAGTCGTGTGACACAGTTTTTTGGTCACAGGCTGTCAGTGTATGCTGGGAATTGCGGTTTCACAACAGCTAAGAAGTCACAGGTCTGAGATCTTTGACCTAGAAAATAAGAGCCTATAAGGAAATCTATTTTTTCTCTTAATATAAAGGGCATGACAAATGCATTTCTAGTGTCCTTTTTTCCAATCCCTCTTTACTCCTGAAATGTTCCTCTTTCGGAACTGATAAAAATATTTGACTCATTAGCAGGGATGCCAACCGTCTGTAAATACCTCAACAGTACGTAAAAATAGGACATTTTTTTCCAGAATTTTTTTGTTTTTAAGTTGTACAACTTGTACAGTTTATTTGGATTCTAATTTTCACTATTTTAGATGTCACCGTAAATGCTGCTAATGTATTAATATCACTATTTTAACTATAGATATCAATTACTTATAATTAGAGATGAACGAATATACTGAAATTTGCCGCAAATCACAAATGCCCCGAATGCATTGTCTGACTCTCTGATGTCTTCAAGGACTGCCGGCCTCTTGAGATAATGTGAGATGTGAATGCTGCTGTGACGCACCCCTGGCGGCTTTCTAAGATTATGTTGTTTGTCCATATGACCGCTGCAGCCTGCAATTCCGAAACTTTTGGGAAATTCGGTCCGAATTTGATTTGGTCATCTGTACTTAGAATCTTTATGTTTCTTTATGGTTTTCCAATATGGCTGTAAAAAATGTTGTCTGTCCATGATTTTTAGATAAATTGTCCTGGAAAAAAAAAATCAGGTTGTCAGCCCTGCTGATTACGATCAATAATTTTGACTGATTACTTCAAAAATGTCCGGCCTGGCTCCTTTACGAGTCCCTAGACTGTACATTATTTCATTATTCATTGCTATTTGTATTATAGCCTATAAAATAAGGCCACACCAATTCTATGGTGATCTAAGTTCGGTTCAATATCAACAATGACATACAAGGCTGTGCGCAACCTTTCCCTTCGATACATATCTGCCCTAATCCCTCTATACCTCCCCACACAAAATCTCCAGTCCTCACAAGACTTTCTGCTCTGCTCTCTTACCTCTGACTGTTTAACCCCTTAGAAGGTCCCCAGGTCTGCCAAAAGTGTATGTCTATTAGGCCTCGTGCACACCTCCGACACCGTTTTCACGGCCGTTTTTGATGGATCCCTGTGCCCGTTTTAGCGGACGTGTGCACTCCCGTGTTTCCGTTTCCGAGCACCGAGCATGGTACTGTCCAGGGTGCTGAAAGAGTTAATGGGCTGCACTGATCGGCGGTAACTCTTTCAGCACCCTGGTCAGTACCATGCTCGGCGCTCGGAAAATAAAATTTTAATGTAATAAAAAAATAAAGTTCATACTTACTTTTCTCCTGTCCGGCCTTCAGCGATGACGTTTCATCCATGTCGCCGCTGCAGCCGATCACAGGCTGTAGTGGTGGTCACGCACGTCAGGATGACGTCAGAAGGTCTCCAGGGATGACGCTTCATCCCATGTGACTGCCTCTGCAGCCAATCACAGGCTGCAGCGGCCTCTGCAGCCAATCACAGGCTGCCGCGTCATACAGAAAGGGGGTCTCGTCACCAAGACAACGACCGGGTACGTATGAACTGCTTTTTATTTTATTTTTAATCAGCAGCCTCTTTTCTCTATCAGTGATTGATAGAGACAAGTGGCTGCCGATTAGTGTAATATTTCTGTAATGTATTTCTGCCCGCCCGGCCTTGCTAGGCAACGGCTCCATCACAAATGGACAGCACATGGATGCCTTCCGTGTGCCTTCAGTTTTTTTGACGGCCCCATTGACTTGCATGGGCCTCACGGTCACGGAATCTTGGACCAAAGTAGGACATGCTCTACTTTGGATCGGAATGGAGCAACGGGACCGTCAAAAAAACTGAAGTGTACATGGCCCCATTGAAATGAATGGGCCAGTGTTCTAGCCGTCAGAAAAACGGCTAGCACCCTGAAGAAAAACACTGAAGTGGGCATGGGGCCTTAGGCCCGGCCAGAGACACGCCCTAATAGAATGCCTGTCAGTTTTACACTGTATTATAAAAGTGATGAAATGATTGAATAGTGAAGTCCTATTGTGGGACAAACGAAAAAAAATGTTACTATTAAAGTTTATAATTAAAAAAAAAATAAACCCTCTTTTTCCACTTACAAAATGCATTATTCTGGAAAAAAATACATACACATAATTGGAATTGGCACATAACGATTCTAACTGTAAAACAATTATGTTATTTAACCCGCACGGTGAGGACTGTAAAAATTAAAAGAAAAACAATACCAGAATTGCTGTTTTCTGTTCATTCTGCCTTCCAAAAAATGCATTAAAAAGAGTTCAAAAAGTCATGTTTTTTTATATATAAAATTGTGTGTCAGTGTGATTGGTACATTTTCCTAAATATATTTTATTAAAAATTATTTTTACTTTTTGAGATACAGCTACTTTGTATTCTGTATACAGAGCAGCTGTATTGTTCGCTAAGACCTGAATCTGTCAGGTCCGCGGGACTGATAGGTTCCGTGACAGCGGGTCCTGCATGTCAGATCCACCTGTTATCCATCACATCTAAGTATAAACTTAGATGTGATCGTTAACAGCTGGATCTTGCGTGTCAGAGATCTGCTGTCACTGAACTCGTCACTTCCGCGGACCTGATGGGAACAGGATTTAGCACTAAGTACAGCTGCTCTTTATACAGAATACAAAGCAGCTGCATCTCAAAAAGTAAAAATATCTTTTAATAAAATCTATTTAGGAAGTTGCACCAATGACACTAATGTACAATTTATTTTTTTTAAAAAACAATGTCAAAGGTGTACATAACCTTTAAAAACTACAAATCGTCCCAACAAAAGAGAGGACCCTGATACTGCTATGTCAGCAGAAAAATAAAAACGTTATGGCTCTAAAAATATGGCGACACAAAAACAAATACTTTTAAAAAAAATGTTTTTATTGCGCAAAAGTAGTAAAACATAAAAAAATTATATAAAATTGGCATTACCGTAATCATAATGACCCGCAAAATAAAATTATTATGTTATTTTTATCACATGGTAAACGGCTTATATTTAAGACGCAAAAAAGAATGGAGGCATTTTAGTCTTACCATTACCTCCTAAAAAAAGTCAATAAAAGTTAATCAATAAAATATATGAACTCCAAAAATTGTGCCTTTAAACCACACAACTCATCCCACCAAAAACAAGCCACCACGTGGCAATGTCTGCGGAAAAATTAAAAAGTTGTAGCTTTCTAAATACAACAATTAAAAATTTGAAAAAATGGTCCTTAATTGCTAAAATAGGCTGGTCCCTAAAGTGTTAAAATAAATAAAAATAATATTTATAATAAGTATTATAATAATAATAATAATAATAATAATAATAATAATAATAATAATAATAATAATAATTTGTTTTGAGTTTAGAAATAACAGGGCAAATAGGAGGGACTTTTCGATCGACCTGTCTTGAAATCACACAAAAAAACATCTATCCAGGAATGGGTGATACAAGGACATGACCACCAAATATGTAGTCGATTACCCACAATTTGGCATAACCATCAGCGTAAGTTAGATCTCGTGAGATAGAATGTAGCGATTTGCAATTTTTTCCCTATCTCAATTTCGTTAGTACATCGGGTGTGTGATTCTGACTACTTTATAGCTTAGTCCTCTCATGTGCAAAGGTCTTATTAGGAACCCTTTCCTAGTTACGCATATACTAAAGTTTACCAGGCTAAGAGAGTATAACCACTTCCCTATAGATCACAGATACAGACACTGCACATGTTAACTAATATAATCTTAGCTTTTCTTTTTTTAAATTAAAAAAAAGTTTATTAGACATATCCTGTGTTACCTTTGATGTTAGATTTCTCCAAATTTATATGTTTTCATCTCTTCAAAGAAAGAAAAGAACATATAAATATTTGAAATATTATTGAGGGTTCACTGAATATAAAACTTTAATGTTTTCATTTTAAAATTTGTTGTGCTATAAACACCCTGCTGTTTTTTTTTTATTTCCAGATCATTAAAGATTATATTGGTACTTAGTTGCTAAAGACATTAAAATGATGTTTTCTATACTAAATACTTTATATTCACACATAACAAAGGGAATAAACAAAGTATTAATAACCCAGAACCATTTGTATGCAGAGGACATAGCACCATTCCCTAATGCAAATTTGAGTAATAATGTGATCTCTGCAGACTCCTATGAATATTGTATTTTCTCGTTTCTTGATTTGTATGTACTTATATTATGATTTGCATTTTAACCTTTGATTTTTTTTCTATTGAAATATGTTTATTTTATAGTGCACAATTGCATCCTTATATTATACTATAATTAAGCATCTAAATATATCATGCAAAATTGTAATTATCACGTGCCTGGAAATGCAAACAGCAATTTGCAAAAAGGTTCCTTTATTACAATATATTTTTATCAAATTGAATTTGGGCCTGATAATATGAATTAGCTTTTAAATTAATTTGAGGGTCAAACGACTCAGCTGAATCTCAAATTTAACAAAATGTGACTGTTAAGCCATAACACTAAAACCACCTGCCTAATATTGTGCAGGTCCCCCTCGTGCCACTAAAACAACTCTGACCTGCCGAGACATGGACTCCACAAGAACTCTGAAGGTATTATGTGGTATGTGGCATGAATACATTATCAACAGATCCATGAAATGATCACTAACTTTGTACTATATCTTATTACAGAAAAATGCCTCTCTCTCCAATTATCAGGCTCCTTTCCTTACCCCCCCGACGCTCCTAACTGTTTGCTCACACTGAATGTACTGCTTTTTCAGTCTCCTCAAGACAAACTATCAGTTCACTGAGGGATCATGTTACAGCTGACCATGGAAATCTATGGAGAGGGGAGGAAGGAGAAGCAGAGAAACACAGACAAAGATGCTGCAGCAGCCTTTAGTAAGTGTTATATCTCACCCAATGCTGTATTCAGAGCTACACTTCTTAGTACTAATCTGTAATGCCCTCTATGTTGCTGCAGCTTCTATATACACAATATGAGAAAAAGTATTGGGAAACACCTCTTAATCATTGAATTCAGATGTTTCATTCAGTCTTATTGCCACAGGTGATTAAAATCCAGTACCTAGCCATACAGTCTGCCTTTACAAACATTTGTGAAAGGGTCATTGTAAAGTGTTTATTCAATTCTAGCTTGGTACTGTAATAGGATGCCACCGTTGCAACAAGTCAGTTTGTGAAATTTCTTCCCTTCTAAATATTCCATGATCACCTGTGAGTGGTATAATTGAAAAGTCAAAGCATTTAGGAACCACAGCAACTCAGCCACAAAGTGCCAGACCACGTAAAGTTACAGAACGGGGTCACCATGTGCTGTGGCGCGTAGTGCATAAAAGTCGCCAACGCCCTGCTGATTCAATAACTGCAAAATTACAAACCTCCTGCATTAACATCTTTTCTCTAAAGCAGTGGAAACGTGTTCTGTGGAGTGAGGAGTGACACTTCTCTATCTGGCAGTCTGATGGAGGAGTCTGGGTTTGGTGAATGTCCGGAGAACGTTACCTGCCTGACTGCATTGTGCCAACTGTAAAGTTTGTTGGAGGAGGGATAATGTTATGGGGTTGTTTTTCAGGGATTGGCCTAGGTTGATCCTCAGTTTCAGTGAAGGGAAATCTTAATGCTTCAGCATACCAAGACATTTTGAACAATTGTAGCTAACTATGTAGAAACAGTTTGGAGAAGGACATTTTCTGTTCCAGCATGACATGTGCCCCAGTTTACAAAGTAAGGTTAATAAAGGTATATATAGGTGAGTTTGGTGTGGAAGAATTTGACTGGCCCGCACAGAGCCCTGACTTCAACCCCATCGAAAACCTTTGGAGTGAACTAGAATGGAGCTTAGGAGCCAGGCCCTCTCGTCCAACATTAATGTCTGACCTTCCAAATGATCTTCTAGATAAGTGGCCAGAATTCCCACAGATACACTCCAAAATCTTGTAGAAAGCCTTCCCAGAAGAGTGGAAGATGTTGTAGCTGCAAAAGGGGGAGCAACTCCATATTAATGCCTATGGATTCAGAATGGGATGTCAAAAAAGCTCCATTAGGTGTAATGTGTAGGTGTCCCAATACTTCTGTATTATATAGTGTATGTAATAGATAGAGAGTCTACCTGGTCTGCAACACTGTTTAGGTAGGTGATACGTTTCAAAGTAACATCCACATTAATGTCAGGACCCAAGGTTTCCCTGCAGCACATTGTCGAGAGTATCACATATTACCTATGGTAGCTTGTCTTCTTCTCATACTGCATCTTGGTGCCATTTCATCCCATGATAAATCAGCATTTATTCCCTTGCCTTGCGGAGCTCTTAGAATACTTTAACAGCTGTAGGCTAATTGGCCTGTCATTAAAAAAATTCATAGACTGCTAAACAAAATGAACATGATAGGTCCAAACTCTCATTAAACAAATCTGCAGTATCCACTCTTTATAGCTGTTCAGAGAAGATAGCGCCCCCCCCTTTAATTTGTATAAACTTAATTAAACTTTTCTTTAAAAAAAAAATCGAAATGGATCATTTACAAATGTAAGATACACAATTTAAAGGGGTTTCCAGTGACACTTAATTTTTAGGGTGGGCAGTGCATGAGCACTGAGAAATTTCATTAACACTAACAAAATGGGGCGGGCATTGAGGCGTAAGCAAAGAGCAGAGAATGAACGGCGCTTGCATTGAGGAGGCTGTGGACCAATAGGAAGCCTATATGTATATATATATATATATATATATATATATATATATATATGTAAACTAAGATAGCTCAGTCCTTTTTATTTATTTTTTTTCACTGTGGGGAGGGGGGAGTGTGCGGGGGGAGGGACTTGTTATACACAAAACTTTCTATGAAGTATATTTTGACCAATAATTGAATGCATTGTAAAAATAAAAATATAATTGTTAAAAAGAAAGTGCTGGATGCTTAGTTTGGTGATAAGGCAGAGGTATGACAAGTACTGAGGTGACATATATTTTGCTAGTCTTATCATAGCATTCATTCTCTGTATTACGAGCTTCAGGGCTACACATCTTTAAATCAAGTTCTCTAACCTTATCTCATTACCAATGCCTACAGCCTTAGGCTGGGTTCACACGACCTATTTTTAGACGTAAACGAGGCGTATTATGCCTCGTTTTACGTCTGAAAATAGGGCTACAATACGTCGGCAAACATTTGCCCATTTATTTGAATGGGTCTGCCGACGTACTGTGCAGACGACCTGTCATTTACGCGTCGTCGTTTGACAGCTGTCAAACGACGACGCGTAAAATGACTGCCTCGTCAAAGAAGTGCAGGACACTTCTTTGCAACGTCATTTGAGCCGGTCTTCATTGAAGTCAATGAAGAGCAGCTCAAGATTACGGGCGTCAAAGACGCCTCGCATAATGCGAGGAGGAGCTTTTACGTCTGAAACGACGCAGCTGTTTTCTCCTGAAAACAGTCTGTCTTTTCAGACGTACAAGACAGTTCTCGTGTGCACATACCCTAAAAATATCTAGTATAAACGAGAAGAGAGTTGTGAGGATTGAAAATACTCGGCATGTCAATATTATACGCCTTTGTTCACTTATAAATAGTGATCATTTAAAGAGGACCCATCTGACGTGTATCTTGTATTAAATACTCACATTCTCCATAAAATATAAATTCGAAAGCATCTTCTCCTAGAACACTTCAGTGTGCCAATCTTCTGTTATTCCTCCTGGAAATGTATGAATAAATTAACAACTGGGCGATACCATTTCCCTTGTCAATAGGGTGTTTTATTCCACAGTCTGATACTGTCAGCACTGATTTTCCAGTGTGAGAGTATGTACGGACACACCCCATTGAAAAGACAAATGGTAACAACCAGCTATCAATATATTCATATATTTCCAAACGGAATAACAGAGTAACTGCCCAATCCAGAATGCAAGTATCTACTAAAACAGATGTGTCAGGATAGTGCAATAATTGAGCTAAATACCGATAGATAAGAATGATATTTTAGAACAAGCCTCAGCTTTCACTGACCAAAAAAAGAGTTCCCCACAGCGTTCAAAATGGCTGTCTGCGGTCTCAACTTCCTGAGGTCATGTAAGTTTTATTATGTGGACAGAGAGAGAATAGAGTGACTACAAGTTTCAAGAGTGCGCCCATCAGATGTAAAAGACTACCCATTTGTTGTATTCATCTCATTTATCTAAATTGAAAAATGAAGCAACTTTGCAATAGGTCTTGATAAAAAAAAATTTAAATCTTTTGTTTCTACAGCAGGCCTATGCATCTCCATGAAAACAGTCAACACAAAAATGATGTGTAGTCGTATCCTGCAGTCATTTTGCCGTTCACGTCCCCTACTTCTTGATAAGCTACTGAATGTATGTAGGGACAGTAGGAGACAGATGGACAAATTGGATGGAGGTATGACTGCAAAATTAAACTACACAGGCAGAGCCAGGACGAGATGTAAGTAAAGTAGACAATGGCCTATGTCACCATGGGAGGGAGGAGGCGCATTTGCCTTTACATTTCTGTCTACTGCCAATAGGACACAACCATACATACATATAAGAATGTTACATGTTACATGCAAACACATAACTGCATGCTCAGCAGTCTCAAAAGTGTATGTTAGTGGGTGAATCAGGGCTGATCGCTGTGGGCTGATCGCTGTGGGCTGAGCGATCATCCATCCTACAGCTATCATGCTAAACTTTAAGGACAGATCGTGGAGGGGGTGAACTCTAAAACCCCTGCCTTGGGCACCAAAAGTGATTGTCCCTTCCCTACCCATACCTGCACACGTTGATTGTTGTCTGTTACCATGGTGACACATACGTCTTCATAGGAGCAGTAGAAACAGAACAATAGGACATTTTTAGTCAAGTTGCTTCATTTTTTTCTAATTAAAAATATATACTGAAACATAATCAATTTTCTATAATTTTTTTTCTGATTGTAGGCTTTCTTATCTATTTTCTTTACATGATAAATGGCTTATTGACTTCTTTGGAAGAGTGTTGTGGGCACGCTCTGTGACTTATGCAGTAGTTGCTATGCCAGGAAGCTGTGAAAGAGCTTAAAGGTAACCTATCAACAACATTTCACCTATTGAGCTCTACTCACCCCTCGCTGGCCACTCCTATCAAAGGTTCATTGCTGTTATCCCCTCTCCTAAACTCATCCTCCGACCTAAAATAATGGTCTGCAAACATTTTTTGCCTTTTATGCTAATAATTCGGCAGTTTCGTTCGTTCCTTTTCTTATGCCCGCCCACCGCCGAAAACCGGCCAGCCCTGAATGCCGAAATCTTGTCTGAGACAGCATGCATGCACCCGTCATGTATGGTCCGATACCCTTCCCTCAATTCTAGTTACTGCGCATGTGCCGGTATGGTGTCCCGTTGTGAGCACGCACCAGAACAGGAGATCAATGCGAAAGCGTGGGATTTTGTGTGTGCTGTGGGGAGCCTTGGAGCTGTGAATCAAAAGTAAGGAGGTGCGGTAAGCTCAGAAAGGCTGGAGGAATGAAGATATGACTCTTTTCGAACAAAGATTTGTCTCTTTTATGTCCTTTAGCATACGGCACGGGAGCACTAAAAAACAAAATACTAAAGGTACAGAGCCGACTTAGAAGATAATGATATGTTACATAAACGTGATTTTTTTTCACCCACTTCCACCAGGTATTGCTGGTTTAATAGGTGAAATGCTGGTGACAGGTTCCCTTTAACTTGTCCCATCACCTATTGTCAATGGTGGATCCTGTGTGATCTTCCACCAGCTTTCTAATTGAGGTGTTGCCTTTCATTATAATCCTGCATGTGATAATTAGATGACTATTGACCCTGCCTCCAGTGTACGCAGCACAAACTGAGAAGTGACAAGAAGCATCAGATTATTGTTAGGGATCAGTGGAGAGTGTAAAAACTACAATTGTTTTTTGTTTTTGTTTTTTTGTTAAATATGGATCATGTCCTGAAATATAAAAAAAAACAAAAAAAATCTCTGTTTTTAATATTTTTAACATAAAAAATTGATTTACAAAATGCATAAGATTCCTTTTAGAGGGATTGTTCAGGATTAGAAAAGCACGGCTCCTTGCTTCCAAAAACAGTGCCACACCTGTCCTCCTGTTGTGTCAGGTATTGCATCTTGACTCTATTAAAGTGAAAGGGGCTGAGCTGCATTACCACACACAACCTGTGGACAAGAAAGCAGCCATGTTTTTCTAATTCTGGACAATCCCTTTAAATGAGGATCCCAAATAAAATGATTTTGACTAATATGCAATGGCTGTGCACAACTTCACGCGGCTTGGTTTCTGGTGGTTACTTTGAGCGATAACGTTTTCTGACAAATTGATGGATAATATAAGATCTACATCAATATTGTTTTCCTGTTTACAAATGCTTGTCAGATCAGGGCCTAGCGCTTCGAGAGATTAAACCCCACTGCATTTCCCTTCACAAGTGTGATAGAATCTAATTAAACTTAATGAAAGCAATCAGTCTGTGTGTTTCCGAACAGTTTTTCCAACTGTGAATAAAATGTTAGTGACCCTCATTTGTTAGAAAATAGTTTCAGATTGTTCAGAAATGTAAATTAGGCAGCAATTGAACTTTAGATTAAAATACTGATGTGGCCAGCACAATCAGATCCATTTAGCCAAGATTTTTACTTTCTATGCATAATAAGTAGAGGGACATTTAACCTACCACGAGAGAGTGAGAGAACTCATTAAATACATTTAATAATCTGCTTAAAACCCCACTTCATTATGGTCGTATAATATTTAATGGGACTTCAGTTAAAATAAACAGTGCCATTAAACCGTAGTCAGGAATAAAAACTGATGTTTGTATTCCTCCAGAGTAAGGCCCCATGCACACGAATGTAAAAACGCCCGTAATTACAGCTCCTAATTACGGGCCCATAGACTTCTATTGGCCACGGGCACCTTCCCGTATGCTTACGGGAAGGTGCCCGGGCCGTTACAAAATATAGAACATGTCCTATTTTAGGCAGTAATTACGGGAGCGTTGCTAGGCGACGTCAGTAAATAGTCACTGTCCAGGGTGCTGAAAGAGTTAAATAATCGGCAGTAACTGTTTCAGCACCCTGGACAGAAACTACCGATCACAATATAGATCAACCTGAAAAAAAAAAAAGACATTCATACTTACCCAGAACTCCCGGAATGACGTTTCAGCCCATGTGACCGCTGCAGCCAATCACAGGCCAATCACAGGCTGCAGCGGTCACATGGACTGCCGCGTCATCCAGGGAGGTCGGGCTGGATGTCAAGAGAGGGACACGTCACCAAGGCAACGGCCGGGTAAGTATGAATTTCTTTTACTTTTACTACGGAAAGGGCTGTCCCTTCTCTCTATCCTGCACTGATAGAGAGAAGGGGCTGCCGATTAGTGCAGTGCAATTTTGCAGCGAAAACGACACGGGTCCGTAAATACTGGTGCAATACGGGTCGAATACGTGTGAACAAGGACCCGTATTTGCGCCAGTATTTACGGGAGGGAAAAAATACGTTCGTGTGCATGAGACCTTAGGATGCGTTCACAACTGTCAGATTTTTTTGCAGCATTTTGACAACTGAAAACCAGTTCCATTCATCTGAATAGGGTTGCTTTTGCAGCAAGAGGATACATTTCCATAAGCTTCATTCTGATCATAGAAATTTTTGCAAAAAATCTGCCGCATGTGAATTAAAGCTGGCTATATGCTAGAGATTTTCTAACGAATGTTGGCGCCTTTTCGTGACTCCGATGAGGATGTTAGCCAGCTCCCTTTCCTCCACTCCGCTCTGTCTTTGCCGGATTCTACCCAGCGCATGCACAATGCCGCTAGCGTTACAATTGAGCATGCTTCACACTGCAATTCTAAACTTTATACTACTGTGGCCATTTTCTGAGCAGAAGGGATGAGGAGTCACACATAGGCCAGTTGCACATGACCGAGTGTCATTCGGGCCGTTTTTCACGGCATCCACGTGGCACCCGATAGTTTTCACGGACCCATTCACTTTAGCGGGTGAATCGGGTCCGTGAAAATGGACCAGACTCTCTGATCCGTGGAAACCTAGGAAATTCTTAACATCCTATCTTTACACGGATCACGACGGGACTCAGGCGGCACTTATCGTCGTGTGCATTAGGCCTTAGGATGAAAGAGGATCACAGGGCAAAGAAATGGATGCCGGGACTTTGGAATACTACTTTATGTGACAGAATGATTTATATGTACAGCATAATACAGCATTATTTATGTGTACAGTATATAGCAGCATTATATATGTGTACACTATGTGCTGGTATTATTTATATGTAGAGTATATGGCAGAATCATTTATATATTCACAGAATATGGCAGTTTTATTTAGTTTATGTACAGTATAAAGAAGTATTATTTATATGTACAATATGTAGTGGTATTTATTTGTATAGTATGTAGTGGCATTTATGTTTACAGTATATGACGGTTTTATTTGTATTTACAGTGTATGACAGCATTATTTATGTGTAGAGTATATACAGGTATTGTTAGGGTTTATGATATACTGCAACATTATTTGTGTGTACAATATCTTGCAGCCTCAAAAAGTTGTACATGATTATAGACAAGCATATTTTCCCCCAAACAGCACCACTGTAGTATATGGGTTGATATAGGTCTCAGGGTATGTTCACACGCAAATCCAAAATACGTCTGAAATTACGGAGCTGTTTTCAGGAGAAAACAGCTCCTGAATTTCAGAAGTTTTTGCAAGTGCAGGCGTTTTTCGCGGCGTCCATTACGGACGTAATTCGAGCTGTTTTTCAATGGAGTCAATTTGTATTCTTCTATTCCACATAGACTTGGTTGTGAAGCAGTGGAATATTTCCTAAAATCTAGAGGTACACAATATGTGGCTCATAACCAGCTTGTTTTGCAATTGCTACATTTTGTGTTAGAAAGAAATGTATTTATCTTTGAAGACCGCATTTTTCACCAGCAACGTGGTACAGCAATGGGGAGTCCGACTGCTCCCACCTATGCAAATTTATTTCTCGGTTGGTGGGAAGAGACAGTAGTATTTGGGGACAGATTTGCTAAGTGGACTTCATCAATAGGGATCTGGATTAGATACATTGATGACGTGTTGCTGTTTTGGAATTCAACAGTGGAGGAATACCTTTGTGGCAGCCCTCAATGTAAACGATCTAGGGCTAAGGTTTACTTGTGAAATCAGTGATGAGGAATTATCTTTTTTAGATCTCAAGATCATCAAAACTAAGGAAGGCACAATACATACTAAAGTACATCGTAAGGAAACAGCGACCAACAGCTTCCTTCAATGGAATAGTTGCCACCCTTATCCCCTCAAACGAGGGATTCCTAGAGGCCAGTTTATGAGAGTACGCCGGAACTATAGCTCGATGGATGATTTTGCGATACAGGCGCAGGACCTCACAAATAGATTGAAGGATAGAGGCTTCCCTAAGGGGGTAATCAGAAAGGCCTATGAGGGAGCGAGGGATGCAGATAGGCAGAGTCTTCTTGTCCCTAGACAACGTAAAGAGGAAAGAGTCACGAGACTCATAGGTACTTATGACTCCAAACAATCTGAAATCATGCAAATTTTAAAAAGGTACTGGCGTATCCTAAGTGCTGATATGGACTTGGCGGATCAGATCACACAATGGCCCTCAGTAACGTTCCGTAGAGGTAAAAACATTAGGGACAGGGTGATGCAGAGTTGCTTTGACCCCATTACACAAAAAGGAACTTGGCTGGACAGGCAGGTACCGGGCACACATAGATGTGGCAGTTGCAAAGCTTGTGATTTTATCCAGAGTGGGAAAAAATTCAGAAGTGTTACTACAAAGGTGGAGTATGATATTCGAGACTTCGTGAATTGTAAAACAGCAGGAGTGGTCTATTTAATAACATGTCCATGCCCCCTGAATTATGTGGGTAAAACGGTGCGGCAGTTTCGGCGCCGGATTAGAGAACATGTTGGTGATGTTGTTAACTTGAGAGATACCCTATATCCAAACATGTACATGCTAAACATCAGGGCAGAGCAGAATGTTTACCATTTCAGGCAATTGAACTAATACGTCCTCCTAAGCGGGGAGGGGATTGGGACAACCTTATTCTGCGTAAAGAAGCCCAATGGATTTATAGATTGGAATGTGTACAGCCTGAAGGGTTAAACGAGCAGACAAATTATGCCTGTTTTATCTAAATATGCATCCTTATCGTTTGTATATCATGAGGGTTTTCTAGGCAGATTTATGGCCGCTGTGCCAAGTCCTTGTATAGCAGCTTGCATTATGCCATTTAATGTTAAGAGGCGTGGTTCTTTGTTTCAGTAAGTGAGTCAAAATTCCAAAGTGTGGTAGACATTGTATCGCTCAATCATTCATACAATATGTATCTACAGAGTTGGTGCTTTATCGATAGTAGTCCAGTTGCGGTTTTGAGCTGATCCGCAATATTTATCCAAATTTATCATTATTGTTATACTCCATCCTCGATTACAATGAGCTCCTGTGCGGCAATGAGGTGTTCCTACAGCCTCCACTGCGCCTGCCCGTTCGTTCTGATGTTGTCTATGTTGCTTCCGGGTATGTCAGATGACAGCCGGGAGTCACATGGTCAGGCGTCACGAATCTGGTGGGTGAGTGTGATTGGCTGGTTCGGAGTGCGCCGCCGAAGCCTGGGGGAGGAGTTATGTGTTATAGTAACTCAGAATCCCGTTTTGAAGCATGCCGCTGATATCTATGCGAGCATGCTTCCGTGGTGTACAGCAGAATATCTGCTGTTGAATTAATATCGCTGGCATCCTGGCCAGAGTGACCAAGCTACAGACCCCTGATGATAAGTATAGAAACGCGTAGGGTTTGTACCCCTGTTTTTAGAGAGTTATGAAATAAAGTTATATTTTACTCATATATCACTTCAGTGAATTTACAATTCTTCCATATTTTGTGGGAACACAAATCATATGTATCGTTCATTACAGTGAATTTATTCACTGTAGTATATGGGTTGATATAGGTCTCAGGGTATGTTCACACGCAAACGCAAAATACGTCTGAAATTACGGAGCTGTTTTCAGGAGAAAACAGCTACTGAATTTCAGAAGTTTTTGCAAGTGCAGGCGTTTTTCGCGGCGTCCATTACGGACGTAATTGGAGCTGTTTTTCAATGTTTTTCAATGGAGTCAATGAAAAACGGCTCCAATTACATCCCAAGAAGTGACATGCACTTCTTTGGGGCGGGCGTCTTTTTACGCTCCGTCTTTTGACAGTGACGCGTAAAATTACACCTCGTCTGAACAGAACATCGTAAGACCCATTGCAAGCAGTGGGCAGATGTTTGCAGACGTATTGGAGACGTCTTTTCAGACGTCTGAAAATAGGCCGTGTGAACACACCCTTACAGTGACTACTATTTGTGTATCAAATCTGGGTGTGACACTCACTCCAGAGCAAACACGTCAAATACACTATATGGACAAAAGTATTGGGTCACACCTATTAACCCCTTCCCCCTGCTTTCATTCTGTGCCCTAATGACCAAGCCATTTTTTATGTTTTTCCATCGTCTCATTCAAAGAGCTATAACTTTTTAATTTTTTTATTTTTGCGTCGACATCTACAGCTGTTTAAGGTCTTGTTTTTTGTGGGACAATTTTTAATAGCACCATTTTGGGGTACATACTATTGATTGATTAACTTTTATTAACTTTTTTTGGGGGGGTGATAGAAAAAAACCCAGAAATTTAGCCACTCTTTTTTGTGTCCTAAATCTACGCCGTTTACCGTGTGGTATAAATAACACAATAACTTTATTCAACGGGTTGTTATGATTGCAACGATACCAAATTTGTATAGATTTTGTATGTTTTACTACTTTTTTTTCAAAATTATTTGGTATTGCAGTGTATTATGCCTGTCCGTTTAAAACGGACAGACATCTGCTAGGCCATGCCTCTGGCCTGACCTAGCAGGAATTTACTACCGGCAGACCTGGGGGCCTTTATTAGGCCCCCGGCTGTCATCGGTGACAGACACTAGGCGATCTTATTGCCGGGTGTCAGTGGGATGAGAGGGAGCTCCCTCCCTCTCTCCAAAACCACTCAGATGCGGCGCTCGCTATTGAGTGCCGCATCTGAGGGGTTAAACGGGTGAGATCGATACTAATATCGATCTCACACGTTCGAGCAGACAATGAAATCTATGAAATCTCTGGCGGCTGAGAGCAGGGAGATTTCACAGCTCCCTGCTCTGTTTATTTATTCTGATGCAGCGCCGTGAAAAGGCTATTGCATCAGAATAAAGCCCACTAATGACTGCCGTGAAAAGGCTTGTCATTAAGGGGTTAATCAATGAATTCAGATGTTTCATTTAGTGCCATTCATTCCCTTTCAGTCTCATTGTCACAGGTGTATAAAATCCAGCACCTAGTCACGCAGTTTGCCTCTAGAAACATTTGTGAAAGAATGGGTCATTCTAAAGGGCTTACTGTATTTGAGCATGGTACTGTAATAGGACGCCACCGTTGCAACAAGTCAGTTTGTGAAATTTCTTCCCTTCTAGATATTTTATGATCAACTGTATTTGATATCATTGTAAAGTGGAAGCGTTTAAAAACGACAGCAAATTCACCTTGAAGTAGAGACCACGTAAAGTTACAGAGCGGGGTCACCGAGTGTTGAGGCGCATAAAAGTCGCCAACGCTATGCTGACTCAATAACTGCAGTGCTCCAAACCTCCTCTTATATTAACATCCCCACAAAAACTGTGCACCAGGAGCTTAAAGAGGCTCTGTCACCAGATTTTGCAACCCCTATCTGCTATTGCAGCAGATCGGCGCTGCAATGTAGATTACAGTAACGTTTTTATTTTTTTAAAAACGAGCATTTTTGGCCAAGTTATGACCATTTTCGTATTTATGCAAATGAGGCTTGCAAAAGTACAACTGGGCGTGTTGAAAAGTAAAAGTACAACTGGGCGTGTATTATGTGCGTACATCGGGGCGTTTTTACTACTTTTACTAGCTGGGCGTTCTGATGAGAAGTATCATCCACTTCTCTTCAGAACGCCCAGCTTCTGGCAGTGCAGATCTGTGACGTCACTCACAGGTCCTGCATCGTGTCGGCCACATCGGCACCAGAGGCTTCAGTTGATTCTGCAGCAGCATCAGCGTTTGCAGGTAAGTAGCTACATCGACTTACCTGCAAACGCTGATGCTGCTGCAGAATCATCTGTAGCCTCTGGTGCCGATGTGTCCTCGCTCGTCCGACACGATGCAGGACCTGTGAGTGACGACACAGCGTGATCTCTTGAGAACACGGCTGTGTCTGCACTGCCAGAAGCTGGGCGTTGTGAAGAGAAGTGGATGATACTTCTATACACAACGCCCAGATAGTAAAAGAAGTAAACACGCCCCGATGTACGCACATAATACACGCCCAGTTGTACTTTTACTTTTCAACACGCCCAGTTGTACTTTTGCAAGCCTCATTTGCAGAAATACGAAAATGGTCATAACTTGGCCAAAAATGCTCGTTTTTTAAAAATAAAAACGTTACTGTAATCTACATTGCAGCGCCTATCTGCTGCAATAGCAGATAGGGGTTGCAAAATCTGGTGACAGAGCCTCTTTAATGACATGGGTTTCCATGGCCAGGCAGCTGCATGCACGTCTTACATCACCAAGCACAATGCCAAGCGTCGGATGGAGTGGTGTAAAGCCGCGGCCACTGGACTCTGGAGCGTGAAAACGTGTTCTGTGGAGTGATGAATTTCTTCTCTATCTGGCAGTCTAATGGATGAGTCTGGGGTTGGTGAATGCCGGGAGAACGTTACCTGCCTGACTGCATTGTGCCAACTGTAAAGTTTGGTGGAGGAGGGATAATGTTATGGGGTTGTTTTTCAGGGTTTGGCCGCTTAGTTCCAGTGAAGGGAAATCTTAATACTCCAGCAAACCAAGACATTTTGGACATTTGTTTTCTTCTAACTTTGTGGGAATGGTTTGGGGTTCGGCTCTTTTCTGTTCCAGCATGACTGTGTCCCAGGGCACAAGGGCCATAAAGACATGGCTGGGTGAGGTTGGGGTGGAAGAACTTGACTGGCCGACACAGACCCCTGACCTCAACCCCATTAAACACATTTGAGATGACCTAGAAAGGAGATTGTAAGCCAGGTCAAACATCAGTGTCTGACCTCACAAATTCTCTTCTTGATGAATGGTTAAAAATTCCCACAGACACTCCAAAATCTTGTAGAAAACCTACCCTGAAGAGAGGAGGCTGTTTTAGCTACAAAAGAGGGAGCAACTCCATATTAATACCTATGGATTTAGAATGGGATGCCATGTGTAGGTGTAATATGTAGGTGTCTCAATACTTTTGTCCATATAGTGTATTTACACTCATGCACAAATACTCTTATCTGCCTGCGATCTCTAGATCGGGGCTACAAACTACTGTCACTCTGGTATAGAGTGTGCATCCAGTTACATGCCCTCATTGACCTGATCTGTTGGAGATGTAGCAGTGAAGTAGGCACCTTCCAGTCATTAAGAGTCCTCTCCCCCTTTTGAACAAAAGTATAACTAGAGATTTGTTACTGGCTTAACGATGGACCTGGGCCTGACATTACTCCTTCTCCATCATTGCGAGATCTCCACCTCGGCCTATAAAAACTCTCTCTTCTGCTTCTTGTTGACGGTCGTATCATTGAATGGAATTTCAGCAATCCTGAAATACAGAGATTTCCTTTGTTAATCATCCTGAATGGTTCCTTTCTAAAACCATTCTCTCTCTCTCTCTCTCTTTCTCCCTCTATCTCTCTCTGTCTCTCTCTCTCTTTCTCTGTCTCTTCTCTCTTTCTGTATTTCTCTCTCTCTCTTTTCTTCTCTATCTCTTCTCTCTCTTGTGTTAGCGCTATCTACAGGCAGGGTGGCACTATCTTTAAGGGGAGTGTAGCACTCTACATGGGTGCACTCTCTACACTCTCTGCACTGGTGCTTAATATGTGTGCACTGGCACTTTATATGTGGCACTATGTGGGCACTTGGGCACTATGTGAGCACTGGCACATCTATGTGTGCACTATCTACAGTGGGCACTGTGACACTATCTACAGGGGCATTGTTGCACTATGGGGCATTATACTGTATGGGGGCGTCTGTGTGGGCATTATACTGTATGGAGGCAGCTATGAGGGCATTATACTGTATGGGGCAGCTATGGGGCAGCTATGGGGCATTATGCTATATAGGGAAAGCTATGTGGCATTATGCTATATGGGGCATCTGTGTTGACTTTATACTGTATGGGTGCATCTTTGGGGGCATTATCCTGTGCAGGGGTAGTAATTTTGGCATTATAAGTTGTGAGAGACACTATGGGGTATTATACTGTGTGGGGGGCAGCTGTAGTGGCATTATACTGTGTGGGGGTACTATGGGGGCATGATACCATGTGGGCTGAACCGGGTGTGTATGGCCAGGGATTGGGTGAGGTAGGAGACGTGGCTTAAAAGCAAAAAAAATTGCCGGTACGCGTGCCGCATCGGTTGCAAGTTGGGAGGTATGGTGATGCTGAGTCAGTGGTATAAGAACAACCACCAGGAAGGCCCAGGCAATCCAGTGCTCTTCAGGGGGTTACAATGGCAGTGGGGAGGGTACAAAGGTATAAAAGAAGGTACAAGTTGTTTTACCCCGTATCTTACCTTCAGCAGGATCTGAAAGTCCGGCCCAGACTCCCTTAATATATTCTGTACTTCGTTCTCTTTTTCTATTTCTCTGTCCCTTATTTCCTTATTTACTGTCTTTATTTTGCTGCTTTTTCCTTGTTTTTCAGATGTCACCGCGTGGTGGATATTAATAATGTCCTGAAGAAGGAATATGAAAAGCTTAACATGCTATCTGCGGTCCGCAGGGGAGGCAGACAAAATTTGTTTTTTTTCTGCTAAGTTTATGGTTTTAAAGATATTTTTCATGGCAGTTTAAGTTATATGTTATTTATTGATAAAGCTGAGGCCACCCCTTTGGGTTCTTTACCACAGCACATAGTTCTGTTATTATTAGTATGTTGATAGTATTAATAGCAGAGTAAAAGGAATAGAAGTTTAATATGTTCATGGAGTCTCAGTAGGCTCATGGTTGGGACTCTGGGTAAAGCCACAGGGTAAGGGGTACAAGATACACAACAGGTCCCAGGGTTACAAAACAGGATCAGATTCCAGAATTAGGTTTATACCCCAAGGGCTCCTTTCCTTCAATCAGCATGCCCAAAGGGTACAAAATCAGGGTACAGATTCAGGATGCAGATCAGAATTAGGCACAGATGCTAATATGGGGTATGGGGTCCAACACTGGATACAGGATAACAAATGGATACCTGCAATAGAAGACAGAGTCCAGACACATCACAGCAAACTCTTTAGTGTAGCAGAGCTCACACAACAACGAATGGCACTGAGGTAGGAATACAGGCATTTTAGTGTGAACTCACCCACTTCCCTGATTGATGAGCAAGGTTAAACATTATAGCTATGTCTGTTTTATTAAATAATTGTATGCCCTGTGAAATAACAATTCTGAGCATTTTTACATAGAACCGTGCATCGTGCTATTCCTCTGTTGTTCCTCTTAGAAATGAATGTATGATTTGACATCTTGGTGTTACCAATTCCCTTGTCAATGGAGTGTGTCCCTACACATTCTGGCCTAATCCAGCACTGCTTGGACACTGTCAGAGTGTGGGGGGTCATGCTCTTTTGACAAGGGGATCAGTCACAACCAGTTGAAAACTTATTCAGCTATTCCTAGGAGGTTTGAAAGAGGACAGGCACAATGCGGAGCTCTAAGAAAAGGTGCTCTAGCATTATTATTTAATGGGGAATGCAAGTATTTATTTAAACAGCGCAAGGTAGGAGGTGCTGGTTGCTCATTGAAGAGACGCTGCTGGTATGGAGTCTTAGGGCATGTTCAGACGTGGCGTAAATTTACTGCTGCGGATTTTGCCGCAAATTCGCAGCAATTACGCAACGAATATGCAGCAAGTTTGCATATTTGACAGTTTATTCAGATGTGGTGCATTTTGTAGCGGACTTGCCACAGATTTTAGCTTCTGCATTTCAAAGACTGAAATCCGCAGTAAAAATCTGAGGCTTCTCCGCAACAGACTGTGCATGTAAATTCCACACCGCAAGCTGGTTTCCGCACTGTTATTTTTTGCAACCTCTGCACTAAGATACCTAAAAAGCAACAGAAACCAAAGAAAAAAAAGTCAGCTGCGGATTTTCACTGCAGCCTTTCCTCAGTGGAAATCCGCAGCATATGCGCTACATCTGTACGTGCCCTTACAGGCTATGCTTCATGGCAAGTATTCTCAGAGGCTGGTCTACTTTTCTGAGATGCCTTTTTTAATAAATGAATTCTCTGGAAGAAGGAAAACCATCTCTCTGGTGCTATCTATTTGAGGTGGCTTCCCTGTAAATCAATGGAGGGGGCTAAAATCCCTAGTCATGTTTCAAGGCTCTTCCATGGGCTGGGCATTGACCTATAGGGAAGCTACCTCCAATAGATAGTACTAGAGAGAAGGTATCAGAGTAGACAGATGCTCCTTAAGAATACAGCATTCATAGTCAATAAATTCAGCATATTACACAAGAACATTATTGTTTTTATATAAACAACCATCATACTTGTTCAAGTCAACAAAAACTTGAATAAGATAAAATGAAGTAAAATAATTTAAACAAATTTGAAAAAAAACATTGAGTGAAGAAAGAAAAAAATCAATAAATGTGAAGAACTTTCATAAAATGTGCTGGCATTTGATCGAGGCAGAAAAAAAACAGGGAACAAAAGTGTCCTTTTAAATGTAATAGTTAGTAAGGTAATTGTAAGTAGGAAAAAGATGTCGTCTGTGGATATGAGGTCATATAATTACAGTGGTTATGATAGGTGAAAATGGGTGACTACATAAAAAGAATAGGTAATTGTAAAAGCAGCAAGGTGCCAAATCTAGGTTATGTTATAAGAAATGTAATTTGTTCAGTTCAAAAAATGTGAATAACAGAACTGTGCCACTCCACGAAATTAGAGCTTCTGTGTAACTAGATGGACATAATAACTATGTCGAGATGTAAAGGCAACGTTCTGGATCTCGGAGGGAGAGATAGGGCAGCAATTATTATAGCATAGGAGAAGTATAATAATAATTCTAATAAAAATACGCTATATGTACTAATAATACTAACTTTTCTTTGTGGTTTTCTTATAATAATAATAATAATAATAATTATTATTATTATTATTATTATTATTATTATTATTATTATTATTATTATTATTATTTTTAGTAGCAGTTGTAGTAGCAGAAATAAAAGACTATATAATTATTGTTGTCTATAACCGCTACTACTACCCCTGATAATAATAATAATAATAATAATAATAATAATAATAATAATAATAATAATAACAAATAAGAAAAATGTAAAAAGTTATCAAAACAATTGAACAAACAATAAGACAAAAGGAGTGAGGTCCATGCCCACAACAGCTTACAATCTAAATGAAAAAGGAGGAGCGACACTATAGATACTACAACTAATACTTCCACTAATACTAGTAATAAGACAAAGAAGGATTAGCAGGAGTAATAAAAATAATAAAACTATACATCATTTATTAACCCCTTGAACCCCTTAAACCTTGAGGCACAGCCGATTTTTTCAAATCTGACGTGTTACTTTATGTGGTAATAACTCTGGAATGCTTTTACCTATCCAAGCGATTCTGAGACTTTTTTTTCGTGACATATTGTACTTTATGTAAGGGAAAAAAATTTGGTCGACAAATTAAATATTTATTTGTGAAAAACACCAACATTTTGAGAACATTTGCAAAAATTAGCATTTTTCTAAATTTGAATGTATCTGCCTGTAAAACAGACAGTAGTACTACACAAAATAGTTACTAATTAACATCCCCCATATGTCTACTTTATGCTGGCATGGTTTTTTGAACGTCCTTTTATTTTTCTAGGATATTACAAGCCTTAGAACTTTAGAAGCAATTTCCCACATTTTCAAGAAAATTTCAAAATGCTATTTTTTTAGGGACCAGTTCAATTCTGAAGTGGCTTTGAGGGCCTTATACAGTATATTAGAAAGTCCCAGTCATGTAAATGGCATGGGGGCGTGTTACTATCGCTGTGACACTATCTAATCAGCTTGTGCTGTGTGATCTGTCTCGCGAGTGTTCGCCTTTCCATTGTTGAAAGGCGCTGATTGATGGGGCAAGTAATTCTGCCCTGCCAATAAGTGCCTTTCAACGACGATAGCGGCACAATGACATCCAGGTCTTTGATGCTGGGAGAGCATGGTCTGTTGTTGTTTGGCCTAGCAAGCAGGGTAGCCCGCTCTATGAATTATCAAGGCGTCACAAATAGGCTTCTACCTGGCTAGTCACGTTGCGCCTCATGACCTACACACTATCCCTCCATGTTTCACACACTTGCATCCCATTATTCATTTATTTTTTTAGGCACTTTACTCATTACGGCCCCCTATATTTCACTTACATTATTACACTTGCACATACACTATTCATTTATTATTTCTTACTACACATCCCATGCACCACATACCACTCCCCTCAAGACTAGTGGGAGTGGCTATTATTATTTAAAGCACCTGCTCACTCGCCTTCATCAGCGTTTCAGACCTGGCTGTGTCCATTTGTAAGTATGGCCTTTTTCGGTGTTTTTGCATAAATGTCCTTGTTTTTATCTGTTTTGTCTGTACATCAGGAGCTTATCGCTCCAGTTAGGGACTCGCAAGTCTGGGGATCCTTGTCGTGGATTGCGAGCTTGCGTCCTTTTGGCCAAAATGATCACTAATACCCCAGGTATTTTTCATTATTACTTATATTCGCTTCTTTTGGACACAGCCAGGTCTTTGATGCTGGGAGAGCATGGTGTGTTGTTGTTTGGCCTAGCAAGCAGGGTAGCCCGCTCTATGAATTATCAAGGCGTCACAAATAGGCTTCTACCTGGCTAGTCACGTTGCGCCTTATGACCTACACACTATCCCTCCATGTTTCACACACTTGCATCCCATTATTCATTTATTTTTTTAGGCACTTTACTCATTACTGCCCCCTATATTTCACTTACATTATTACACTTGCACATACACTATTCATTTATTATTTCTTACTACACATCCCATGCACCACATACCACTCCCCTCAAGACTAGTGGGAGTGGCTATTATTATTTAAAGCACCTGCTCACTCGCCTTCATCAGCGTTTCAGACCTGGCTGTGTCCATTTGTAAGTATGGCCTTTTTCGGTGTTTTTGCATAAATGTCCTTGTTTTTATCTGTTTCATTGTTGAAAGGCGCTGATTGGCGGGCCAAGTCATTCTGCCCTGCCAATCAGCGCCTTTCAACGCCGATAGCGGCGCGATGACATCATTGCTTCCGTTGTTGAAAGGCGCTGATTGGCGGAGCAAGTCATTCTGCTCTGCCAATGAGTGCTTTTTAACGATACAAGTGGCGCAATGACGTCATCCCGCCATTTGCGTCGTTCAGCCCCATTAGACCTGCTCAGGCCTGCGCGGTAACGGGATCAAGGTGAGTATGTAAAGTTTTTTTTCCACTTAAAAGTGTGAGTGGCATTATATACAGGGACAGCTATATGTGGGACACTATCTACAGGGGGTCTATATGTGGGACGCTATCTACAGGGGAGGCTATGTGTGGGACACAATGTACAGGGGGTTATATATGGGGCACTATATACAGGGGGAGCTATATGTGGGGCACAATCTACAGGGGAGCTATATGTGGGGCACTATCCACAGGGGGCTATATGTGGGGCATTATATACAGGGGAGTTATATGTGGGGCACAATCTACAGGGGGCTAAATGTGGGGCACTATATACAGGGGGAGCTATATGTGTGGCACAATCTACATGGGAGACTATATGTGGGAAACTATCTACAGGGTGGGCTATATGTGGGGCATTATCTATAGGGGTCTATATGTAGAGAGCTATCTGCAGGGGGATACATGTAGGGCACGTTCTGCAGGGGACTATATATGGGACACTATCTACAGGGGGCTATATGTGGGGTACTATCTACAGGGGAGCTATATGTAGGGCACTATCTACAGGGGAGCTATATGTGGGGCACTATATACATGGGGCTATATGTAGCACACTATCTACAGGGGGCTCTATGGTGGCACTATCTACAGGGAGCACTGTGTGTGTGGGACACAGTGTATGGTGCTATTACAATCAGGGACACAGTGTATGGTGCTATTAGAATTAGATGTGTAGTGTATGGAACTATTATAATTAGAGGTGTAGTGTATGGCACTATTAAATTTTGGAGTGTAGTGTGTTTTTATCTTTGTTTATAGGTGCAGAAATGTTTGAAAAGTGAGAAGCTGAAGACATCTGAGCGGCAAACAGCAGAGATGGGCTGTGGCTGGGAGAAGTCGTCATAGAGGTCTGGAGCAGAAGGAGAAGAAAAGAGAAAAAGAACAACTAGAATCTGAAAAGACCGGTGAGTCACTTAATGTGAATGTTTATTCTGCCCCTAAACAGTGCCGTAGTCACTGTATGATCTGCAGCGAGATGATGGGTGGTATGATATTTTTTTTTTGTGAAACAGCAACTCCCAGCATATCCTTACCATTGTTCGGTCCATGCTGGGAGCTGTAGTTTTACACCGTTCAAACCTATACGCCAGGGGTTGCACTAAATTAAGCTGTATTTGTGCTGTTGCTGTATTTATGTAATGAGCTTGGTTCTGGTGTTGTATTTACATACTGAGCTTGGTTCTGGTGTTGTGTATATGAACTGAGCTTGATTCTGGTAATGTATTTCTGTACTGAGCTTAGTTCTGGTGTTGTATATAGGTACTGAGCCTTGTTCTGGTGCTGTATAGATGTACTGAACTCGGTTGTGGTAATGTATATATGTAGTAAGCTTTGTTCTGGTGCTGTATATAGGTGTAAAGCTAAGTTTTGGTGTTGTATGTATGTATGAGCTTGGTTCTGGTGTTGTATTTATGTACTGAGCTTTGTTCTGGTTTTGTATATATGTACTGAGCTTGTTCTGGTGCTGTATATATGTATTGAGCTTGCTTCTGGTACTGTATTTATGTACTGAGCTTTGTTCTGGTGCTGCATTTATGTACTGAGCTCGGTTCTGGTGCTGTATTTATGCACTAAGCTTGGTTCTGCTGCTGTATATATGTACTGAGCTTGGGTCTGGTGTTGTATTTATGTACTGAGCTTGGTTCTGGTGCTGTATATCTGTACTGAGCTTGGTTCTGCGACTTTATATATGTACTGAGCTTTGTTCTGGTGCTGTATATATGTATTGAGCTTTGTTCTGTTGCTGTATATATGTATTGAACTTGGTTCTGGTGTTGTATATATGTACTGAGCTTGGTTCTGGTGTTTATATATATATATATATTGTCACGATGCGGGGTGTGAACCCACTGGGCCAAACAGCTGGAAAAACAGGTATCGTACTGGGTCTATAGTACAGAAAAGTGTACCTGAGGCAATGTAGGCAGTAGCAAGGCAGGCTTGGATGGGACCAGGCGGCAGGTAGACGTCAGGCGTGGTGCTGCAGAACAGGCGTGGAGATGCAGCAAAACACGTTCAACAGTTCAGCACGGTAGTAGACCAGGATGGTACTGATAGCACGGGAAACAGGATACCAGATACAGGTACGGGGAACACTGGGAAGCTGGAAGACACTTAGGAGACCATTTGCAAGACAGTCTAAGGGAAACAACAACAACGCTCAGGCGAGGATAAGAAGTGCGGTGACCCTCTTATAGTCCAGGAATTCAGGAGTTGATTATGATGATTTCCAGGTGCACCCTCCAAGAGACAGGCTCGATACCCGGAAGTGAATGCCGGCGCCTCACAGGGGGACGATGCAGCACAGCAGCAGGACGTCCATGGTTGTCGAGGGGTAAGTAAGAACGACAGACCGTGGCCATAGACGTTACATATATATATGTATATGAGCTTTGTTCTGGTGCTGTATATATGTATTGAGATTTGTTCTGGTATTGTATATATGTATATATGTATTGAGATTTGTTCTGGTATTGTATATATGTATTGAGCTTGGTTCTGGTGCCGTATATGTCAGAGCTTGGTACTGATGTTGTAATTATATAGGATATATTTATAATAATAAAATTGCAGGGCAGATGGAGTTGTTTTCAGTTTATTGTATATTTAATGGGAACCTGTCAGGTAGTTTTAACCCTTGAACCTCCACCATGCAGTATTACATGACCTGATATGATTTCCAAACATTCCCCTGTGTGTTTTTTTTCAGATGCAGCAAAATCTATAAAATCAACTTTTAAAACTGCGCACACTATATGCTAATTACTCATTTAAGAGTCATGGGGCGGTGCCGCTATCCTGAACAGTCACATAGTCCTGTCTCCAAACCCACCTTTCCATGTTTGATTGACATCTCCCCGGCTGTTATACATCACTATTAGTCTCCTCCAACTTTCTCGGATGCGCCATTGCCTTGTACTACTTGGGCATACACCTTGCAGCGAGGTTTACTCTGTCCAGCTGCACTGCGCAGGCCAGTACAGGCAACGTCGTATCTGTAAGAATTGGAGGAGGCTTCTCGTGATGTAGAACAGCCAGGGGGATGTCAATCAAAATCTGGGGGCTCCATTTAAATTTTTGTCTCAGGCAGCAGAAAAGCAAGAATTGGCCCTGGCCATAACTTTTTTTATTTTTCTGTCAATAGAGTGGTGTGAGGGTTTATTCTTTGCGGGAGGAGTTTTAGTTTCTATTGTCACTATTTAAAGTACCATATAATGTACTGGGAAACTGAAAAAAATGTGCTTCTTCCATAGTTGTTTGGGTTTCGTTTTTAGGGCTTTCACCGCGCAGTAAAAATGACAACTTAACTTTATTCTGCGTCTCAATATAATTACGGTGATACCAAATGTATATGTTTTTTTTTTAATTTTACTACTTTAACCCCTTCCCGCCCTAGCCACTTTTGACCTTCCTGACAGAGCCTCATTTTTCAAATCTGACATGTTCACTTTATGTGGTAATAACTCTGGAATGCTTTCACCTATCCAAGCGATTCTGAGATTGTTTTCTCGTGACACATTGCACTTTAAGTTACTAGCAAAATTTGCTCGATATGTTCTATATTTAATTGTGAATAACACCGAAAATTAGCGAAAAATTGCAAAAATTAGCATTTTTCTCAATTTAAATGTATCTGCTTGTAAGACAGGCAGTTATACCACACAAAATGGTTGCTAATTAACATCACCCATATGTCTACTTTAGATTGGCATCGTTTTTTGAACATCCTTTTATTTTTCTATGACATCACAAGGCCTACAACTTTAGCAGCAATTTCTCACATTTTCAAGAAAATGTCAAAAGGCCATTTTTACAGGGGCCAGTTCAGTTGTGAAGTGGCTTTGAGGGCCTTATATATTAGAAACCCCCAAAAAGTCACCCCATTTTAAAAACTTCACCCCTCAAAGTATTCAAAACAGCATTTAGAAAATGTCTTAACCCTTTACACATTTCACAGGAATTAAAGCAAAGTAGAGGTGGAATTTACAAATTTCATATTTATTGGCAGAAATAAATTTGTAATACTATTTTTTTATTACACAGAAGGTTTTAGCAGAGAAATTCAACTCAATATTTGTTGCCCAGTCTCTGCAGTTTTAGGAAATATCCCACATGTGGTCGTAGCGTGCTACTGGAATGAAGCACAGGCCTCAGAAGCAAAGGAACACCTAGTGGATTTTGGGGCCTTATTTTGTTAGAAGGGCTCTTGCAGTGACAAAACAGTACAAATCCCCCAAAAGTGACCCCATCTGGGAAACTAGACACCTCAAGGAAATTATCTAGGGGTATGGTGAGCATTTTGACCGCACAGGTTTTTTACAGAATTTATTGGAAGTAGGCCGTGAAAATTAAAATCAACATTTATTCAAAGAAAATTTAGGTTTAGCCATTTTTTTTCTCATTTCCACAAGGACTGAAGGAGAAAAAGCACCGTAAAATTTGTAAAGCAATGTCTCCCGAGTAAAACAATACCCCACATGTGGTAATAAACGGATATTTGAACACAGGGCATGGCTTAGAAGGGATGGAGTGCCATTTGGCTTTGGGAGATCACATTTAGCAGGAATGGTTTGAGAGGCCTTGTCACATTTACAAAGCCCCTGAGGGGACTAAACAGTGGAAACCCCCCACAAGTGACCCCATCTGGGAAACTAGACACCTCAAGGAAATTATCTAGGGGTATGGTAAGCATTTTGACCGCACAGGTTTTTTACAGAATTTATTGGAAGTAGGCCGTGAAAATTAAAATCAACATTTATTCAAAGAAAATTTAGGTTTAGCCATTTTTTTTCTCATTTCCACAAGGACTGAAGGAGAAAAAGCACCGTAAAATTTGTAAAGCAATGTCTCCCGAGTAAAACAATACCCCACATGTGGTAATAAACGGATATTTGAACACAGGGAATGGCTTAGAAGGGATGGAGTGCCATTTGGCTTTGGGAGATCACATTTAGCAGGAATGGTTTGAGAGGCCTTGTCACATTTACAAAGCCCCTGAGGGGACTAAACAGTGGAAACCCCCCACAAGTGACCCCATTTCGGAAACTACACCCATTGAGGAAATTATCTAGGGGTATAGTGAGAATTTTTAGTTTTGTTTTAGGTGGTTTTTTTTTACAATTTTTAAATGATCAAATTTTAAATGGGGCTGGTCAGTAGAAAAATTAATAATTGGTCATGGCCAGTATGGGAGACAGAAAAGGTGAATAATGAATAAATAAATTAAAAATCCAAGGAGGTATGATATATTTTGAAACATTGGTTCATGCACAGGCCGGGATTTGTGGGACATGTCTCACAATGGTATGTGGTGTCCTTACGAATGCCTCGCTTGGCACACACACGGCATTTTTTTTGGGGCTTCTTTTTTTTTTCAGTGGGGGGGATTTCTGTCGGGAAATGCTGGCCGGGAATTATCCTACTGACGGAAGAGCCAGATGAACTGCCCTCTCCTTCCTGGTTACCAAACATCAGGGACTTTATGACCTTTTCCTGAAATTGCAGGAACGTACCTCCACTGCTGGCATATCTATAGAGGACAAAGGCGTTGTATAAAGCCATCTGTGTAAGATGCACAGACAGCTTCTTATACCATACTCTGGTCTTGCGCATGGCGTTGTATGGTTTTATAACCTGGTCGGACAGGTCAACGCCACCCATATACTTGTTGTACTCCTGTACACAATATGGTTTTGGGACTTGGGAAGTGGATCCACGTACAGGGACTAGGCTGCATCTGCTGTCGTGTATGCTGGTCAGTATAAGGACGTCCCTTTTATCCTTATACTTTAGGAGGAGCAGATTGTCGCAGCAGAAAGCTTTGCTCTCTCCTAATTTTAGGATCTGACCCAGCAATGTTTTGGGGAGGCCCTTCTTATTTTTGCGGATTGTTCCGCATGCCAAGGTGGATCTGGACAAGAGAACTTTTACTAAGGGGACACTGTTATAAAAGTTGTCCAGATAAAGATGATAGCCTTTCCCAAGTAAAGGATGGATAAGATCCCATACGATCTTTCCACTAATTCCAAGGAAAGGGGGGCATTCTGGGGGATCTATATGGGAGTCTTTTCCCTCATAGACCCTAAAGGAGTAGGTGTAACCGGTGGCACTTTCGCACAGCTTGTAGAGCTTTATGCCGTACCGGGCTCTTTTATTGGGTAGATACTGCCTGAAGTGCAGTCTACCCTTGAAGCTGACTAGGGATTCATCTACCGAAATATTTTGCTGGGGGGTATAAACGTGGGAAAAAATTTGGGAGTAGTGGGCAATCAATGGTCGTATTTTATATAGCCTATCAAAATTTGGGTCCTGTGGGGGTGGGCACTGGCTATTATCATTGTAATGAAGGAATTTCAGGATGGCTTCGAAGCGCTTCCTTGGCATTACTGTGCGGTAAATGGGGGTGTTATATAAAATATCAAGGGACCAATAGTCTCTAATCCTAGGCTTTTTTATTAGGCCAAAACTTAAAAATATGCCCCAAAACTTCCGCAATTCCACTAGGTTTGTGGGGGTCCAATTTTGGCTTCTCCCATAATAAGAGTCAGGGTTCTGGGCGATAAATTGTTCCGCATAGATGTTGGTCTGCTGGACCATTAACGCTAAAAGGGAGTCTGAAAAAAAAAGGTTAAAATAATCAATGGGGCTGAAACCCGTCATTTCAATTTGAATGCCTGAGCGGGCTGTAAACTCAGGCACCTGGGGGGTATAATTCTCTGCAGCTTCCCAGGTCAGCTCAGGCAGATCAGGAACTACGGCTCTTCTACGCCGACTGGGGGGTGCAGATTCAGAGTCACTGGATGCAGAGGAAGATGGAAGCACGAACTGCTCCTCACCTTCACTTGCGCTGTCCGTGTCGGAACACAGCATTGCAGATGCTTCCTCGGCTAAAAAGACTCTTTTGGCCATACTGAAAAACTTGTGCTACCTAACTAACTAAAAACAGGTTAGTGGGCACAAAAGGGCAGAAAAGCGGCAGATCGCTGTTTTTTTTTAACTTACGCACTGTATTTATTCCTGTCTCCGTCTCTCACAAGCTCTCTGACAGGAAAGAGCTTGTCAGAGACGGAGATGCCGGCAAACCACGGCTCCTGCGCTGTGATTGGCCTGTCAGTACTGACCAATCACAGCTCGTTTCCGGCACAGGGACCACTCTGATTGGTCCTGTTTGAATCCTGCTTTGTGATCGGGACGCTGTCACCATGTCTGTTGACATGGTGACAGTTTGAAGCTTGGGCATGCACAGCTTCCCCATGGCTCCTCTATCCCCCCCACGGGTGCAATAGGCAGGCACCACTGCTACTGCGCTGTGATTGGCCTGTCAGTACTGACCAATCACAGCTCGTTTCCGGCACAGGGACCACTCTGATTGGTCCTGTTTGAATCCTGCTTTGCGATCGGGACACTGTCACCATGTCTGTTGACATGGTGACAGTTTGAAGCTTGGGCATGCACAGCTTCCCCATGGCTCCTCTATTCCCCCCACGGGTGCAATAGGCAGGCAACACTGCTCCTGCGCTATGATTGGCCTGTCAGTACTGACCAATCACAGCTCATTTCCGGCACAGGGACCACTCTGATTGGTCCTGTTTGAATCCTGCTTTGCGATCGGGACGCTGTCACCATGTCTGTTGACATGGTGACAGTTTGAAGCTTGGGCATGCACAGCTTCCCCATGGCTCCTCTATTCCCCCACGGGTGCAAAAGGCAGGCACACACCGCTCATACTCGGAACTGGCTCCCGGCCGCTTTCGGAAGGAGACGCCGAGGTGGCCTTGCTCGTGCAACTCCAGGTGGGCTTGAGGCTTCCGAAAATGCCATAAAAAAAAAAGATTTTTTTATTATGAAGGTAGAAAAATCAGCGGGACCGACCCGCGAGCGAAGCCGACGGGGAGTTCCAGGAGGTCGGCATGAGTTGGCCGTGCATACCGCTAAAGCCCTCAAACTCCGACGCTGGCGCTGAGGAGCTGGTACACGGCTGCAACCGGGCTGGCACGGCTTCCCCATGGCTCCTCTATCCCCCCAAGGATGCCATAGGCAGGCACACGCCGCTCATAACCGGAGCGGGCACACCGCCGCTGACATGCATCCTTCGGGGACCGGAAGTGCTTGTCAGCCGGCTGGACACAACGGGACTCGCCGCGGGCGCTGCGGAGCTCCCACAAGGAAGCTGCCGGTATGCACAAGCTCCCACGGGGCCCCTCTATCCCCCCACAGGTGCCATAGGCAGGCACACACCGCTCATACTCGGAACTGGCTCCCGGCCGCTTTCGGAAGGAGTCGCCGAGGTGGCCTTGCTCGTGCAACTCCAGGTGGGCTTGAGGCTTCCGAAAATGCCATAAAAAAAAAAAGATTTTTTTATTATGAAGGTAGAAAAATCAGCGGGACCGACCCGCGAGCGAGGCCGACGGGGAGTTCCAGGAGGTCGGCATGAGTTGGCCGCTCCTACCGCTCTTGCCCTGGAAGTCCACAGCGGGCGCTGCAGAGCTCCTACACGGCTGCCCCCGGTCTTGCACAGCTTCCCCATGGCTCCTGTATCCCCCCCACGGGTGCAGGCACACGCCGCTCATACACTCTGGGGCTGGCTGACAGCCCAGGTGACATGCCACCTCCTAGCCGACCGGAAGTACATGTCAGGCGGCTTGGGACATAGTGGGACACCCCCCCCGCTGGCGCTGTGGAGCTCATACACTGTTGCCACCGGGCATGCACAGCTTGCATACGGCTCCTCTACCCCGGGCTGCAATGGGCAGCACACCCCGCTCATACACTCTGGAGCTGGCTGACAGCAACTGCTGCTGATAATGATGATGACGATAATGTGCAAAGGGTTATCTATCGGCGGACAGTATCACACTCTGGCCCTGGAACTGTGCCACGGTCTGCCTCTGCTGTTCACTACCGCCTCTGACATTTGTGAACATACCCCACTTTAACTTGATTTTAAATGTTTCACTTTCAAATGTTTCACTTTCAGTAGCAGAAATGGCATTCTTTGACATTTGGGCCTTTTTATTTTCACTGCTGCTTGGTCACCAAATGGATCTCCTTGGATTGAGGCCTAGTCCTCTCCCCACCGCCCTGGAACTCTGCCCCGGCCTACGCTGCCTGCCGTCACCCCCTGGCCCTGGAACTCTGCCCCGGCCTGCCTCTGCTGCTCACCACCGCCTCTGACATTTGTGAACATACCCCACTTTAACTTGATTTTAAATGTTTCACTTTCAAATGTTTCACTTTCAGTAGCAGAAATGGCATTCTTTGACATTTGGGCCTTTTTATTTTCACTGCTGCTTGGTCACCAAATGGATCTCCTTGGATTGAGGCCTAGTCCTCTCCCCACCGCCCTGGAACTCTGCCCCGGCCTACGCTGCCTGCCGTCACCCCCTGGCCCTGGAACTCTGCCCCGGCCTGCCTCTGCTGCTCACCACCGCCTCTGACATTTGTGAACATACCCCACTTTAACTTGATTTTAAATGTTTCACTTTCAAATGTTTCACTTTCAGTAGCAGAAATGGCATTCTTTGACATTTGGGCCTTTTTATTTTCACTGCTGCTTGGTCACCAAATGGATCTCCTTGGATTGAGGCCTAGTCCTCTCCCCACCGCCCTGGAACTCTGCCCCGGCCTACGCTGCCTGCCGTCACCCCCTGGCACTGGAACTCTGCCCCGGCCTGCCTCTGCTGCTCACCACCGCCTCTGACATTTGTGAACATACCCCACTTTAACTTGATTTTAAATGTTTCACTTTCAAATGTTTCACTTTCAGTAGCAGAAATGGCATTCTTTGACATTTGGGCCTTTTTATTTTCACTGCTGCTTGGTCACCAAATGGATCTCCTTGGATTGAGGCCTAGTCCTCTCCCCACCGCCCTGGAACTCTGCCCCGGCCTACGCTGCCTGCCGTCACCCCCTGGCCCTGGAACTCTGCCCCGGCCTGCCTCTGCTGCTCACCACCGCCTCTGACATTTGTGAACATACCCCACTTTAACTTGATTTTAAATGTTTCACTTTCAAATGTTTCACTTTCAGTAGCAGAAATGGCATTCTTTGACATTTGGGCCTTTTTATTTTCACTGCTGCTTGGTCACCAAATGGATCTCCTTGGATTGAGGCCTAGTCCTCTCCCCACCGCCCTGGAACTCTGCCCCGGCCTACGCTGCCTGCCGTCACCCCCTGGCCCTGGAACTCTGCCCCGGCCTGCCTCTGCTGCTCACCACCGCCTCTGACATTTTTGAACATACCCCACTTTAACTTGATTTTAAATGTTTCACTTTCAAATGTTTCACTTTCAGTAGCAGAAGTGTCATTCTTTGACATTTGGGCCTTTTTATTTTCACTGCTGTTTGGTCACCAAATGGATCTCCTTACCTACCAGCAATCACCCTGGAACTCTGGCTGGGCATGGGGATGCAAGTTGCTCCCGCTGACTCCCACCGGGACCTACCTGCAATCACCCTGGAACTCTGGCTGGGCATGGGGATGCAGGTTGCTCCCGCTGCCCCCCTTCCACCCCACCGGGACCTACCAGCAATCACCCTGGAACTCTGGCTGGGCATGGAGATGCGGGTTGCTCCCCCTTCCACCCCACCGGGACCTACCAGCAATCGCCCTGGAACTCTGGCTGGGCATGGGGATGCAAGTTGCTCCCGCTGCCCCCCCACCGGGACCTACCTGCAATCACCCTGGAACTCTGGCTGGGCATGGGGATGCAGGTTGCTCCCGCTGCTCCCCTTCCACCCCACCGGGACCTACCACCAATCACCCTGGAACTCTAGCTGGGCATGGGGATGCAGGTTGCTCCCGCTGCCCCCCCACCGGGTCCTTCCAGCAATCACCCTGGAACTCTGGCTGGGCATGGGGATGCATGTTGCTCCCGCTGGCCCCCAACGGGACCTACCTGCAATCACCCTGGAACTCTGGCTGGGCATGAGGATGCAGGTTGCTCCCGCTGCCCCCCCACCGGGACCTACCACCAATCACCCTGGAACTCTGGCTGGGCATGGGGATGCAGGTTGCTCCCGCTGGCCCCCCACCGGGACCTTCCTGCAATCACCCTGGAACTCTGGCTGGGCATGGGGATGCAAGTTGCTCCCGCTGCCCCCCCCCACCGGGTCCTTCCTGCAATCACCCTGGAACTCTGGCTGGGCATGGGGATGCATGTTGCTCCCGCTGGCCCCCAACGGGACCTACCTGCAATCACTCTGGAACTCTGGCTGGGCATAGGGACACAGGTTGGTCCCGCTGCCCCCCCCTTCCACCCCACCGGGACATACCTGCAATCACCCTGGAACTCTGGCTGGGCATGAGGATGCAGGTTGCTCCCGCTGCCCCCCACCGGGACCTACCACCAATCACCCTGGAACTCTGGCTGGGCATGGGGATGCAGGTTGCTCCCGCTGCCCCCCCACCGGGACCTACCACCAATCACCCTGGAACTCTGGCTGGGCATGGGGATGTAGGTTTCTCCCGCTGCCCCCCCACCGGTACCTACCACCAATCACCCTGGAACTCTGGCTGGGCATGGGGATGCAGGTTGCTCCCGCTGCCCCCCCACCGGGACCTACCACCAATCACCCTGGAACTCTGGCTGGGCATGGGGATGCATGTTGCTCCCGCTGGCCCCCAACGGGACCTACCTGCAATCACCCTGGAACTCTGGCTGGGCATGAGGATGCAGGTTGCTCCCGCTGCCCCCCCACCGGGTCCTTCCAGCAATCACCCTGGAACTCTGGCTGGGCATGAGGATGCAGGTTGCTCCCGCTGCCCCCCCACCGGGACCTACCACCAATCACCCTGGAACTCTAGCTGGGCATGGGGATGCAGGTTGCTCCCGCTGCCCCCCCACCGGGTCCTTCCAGCAATCACCCTGGAACTCTGGCTGGGCATGGGGATGCATGTTGCTCCCGCTGGCCCCCAACGGGACCTACCTGCAATCACCCTGGAACTCTGGCTGGGCATGAGGATGCAGGTTGCTCCCGCTGCCCCCCCACCGGGACCTACCACCAATCACCCTGGAACTCTGGCTGGGCATGGGGATGCAGGTTGCTCCCGCTGGCCCCCCACCGGGACCTTCCTGCAATCACCCTGGAACTCTGGCTGGGCATGGGGATGCAAGTTGCTCCCGCTGCCCCCCCCCACCGGGTCCTTCCTGCAATCACCCTGGAACTCTGGCTGGGCATGGGGATGCATGTTGCTCCCGCTGGCCCCCAACGGGACCTACCTGCAATCACTCTGGAACTCTGGCTGGGCATAGGGACACAGGTTGGTCCCGCTGCCCCCCCCTTCCACCCCACCGGGACATACCTGCAATCACCCTGGAACTCTGGCTGGGCATGAGGATGCAGGTTGCTCCCGCTGCCCCCCACCGGGACCTACCACCAATCACCCTGGAACTCTGGCTGGGCATGGGGATGCAGGTTGCTCCCGCTGCCCCCCCACCGGGACCTACCACCAATCACCCTGGAACTCTGGCTGGGCATGGGGATGTAGGTTTCTCCCGCTGCCCCCCCACCGGTACCTACCACCAATCACCCTGGAACTCTGGCTGGGCATGGGGATGCAGGTTGCTCCCGCTGCCCCCCCACCGGGACCTACCACCAATCACCCTGGAACTCTGGCTGGGCATGGGGATGCATGTTGCTCCCGCTGGCCCCCAACGGGACCTACCTGCAATCACCCTGGAACTCTGGCTGGGCATGAGGATGCAGGTTGCTCCCGCTGCCCCCCCACCGGGTCCTTCCAGCAATCACCCTGGAACTCTGGCTGGGCATGAGGATGCAGGTTGCTCCCGCTGCCCCCCCACCGGGACCTACCACCAATCACCCTGGAACTCTAGCTGGGCATGGGGATGCAGGTTGCTCCCGCTGCCCCCCCACCGGGTCCTTCCAGCAATCACCCTGGAACTCTGGCTGGGCATGGGGATGCATGTTGCTCCCGCTGGCCCCCAACGGGACCTACCTGCAATCACCCTGGAACTCTGGCTGGGCATGAGGATGCAGGTTGCTCCCGCTGCCCCCCCCACCGGGACCTACCACCAATCACCCTGGAACTCTGGCTGGGCATGGGGATGCAGGTTGCTCCCGCTGCCCCCCCCACCGGGACCTACCACCAATCACCCTGGAACTCGAGCTGGGCATGGGGATGCAGGTTGCTCCCGCTGCCCCCCCACCGGGTCCTTCCAGCAATCACCCTGGAACTCTGGCTGGGCATGGGGATGTAGGTTTCTCCCGCTGCCCCCCACCGGGACCTACCACCAATCACCCTGGAACTCTGGCTGGGCATGGGGATGTAGGTTTCTCCCGCTGCCCCCCCCACCGG